>NC_139704.1:7586898-8121898 GCF_964188405.1 Protomyctophum parallelum | reverse complement strand
CACCCCCGGCTGAATGGGTTGCCAGCTTTGCAATTATACCTGCAGTCCTTATTATAATATTAAGGATCGCTATGTTCCGTGAAGTCGTTCGTTCAACCAACCAACAAGGGCGACATATCCTCCTACACACATAACTCAACTCCTCTCTCTCCGTCTACTTTCCTCCATTCCAGCTCAACAGCAAACCATGCAGGATGATTTACTGATGGACAAAAACAAAGCCCAGCCTCATCATCATCATCAGCGGGATCCGACAGACGTAGTAGACCCTCCCTCCTCCTCTACCCCGACCCCCTCATCATCATCATCAGAAGAAGAAGCCCCTGCTTCATCGGAGGAGAGCCCGTCGACCACCGTGACCACCAACTACCACCAGGCAGCTTCATCAGCAGCAGCAGCAGCAGCAGCAGCAACGCCGAGCAGCAGCAGCAACAGAGAGAAAGTGCCGATGGAGTCACCGATCCTGCCGGGTTTGAGTTTTCATCAGCCGCAGCAGGAGACCGGTGGCACCCTCTCCCCGTCGTTTGGAAGCACTTGGTCCACCGGAGGAGGAGGAGGAGGAGGAGGTGGAACCACCGCGACAACGAACAACGCCGTGGTGGACGATAGCTTTTTCCAAGGAATACCGTCGGTGAACGGGACGATGCTTTTCCAGAACTTCCCCCACCACCACCACCACCACGTCAACGTCAACCCCGGCGGCGTGCAGTTCGGAGGTAATTTCTCGCCCCAGTCGATCGGCTTGGCTCAGTCTCAGCAGCAGCATCAACAGCAGCAACAAGCCGGGCAGCAGCAGCAGCAGCAGCAGCCCCAGCAGCAGAGGAGATCCCCCGTAGTCAGCCCGGCCAACCAACAAGGCCCCTTCCCTGCTCAGAGGAACGCTTATCAGACCATCATGAACAGCAAGGGGGGGATCTCGTCTTCCTCCGCCTCATCGTCCGCTTGGAATAACCACCAGAACGCTGCGTGGAGCACGGCCGGCTCCAACCCCTGGAGCGGCCTGCAGGCAGGAAGGGACCCCCGGGGCGGGAGAGCCGTGGTGGGCGTCGGGGGGGTGCCCTCTCCGATGAACCCCATCTCCCCCATGAAAAATAAGCCCTACTCTAGCAACATTATAGCGCCCCCGAAATTCCCGAGAGCCGGTCCCCTCACCCCCAAGTCCTGGATGGAGGACAGCGGCTTTAGGACGGACAACAGCAACAATATACTGCCTTTTCAGGTAAACCTGAATGCCTCATAATCATAATTCTATCCGTTTAATATAGCTATAGCCTATTATGCCGATTTATAGGCATGTAGCTGAATTGATGTTTTGATGGCAGGATATCTGTATGATAGGTAGCCTATAGGTGCTGGCTACTAGGTAGACTAATTGTTACACTAAATCGAGAAAATGTAAAAAAAAAATATATCCACCATACTGTTACTAAAACCTTAATAGTTGCTGTTGACGATGTTTTCAAAATCTTACAAATGAGCAGTAGTAACTATAGCAGCATAGGACATGACCTTCAGAGCCATTTTCAAATAGGTGGATGTTTCCTTCAATCATATACATTTGACATTATTACGACCAGGGCAAATTAATAAAAAATAAAAATAAAGCTTCACTCGATAAGATAGCCTACACACACAGACTCACTGGACTACTTCTGAGCGACACGACGACACACATTTCCAATACAAAATCTACGCCAACAGCTGTCAACCAACACACTTTGATGTGCTGTCAAGTCGATTGACCAGGAAGTAGGCCTAATCAATAAATATGTATTATTTTATTAGTATGCACTGTATAACGAGTGGCACATTCAAAACACACAGGCCAAGTCTTATGTTCATGTACGAGCGGTTTTGCACGGTTTATTATTATTGTTGCATTGCATGAAACGGTTAAATTTGCTTCTCTTGATGCCAGCTCACTCTCTCTCTATCTCGCTCTCTCTCTCGGGGGGTTTAAAAGGACACGATGCTCTGCGTTGATTGGCCTGTTCTGCAAAAGTGGGCGTCTCGCTGTCATGATACCTTGTTAACACCGATTAATAATAATGATCATTGACCATTTTCGTGGAAAATGTACTCAATGTTTAAGTTAAAAAAAAAGAAGAAAAAAGTGTATAAGCTATAGGTGAAGGGAACAGAACACGTTTTTCTCTACAATAAATTGTACATGTTTCTGACTCAATAAAGCAATAAACAAAGTAGATGTACTCCGTTACAAATATAAGTACAAAATGTATTCAAGTAGAGTACAAAATAAGTATCGGCAGAATGTCCCATTTCACAAGTTCAAAATGTGTACAAAATATGCACGCACACACGGACACACACACACACACACACACACACACACACACACACACACACACACACACACACACACACACACACAGAGTCTCCATATGATTTCACATGATCAGTCATGTGCATCCCCCTTATATGTTTAGTCATGGACTGTATTCCTGAAAACAAACAAACACCCTCTTAGGTCACCGGCTTAATAAAGAGCAGTATTGTTCAACCATTTAAAAGGAAGTCCTGGACTACGGCGTGTGAGCCAAAACATGAAACTTGCAGAGAGGACAGCATGTGCCAGGGAAACGCTGCCCTAGTAGCTAGTGCAGGGTGAAATTCCAGCCAGCTTGAAGCATATACCAAGCCCCCTTTTATTTTCCCCTTTTTTGTGGAGATAATGATTGTGTGTGTCAGTCTGTCTCTCCCTTTACTACTCTGTTTCCTCTGGTGAGCCTCAATCTATTTTCTCTTGACTTGGCTATCGACGACTCACAGAGCTAGTTATTATCACCAGGACACAAGGTCAGAGGGCCACATGTCAGGCTGTATAGAGTGGCCTATTTATTTGCTGAAGTGAAACTCAGGCAAAATAGCTGCGCTGAGCAGGCCAGAGAAATGAAGTAAACCACTCTGACAACTGGTGCCAGGTGTATATCTGCTGTGGATTCTGTAGATCCCCACCCAAGATACTTTCAAAGTCGACAGATGAACACTGCTGATTTTAACTGCCATGTGCTCTCGCATGTGCTTGTGCTCGCCTGTTGTTGGCTTCTGCTTAAAGTGCCAGGAATGTGCGGAATTCAACTTAGCATGTTCATGTGAGGCTTAGAAAACAAAGTCACATGAACGTCTCGGGAGACACCCTCATTTGACATGATGGCGGAGGCGATTGTTGTGCACACTGTGGCGATCCCTATCACTTCATATCAGATGGGATGTAGGGAGTTTAGCTAGCTGAGTGACAGGCAGGTTCTGCAGTCAAATGTAGTCCGATGGTTATGCAAAATGGCAGGAGCGCTGTCAAGGTTGAAGGCGTAAAACGTATAATTTGCATTTTCAATGTGTCAGGAGTAACGTGCATTTTATGATTGCTTGTCTAATTAATTTTTTTAATTAACTTTTTGCATTGGGTACGCTCTCTACACTAATACACAGCCCGACTGTGAAATCTACATACATGTGACAAATTACGCTGTCATTCTAATTGATTGAACAAAATATGCACTTTGCCAAGATGTTTTTTCTTTTTAAATTTATTTTTTTAGCTGAGGCTGAGGCACACAAACTGAAGCAGTTCATAAACGAGAGCTTGTTTCTTCACTTCTGCTTAATACACTTTTAAACCAACGCTCAATTTTCACAGGCAATATTTAACAGATCAATCCAGGGTCAACTGCACTAACCTAAATATGACTTGCCCCTTGACTTACCCCTCTTGACTCTCTATTTAACAAATCAAACGCATTAAGCCTGCTCTCAATCATGTGCCTTTTCTCCTAAAATGCATTATCATTTTATGGGTCATAACGAAAGAGTAATTGAAGCACAGGCAGGCAGCCTTCGAGACGGGCTGATCTCAACCTGCGGTCCACATGCTGTGCCTCCTGCATATGTGGTGTATTAACAGCAGTCAAATGTGTAACAAGAACGGGGCTGCATGGTTTATGGTGGGTACATAACGTGGTCGTCCTCAGGTGATTTCACCATGAGTGAGCCATCATCTCCCACCCTCCGACTGCGTTTATGCATGTGTGTCTGACAGGAGATGAGGGGGGGAGAATGAAAAGCTCAGCGTTTTAAGTGTTTGCCATTTGTACCAAGTGGGCAGATTTTTATCTATGCCGCACTGCCGGGTCCAGAGTGGGGGAATAACACTTTTGAATGCTCAGCCGAATGCACAACAATAGCCGTGGTGTGCAAACAATGTGGCCCTGACGAGGGCAATGGACACAGGACACAGCTGCCAAGGCTAGCACCTAGCTCTGGCTCTCATTGTCAGGCATGCCAGCTATACTTTCTCACAGTCTTTACCTTTGGCCCAAATGACATTCTTTATTCATTCATTTGTCTACGCTAGAGTTCCAAATATTTAATCAACAGCGTGTGGTGTGTTGAGCCCAAACCGTGAATATAATATAGCGGTGACATTGCATTGACTTTCTGTATCGACCCCTGGGTTCAAATGGACCTGTCTGGGCATCACAGAACCAGGAAATTGGTTGAGAGTGGTTCTGTAAATTACAGATTCAAACGCATACCAAATGGCACTCAACCCTATAGGAACTTGTCACATTGAACCCCTTAGCAGCCCTTCACAACCCAACTTAAAAAAAGAAGGGGAAAAAACAGTTGCATTGAAGAATGTGTGTGTGTGTGTGTGTGTGTGTGTGTGTGTGTGTGTGTGTGTGTGTGTGTGTGTGTGTGTGTGTGTGTGTGTGTGTGTGTGTGTGTGTGTGTGTGTGTGTGTGTGTGTGTGTGTGTGTGTGTGTGTTTACTAGAAGTGAAGTGGTAAGGTGTTTCATATTACAATTGACAAGTTCCAAATAACACCACCACAATATTGACCGTTATCCTCCACATGACTTTGTGGTATGAATCTACAAGAAAAATAAAATCCAGTTCATTGAATGCAAGTGACATTTTGTAAAAAAAAAACAAGAGATGTCCCAGATGCTCACCCAAGTTTTACTGAAAAGGCTGACACAGAACTAATCTAATTTAGCAAAGCTTGACTAATGTCTACTTTCAAGCTCCTAATTTGTATTGGCCTAGATTGGTTGAGGTTAGAGTGGCAGTTTGTTCCCGTCTTGCTTAGCTTAGCTGATGTAAGGGTGCTGTTGGTACACGCAGTGTGCTGGCTACACTGATCTGCCCTTGAGCAAGGTAACCAACCAGAATTTCAACAACAAGGCTAAACGTACTGCATGTAATGCATATATTTTCCCATGGCTGAAATTGGATCTTTTCCGTTATTTGCAAGCCTGTGATTTTGTTTGTAGCAAATGTTAAAAAGGGTTTCTTTGAAAAACAAAGAAAAGGTCCTGCACACTGTCAGATGTGTTGCTCTTTATTAGGTCGACGTTTCGGTCGATTAGACCTTCATCAGGACAGACGATTGCCCTACGCACCTGTCACTAGCCTTCTGAGGTGTGCATTTTTGAAAAAAAAAAGGTTCTTAGCAAATGTACCAGCTTCCCGACCTTTCCACTTAATTCCCTGTAGACATATTCATAGCATCAGCTCCTGTTACACTTAAGGGAAAGATAGCTTTACTCTATACCTCACTATTTGATCTTCATTTACCCTCAACCACTGCTTATAAAACTCTTTGGGCCCATGGTCTGGAGGAGGATAATCTCTGACGCAACCTGGGAAGCCATTATGGGTCGTGACTCGTGTTCATAATTCATATACTGTATGTGCGGAACATGGGGTGTTGCAATCTATATTTGACACTATTTCAGATGTGTTACGGTTGCCCATAGATCCATCCCCTATTATTTATTAATATATAATCCTTCCTGAGACCATTTCTCGGCATAAATATCAATCAGACTATGTTGCTTTTGCGACTCTTCTGACAAGACATCTTATTCTGATGCACTGGAGGAAAAAAAAAACATATCCACCCTCACATTCCCGCTGGATCTCTGAGATATGCTATATGTATGTAAAAAAACAAAAAGCATTGAAGACTTTTCTGTCACACGTTGACAATCTTGCACTTGTGCCCCCAACTGAACCCGATTGAGTCTGTAACCTACGTACAGTATATGACAGTAGTCACTCTGTTGTGTAATAACCCCTTGGTGCATGCCTGCTTACCACCTCACTGATATGGAAGATTGCTTTCTAGAGTAGACCATGCCTATCTTAACTAAATCTGTTTAGACCGTGGACTGTTCTGGATCCTAATTGTATTGGTTCAGCTACGTTCTGTATTTATTTTTTCGTTTCATTTTTCTCATTTCATTATTGTTTTGATCGAGGGCCAGTTCAGCAGCAGGGAGCGAAAATGGGACAGTTCCTCTGCACGCATTTATAATCCTCCCAGTGAAACCTGGATGAAAAGAAGCGGCTGGTGATGTCGCATCATGATCATGTATCGGAAGAGATACGTGGCTGTCTGCACTAGGGCTGCACGATATGGACAACATTTCACATCTCTGTATTTATGCCAAATATTGCAATATCGATACGATATACAATATTACCGTTAAAATGTCATATTCTGTATCTTAAGTGATGCAACATTGAAAACTCATTATGAAAAAAAAAGCATAACAACAAGACAATTTCACTCACGCGATATCGCGATACCGATGCCTTTTTGCGATACTGATATTGCGCATGTTCATACCTCGATAACGATATATTGTGCAGCCTTAAGGTCATTACACACTGGCGAATTAGCGACGCGATGCGAATAAGCGATTTGAAAATGCGAAATATTGCATGTTGCAGTTCGCCTGCGAATCTCTGCAAAATACGACACCAGAGCGAACAAATAAAAGCAAAAACGGTCGCATTTTCGCACATTCGCCACTAATGTGGAAGCTTGCATGGACTTCAATTGGTTTTTTTAAATGCGAATTATTCGCACGAATATATCGCATCGCTAATTCGCCAGTGTGTAATGACCTTGAGTCTACACCCTCCCCAAGTCCAACAAGTCAGGGTTTTCAATTGGCAATGACTTTAATGGGATTCATTAAAAAATCACATTCGTGTGAAGTGAGGGGCGACCACTGTGGTTGCCACATTATGTAACATGGGGTGCTATTTTTTTTTCCACGTCATTAAAAGTCTAGACTTGATTCTGGATGATTCTTGGGATAGTTTTGCCGTTTATTACAGAACATGTATTTGGTTATACTATAACTAAGGTGCCAAAGAATTGCCAGCTGCCAACAAGGGAGCTGGCACTCCTTTGGCATCTTTGAGGTATACTGTGGTTTGTGACCATTATATAAATGCCATAATACGTGAGATGGGTGTGCTGTGCTGTGATTATGGGTGTGACAGATATTTATCTAAGCCTGCACCCACTCACCAAAGAACCCATAATCACGGTTAAAGAACACCTTCTCAGGTATGTTTTGCGCCATCTTCACCATCACCAGAATGACTCTGAACCTCAATCCGCTTTCTGTTTCTTCTTGTTGTTTTGCAGGACCGGAATCGGCCCTTTGATGCATTTAGCTTGCACTCTTTGGAGAATTCCTTAATGGATATGATAAGGACTGACCACGACAAAGGTAAACTACACCCTGTCGGTGGCCCACCAATGACAATCGCTGATATTATATGGAGGAATCATTTTGCAGGTTAGGAATATTATTTATTATTATGTCCACACTTATTTGGGTTGTTATGGCTTCATGGGTGCATCGTCTCTCTATTTGCCCCCTCTAGCACCAATACAGTATGGATCACAATTTTATGCAACGTAAAATCAGTAATTAACCTTGGCCTTACCTGCAAAATCTTTTATAATGTTACCGTGCGTGCGTGCGTGCCTTAGAGTATATATGAATAGAGACGGCACCCAGAGGAAACCCTGAGGCGAAATGGACATAGTGGCCGAATGAAGGTATTGCAGCCTGGCCCCAAACACATAAACGCGCGCTGGTCCGTTGACTATCATTGTGCACGTTCACGACGGCAGCGCGCTCGTGCGCGTCCGTGCACGTTCAACGGCAGCGCGTTCATGTGTTTGGGGCAAATCCATCCCAGAATGCACTCTGATCCTACGCGGAAGGAGGAGTGAAATCGCCTCATGCGCTTTTGAGCAACTTAATGCAAGTGGATGGAAGGAGGACTCGGATGCCGTCTCTATTCATATATACTCTAAGGTGCGTGCGTGCACTAGTCTAGTGTGGTCTTAACCCATTCTGACCTGAGATCAGATTCATGCGAGGTTTCCGCCGGACACACACTGGTCTGATGAACCCATTCTGACCTGAGATCAGATTCTAAAAATGTCAGTCGTTCTTCGATTTTTCAAAAAATAGCAGACCTACAAGCTCGTATCGCGCCACTCGGTGGCGCGATATGAGCTTGTAGATCTGCTATTTTTCAATAGCTAAAGCATAACATGATGCTGACACCAAAATGGGTGCCCGTTCAGAATGGGTTAATTGCCAACTTGCATGTATTTACCTCTGTAATTTCTCTCTTGCCTTCTGCTAAATTGTGTGTGATAAGTGCTGTGATAATGACATGTCTGTTGTTTATATTAACTGGACCAGTATGATGTTGTGAACATGAATGCTGAGTGATTATTGTCTGCTGTATTGCATTTCAATATACTACCCATTTAGGACGGGAACCCCTTTGGGGGTTTTTACCTGTCAAGACGGGAACCCCTTTTGGGATTAGTTGTTGCTGTGTACAGTATATAGCAACAAAATAGAATTCAGAAATCTTTTTAGAAGGATTTCTTTTAGAATCAGCCTCAGTCCTAAATGGGTTAAAACGAATGCAATGACAACATACTGATGTAACCCTACCCTAGTAGTGGTACAATTTATCCCTAAACTAGTCCTGGTCCACTGTGTGTGTGTGTGTGTGTGTGTGTGTGTGTGTGTGTGTGTGTGTGTGTGTGTGTGTGTGTGTGTGTGTTGTGTTATAGCATGTTACGTAGACAGCACTAGAATAACATTGTATGTAGTCATAGCACTTTATAGTACATACTACATATGTATAGTATAGTATAGTATAGTATAGTATAGTATAGTTTATATATAGTTTCATTATACTATATATTAGATACTCCACTGGTACGTTCTTAGCTTACGCATGTTTCATGTATGTGATGTATGCCATGCTTTTTGTTATTGCTTAATGTAAATCGCTCTGGATTAAGAGCGTCTGCTAAATGCCTACATTGTAAATTGTGTGTGTGTGTGGGGGGGGGGGGGGACTGGCAAGCACAGATGTAGCACCTTTTGAATCCTTATTTGTAAGCTCTACTCGAGGACAATGGAGGGTTTCAGCAATGATGAGTAATGGAAATCTTTCTTCACACCACTTTTCGAGGCCATCCAGTGTATGTCGGACCTCTTAAGCTAATATTTTGCCCGTATAGGTCACGTGCCTGTTGTAAAAATGTTGGATCCAGTTGGCCAAAACGCACCCCTGTCAGGTCGGCTGTTGTTTTTACAGTCACTCAACAATGGAAAGGCTGGGTTTAGGGAGAAGCAGCCAAGGGGGGTATAGAATGAACAGAGCCCTGTTGCTTTCTCATGCGTAGGGTCTGTTTTTCCAGTCGTGTGTACAGAGGGCATTGTTTTAAACAGAAAAGAAAGGTCATTCTAGTCAGGCCCAAAGAGGGGCCTGACCAGACCAGTGAAACCTTTGCCATTGGGTTGTAGAGTGGCGGATAGAGGAAGGAAAAGGTATAGATAACAAAAGAGGGATGGTGAAAAGGTGGGAAAAGGGGCTGGCTTGGGTCTACATTCCTACCTAGCCCCTCCTCAGTGGGGCGGCAGTGGCACAGGGGTAGGTAGAGTGGCCGGTAGATCGGCTGGATGGCAACAGTCCGATCCCGGGCTCCCCCACAGTTAGTGTCAAAGTGTCCTTGAGCAAGACACTGACTGAACCCCTAATTACTCCTGATGTGCAGGTTGGTGCCTTGCATGGTTTCCTTCTACTGAAATTCCTTTAGTATCAGTAAAGTATTTTCTTTTTCACTTATTTTTTATTGATAAAAAAAAGACAAAGACAACAAATAAACCAGTCAATACAAAAAACAAAAAAAAACAAAGCAAGGGACAAAAAAAGGAAACAAAACAAAAACAAGGCTGTATTTTTCATATTACAGGATACATTAATTGAAATCCTCATACATTATCGATAGGCTGAAAGAAGAGATTCCACTTTTCCCACTTTTTATAGAACTTATCCTCTTGTAGTCTAAGTATGAATGTTAGTTTTTCCATGACATACAGTTCCTCAGTAATATCCATCCAATGTTCTTTCGTTGGTGGGTCCTGTTGGTACCAGCGTCGTGTGATCAGTAAAGTATTTATCGATTGAGCATGCCACAGCCCAGGTTCCACTCTGCTCTCCAGTCAGTCCTAGAAGTCAATAAGCTTACCTTGGGCCTGGCCTTCATTCCAGTCCTTGGTTTTTCCTATGCCAAGCTTTTGTCTGTGTGTACCACGGAAATGATTTGATTGGCTGAGCACAGAATGTGATGTATGATGATAAGAGCACCCCTCTCTTAACTTCATGTGTGATCTTTGCCAATGACGTTTTGCCATAAGAAAATGACCTGTCATTTCCAGGTGGCCTCCCATAGTAACCAACTGGACTAGCAGGCAAAGCAATGCATGTTCCCCAAACAAATGAGCCCTGCCCACCAATGTTCCATCACAGACATTTCTTGCATACTTCTCATTGTGACCAGAATAGTTGTTCTTCCTCGAGTGTTTTACGAGTTCTTCCTTGTTTGTGCTTTTTTCTCTCTCTCTTACTTGTTTGTATTGTTGTGTGCAGACTTGCGAATGGCTGGGGTCCCTCAGTCTTGGCTCAGACAGGGAGATGGGCAGGGATCTTCTTTAGATTAAATGTGTTTTCCTCGGTTTGTTTAGGCTTTAAGGAGGAGTTGGTTGAAAGTGTGTTGAGGGTGTGGGTATGCGTTGTGTGACCAGACTTGAGAATTTCCGGGGTCCCTCAAGCTTTGTTCAGACAAGACAGATGGGCAGGGATCTTTAAGATTCAACTTGTTTTCCTCGGTTTATTTAGGGAGTAGTTGGTTGAAACTTGAAAGTGTGGGTATGTGGTGGTGTGGGGTGGTGGCGGGGGGTGTGACACTTAATTTTCGCAATCCTCTCCTAAATACTCATTAATCCAGTCGGAATGGTATGCCCAGGGAACCGCTGCGTTGTTTTGCAGGGGGGCAGGGGGGGGTGGAGGGGGGCTCAGTATCCTAAACAAACAGGCTCTTTCTGCTGTGCCAAACACTGGGAGTGCACGGAGTCTCTGAACTGGGTCAGCTGAGCTCACGTGTGTAGACTGACTGTTAGCACCCACCCATTCCCACCTCGTGCGCACACATACACACACACACACACACACACACACGCACGCACGCACACACGCACGCACGCGCGCACACACACACACACACACACACAGACGGTACATATACAAATAGTTTCTGACATGCAAATCAACTGTGACATGTCGTACAAAGAGCTTTCATCTAACGCTCTTGTCAGGCTGTCACAGGTTCCTTTGCCAAGTGTTTTCTCAGCTTTTATAGCAGCCAAACAGTCACTGCTCTGTTTCATCACCGCACAACCACTTCCTTACATGCGGCAGTCTCTTGACGGTGACATTAAATCACCAGGACCCTCACAGGGTCCCCGCGTTAAGGACTCGATGGTTGAACTCGCCCCAACCTTTCGTCCGTATATAGTCTTTATTTTCACAGTTCCACATGCTGTGCACCGTCCGTCCGTCATCTGGTCTGTCACACGTGATCTCCCCCAAGCGTCCATTACACATTCCATTGCATTGTCTCTTTATCTGTAAGACGGGTATTTATCACGGTTGAAATTGATTAACTTCCAGCCCAAAGATTTTTGGGCTTTTTTTGCCTCTATTGATATACAGTAGCTTGACAGGAAACGGGGAGAGAGATGGGGGGGGGGGGGGGGGGGGGAGACACACAGAAAAGGTCATCGGGATCGGGACTCGAACCTGCAACACACTGTCATGCTGGGTTATACCAGCCAAGGTGCCTGGACCCAGGCCAATTAACTTGATTTTTAATCACCTGAAATTGAGCAGCACAGTTTCCTGTAAGCTGCAACAACTGTTCTAAGAAAGCTTAATGTCTCCTCAATTCTCATGGCAGGTTTAAGCCGTGAAGTCGGTGGTCGAGGGACAGCAAGTGGTGACGGTGTTTGCCTTTGTGCTTGTTGACAGGAACATCGGTCAGTGGATTAAAGTTGACGAGCACGCTTTTTTTTTTATCAGGTGGAAAACTTGAAATGCCAGCACTGCACATGTCAGAGGCAGATTAGACAAGGGTGGTTAAACCTTAGAAGTCTAGGTTGTGATCATTTCTCTAGAATCTCTCAAAAACCAAACCATTGGGGAAGCGGTGCTAGTGTGTGGTTTCACAAATCGCACATTAGGACTTGGTCATACAAACATTTTCAGTCATGAGGTTTGATTTTGCTTTCATCCATGTGAGAGTCATGTGAAACCTTTGTCTGACAAAGTTGAGTCTGGCCAGACAGGAACAACCCTGCATGTTTGGAGGAGGAGGAGAAGAGACAAAGGTCAGCGTAGACCGTAGACTCTTTGCTTGTGCCCAGGGTCAGAAAGCGGCCAAGGTGGCTTGACTTGGAGGTGAAAGGTCAATCCCCCCAAAAACACAGCCGGTTGTGCTTGAGGGTGACCGACTCTGAATCTCTGACCCACTGGACTTGACCTCTGTGACCTGTAGACACGTGCTTGTTGTTAACGATTCCTGAGGTGATCATCATCGACAACAGCCCAAAGATGCCCGGTCTGTACTTTAAACAGTTACTAATGACTTGGAAAAGATAAGGCTGTGTGTTTGTTGGCAGTGTGAAAGGTTAAATCCCACCCTGCTAAGGTGAAGAGACTGTTGGTAAAACTATGCTCCTGCCAGCATGACTTGGCTGATCCATGTCCAGCTCAAAAGAACAAGTCGGGACTTGTTTCGTCACTGAAAAAAAAAGAAAAACACAGTTTGTCAGCATCTCCTAAGCCAAGATATGTTATGCATAACATAACAGCCCTGTTGGGGTTCAGGCTATATTGAAATTTGAAAATAAAAGCCTTTAAAATGTATGACGATAGCAGATTCTTTTAGCTATATTTATTATTACCAGCCCACAGTGCGTGGTCAATCCACTTTGGCCTCATTTCTCTTACAGTATAAAAATGTGTCAACCTACTAATATTTGAGTGTGTTCTGGCTCTGCACAACCATTCAATTCTATTGAGTTTGCGTTCGTTTTTAATATAATTTTTACATGTCTGCCAGATATGAACTTTGGCTCATACTGTCATAAATAATGTCATCCTGGGCTGGGCTCTTAGGCAGAGCTTGTGACGAATACTAGAAGTAGGCCACACAGAAAGATAGGAACACAACAAGGCTATTCCCCTGACCAGGTTCTGTAATAAACTGCTCTGCCCTGCCTGTCTCACTCAGTATTAATGCACTGGGCTTGTGAAAACACACTGCTCCTCTTGTGGGTGTACGGTATCTTATTGCTACAGCAGTGTTGATAATTGAAGTTTTTTGATCGGTGCACACTGCTCCAATGACTCGCTTCGTGTGTCCCTATGTCCGTATGGAGTAGGAACAACTCAACGGGCCGTTCTCCTCGACGAACGGCTGCAATGCCGTGACGAAAACCGTCAACGAATTCGGCCAAACGCCATGGCGAGCCGCCAAGTGCCAAGGCCATTCGTCGCGGTCGACCATGGATTTCGCTGGGTCTCGAACAACTGCAGTACCGCTGGGTGACCTGCTGTGGCACTGTTTTTAGTATTGAAATTTCTTTTTTAAATGTATAATTATATATACCGGTATATATATTTCCCCCCGTTACACCCAGAGGTCGACAATTCTAGTAAGCCAATGTTAACTGTGCCTGACTCCAAAGTCACCACTCACTTCATATTATGGTGTGATTTTTACAGTAGCAGCCAGCTAGAGTGTGACATTCTGGAGTTGGAAGGGGCTTTGTCTGCAGGGATAACATTTCCAAACCTCTCCGCTGGCACGCCTTCCCTCCTCTCATAATCAAGGCTGCTTTTTTCTTCTTCCACCACAGTACAGTTTTGGGGCAGCTTTAATACTGTATACATGTGCTGTAATGTGGAACATAGGGAGAGAAACGTGGCCTGGGCAGAGTCATGGAGAGCTCCCTCCAAAGCCTTCCTTCATCCGTGATCGGGAGATCTAGTAGAAGTTGAACTACTTTATGCTTAATTCTGATGAAATGTGCAATCCTCTTTCCCATCATCATGTATCTTATAATTGCATTATGTGGTGTATTTAAGCACTAATGCTTTATACCCACAGTATAAGTAAGGGTGATGATTACCGTATAAGTAAGGGTGAAGGTGAATTATCTCCCAACAATGACCACCTATAGCCAGACATTATCCCACTCATTACACGGCTAGTCCACAAATTAATAAACTGACACAAAAGTGACAACAAAACTAAAGTATTTCCTTGATTACAGTAATGAAAGTATTCCAAGTTGGCCCCGCAGAGGCTTAACGAGTCGCCTCGGAAACAAGGAAGTGAGAGTTCAAATGGAATCACATTTCGGGTAGAGCATCGTCCATTTCTCGCTTCAAATGTTTTCAAAAACATTCTTGAAAGCATGTCGTTTAGTTAAATGACATTGTGTGTTAGTTCACATGGCTGTCATGTCGGGTACAGCATAAAGTCCAAGCAACGCAGCAGCTGCAGCCAGGTGCTCCGAGCCTTTGATTACACAGTGGTTTGTTATAGAGCGGAGCGGTCATTATCCAGAAATAACACACCACTGAATTTGGCGATTGACCAATCAGAATGAAGCATTCAACCAAGCTGTGTACTAATATAATATAATATATATTATATATTATAATATATAGTCATTAGCAACGACATTCATTTTTAACCAAAATGTAATGTTCATAATCAAAAAGTGGGTTGTAACTTGTTGGTATGATGACGGAGGGGAACTTAAGTGCATTCCAGTGGGTAGTCCAGTTCGACCATGCTTTAGTATTCTCTTAAACATACATTATTGCACAATGTTGGTCATCTTTTAAACTAGCCATTTGAAAAAGAAAATAATTTTGAATTATTTGAAGTGAAAACATTTGCTGGAGTAGAGCTACTCAAGTGTGGCAAGAATTTCAAGACAACATTCAGTATCATTTTGTTAAGTTATTTCCCACCCAATAAAAAAACATATAATTCTATATAATTTAACCCCTCGCCTAGACCTTTTGCAGCCTCCTAAAAAGGCACATTGGCTCTCCAGTTTAAGCGAGCATGGCTTCAGTTTACAGTATATATTGAGAAAAGGCAGGCCTCTCCATCCACCAGTCTCCACCACCATACACAACAAAACCAGATTTTATTGTGCAGTGGTCACATTGAGACCATTTGCCAGTCTGCAAACGATCAGACGCGCCGTGAACAGGCACTGAGGGAAAGTGAATGGCATGTCTTCTCTGGAGGCCAAGCCTCAGTCAGTGATCACAGGGAAGGTTGAGAATAGCCTCCTCGGCAGCCTCCAGTTGAGGAAATGTCACTATAGAGCAAAGTGGCAGGAGCAAGCACGCCACCCTGCCTGGCCCCTCAGGCCAGGCCACACTGCTGAACCCTGGAGGGAAGCAGATGGCACAAGCCCCACAGCTATATCTGAAGAGCTATTTTAAGGCTGCTGCTTTCGGGATGGCAACTGTCTCCCTCCGTCACTAAGGGCTGATTTAGATGCAAAGACAATCGCAGGACCACAGCTATTTACATGATAGTGGCGTGTTGCTTCCGTTAATTCCCCCCAGCCTTAGATCTTGAACCCTATTCATTGTATGGGGTAGCTTGTTTAGCCCTGCTCTTAGGGATAAGTATGTCTGTATGTCCATCCAACACCCCCCCCCATCTCTCTACCCCCCCCCCCCCCACACACACACACACACACACACACACCTTGTACTGTCAGCTTACTCACCTTACTGTAACTATCAAATATAAAGGCAGAAAAAGCCCCAAAAATATCAAAACAAGATAACTGTCTGGATTACCATGATATGTTCTCTTTACATTCATGACCCCTTACTGAATTTGGTGAGTCCATGGCATTTCCTATAGCACCATGCTAAGGCCAAAATGTCCATACAAGCTTCAAAATATAATGGCTGCATTGCCTTAAAATCAGCTGAGAGTATTCATGCCGCCGGGAAAAATAACTGTATGTTACTCCTTAAGTGAATATGCGATAAACCAGTTTGGTGCAGTTGGGAGTAAGAATTAGCATGGCCTTTATGGGTTGTTAGTGGGCTTAGCCCCTAGACTCTCTTAGTCTTGTTTCTTATAAGATTATTCTAGAACACAAATCTTGTGAATATAGGGTATAAGGTTTGAGCCCTGGCCTGTACCCTATGCTCATAGTTATCTGTAATGTGAGAAACAAAGCTCACATTAATATGGTTGCATTAGTTATATGGCCATCTGGGATCAAGAATTCACTAAATGCATACAAGACTGTACAATAGTAGTAGTTGAGTGAGTCATTCTGTTGGATAAAAGCTGGCTTGGATGAGGATGAAAATTGGGAGGTGGGTGAGAAACAAGAACAAATGATTGGATCCAGCAATTTCCACCGCGTCGATAAATCCTCAGTTAGCACTAATACAGGACACAGGGGAACTGGTGCTTTCTACCGAGTCAAGCTATTCTGGCCTGGCCTGGCCTGACCCAATAAAGGACTCGGTCAACTCATAACGGCCATCTGGGAACAGCAGAGAGAGATACTAGGCTACAGGGTGACACTGAAACATTGTCACGTGTGTGTGTGTACTGTGTGTGTGTGTGTGTGTGTGTGTGTGTGTGT
The DNA here is from genome assembly GCF_964188405.1 of Protomyctophum parallelum. Lineage (NCBI taxonomy): Eukaryota > Metazoa > Chordata > Actinopteri > Myctophiformes > Myctophidae > Protomyctophum > Protomyctophum parallelum. The sequence continues at coordinate 8,104,985 of NC_139704.1, read as the reverse complement.
GTGTGTGTGTGTGTGTGTGTGTGTGTGTGTGTGTGTGTGTGTGTGTGTGTGTGTGCGTGCGCGCGCGCACCTCTGTTGGCTCTGTATATTTGTGTACAGCCCTTGCTTGCGTTGCGTCTATCTATCTACCCCTAAGCCCCACTGTTCCCTGGATTATTGCTGGCTGAGAGGAATGAGGAAATCAACATCTGTTGAGCTGTAGAGCCCCAGCCGCTCCCCCCCCCCCTCTTCCCCCCCCCCTCTTCTAACCGCTAGTTCCACTGTTGTTTGTATGAGAGCAGGATCGAGGCCCCCTCCCGCGTCAGCAATCTGTCTACTGTAGCCCGGGTTTTGAAGCTTTTGTCATGTCATGTTCTTAGTTTGCACCATGGCAGCTTGCCACACACACACACACACACACACACACGCACGCACGCACAGCAGCAGCCACGCACGCACGCACGAGCACATGCACGTGCACGTGCACACACACACGCACACACACACACGCACACACACACACACACACACACACACGTACGCACGCGCACACACACACACACACACCAAAAAAACAGCCGCCCTGTCTCTCACAGTTATAGTTGATGCTATATATAGGCATACAACACAGCAGTGTGGTAACTAAGACATGGTGTCTATCCCAGACACCTGCCCCTGACTGTGACTGTTGAGTCATTGGCACTGGAGGATGAGCTAGCTGACCAAAGCTGTGTCTGGGTGAACCCAACTTTTGTTAAGGACTGTTGGGTAATGAATGTGAAATGTATTCCACTGATGTGTGTTAGTGGTTGGTTGCTCAAAATAATATACAGCAGTGGTTTTCAACCAGTGGTGCGGGGACCACCAGTGGTCCTTGAGGCAGTTCCAGGTGGCCAGTATACCTGACGAAGGCCACAGAGGCCCAAACGTTGTGTGGTTTTCTTCCGCTCTGGTAAATAAAGTTTTTGGGGAGCTTTTAAAGCGGTGTGCAGTCTTCTTCCTTCTGTTGCAGTGTGATATTTAACTCTCAAGAGTTAATATAGTGTTAAACATCTTTATTACTTAGTTTAGAAGCTACACAATTAGATCATGTAGAATAATTGTTAATTTGATCAACGGTTCCATGTTATCTCTCCTAATGGTACCAACATCAATACAGCGTGGAATTGTGGACAGAATCGGCTAAAGGTTTAGGTCTGAGAGGCTACATGTCATCAAATGGTGGTCTGTGGCTCAAATGCAGAATAAATAATGGGCCTTGATCTAAAAAGGGTTGAAAACCACTGATATTCATGACTGACTCAGGCAGAGCTGCTTATAGTTGCCCTGTGTTTGTTTAAAAGCCACGTCAGACATATTTCTCAAAGCAGGGCCCCGTAGAATGTTTAGTTGTCAAGATCGGCAGGTGGCAATAGTTTGTCCTCCAACTATAGGTAGGATTTTTGCATCCTGGATTCCTGGCACAAGTTAGTTCTCTGCTTATTTATTTGTATGGGTAGGATCTAGCCCATTCTGACCGGGCACCCATTTTGGTGTTGGCATCATGTCATGCTTTAGCTATTTAAAAATAGCAGATCTACAAGCTCATATCGCGCCACCGAGTGGCGCGATACGAGCTTGTAGGTCTGCTATTTTTGAAAAATCGAAGAGCGACTGACATTTTTAGAATCTGATCTCAGGACAGAATGGGTTCATCAGACCAGTGTGTGTCCGGCGGAAACCTCGTATGAATCTGATCTCAGGTCAGAATGGGTTAAGAGCATATAGGCCAGCGGGCGACAGTGACTCAGAGGTAGAGTGGCCAGTAGAGAGTGGCCGGATGGGGAAACCGTGACGTTCCCAGTTCGATCCAAGGCTCCTCCAGTGTCGAAGTGACCTTGAGCAAGAACATCTAATTGCTACCGATGTGCAGGCTGGTGCCTTACATGGTTTCACAATCTATGTAAAGCACTTTGGATAAAAGTGCTATATAAATGCACCATTTACCATTTGCCAACACCTCTAGGATGTAAAACAACAGACATGGCTTTGTGATGTGCACACAAAATCCTCACTCTCTCACCCGTTATGTATGTATGTATGTGTTGAGACTGAATTAACGAATGGACAGATTACGAAAATTCATTCATCTTAAACATTTCCTGTTAGCTCTCATTTGTCTGCAATGCTTCAAACGAGTTCTCTGTTCTGTGTCTTCCACCCTTTGCGAATCAACGTCATGTTCTCTGTTACAGGACGCATGGGCCTGAACTTTCACCACCCTGGAGCAGATCACATCATGCCACTGAATAGTAAGTTCAGTTTCATTGTAATCGCACGATCCTTGAGCATGTATGTTTTTGATTGCTTCAGCTTTACAGGTCAAGCCAGGTTTATAGTCTTCCTAACTTCAAAATAAAATATTCCGTGCCATGCATCCGGCTGGCAAGGAAGCGACGGCGCCGGAGTTCAATGGTGTCAGAAAATGTGTTAAAAGGCTTCCCATGCTAACGCATAGTGGGCACCGATGCCCACCCTTTGCAAAGCTTTAGATTCCCTGCCAAGTTTGGCCCCCACTGACCACTGACACCATAAATAACCCCCCGATGCAGACCTTAAGCAAAGGGAGAACACAGCTGACCCTTGAATGGCACTTCTAAAAATACACCCCGACCTGTAAGACAAGATTTCTCTCCGCTGTTCGTCAGGCCAGCAGATGGACAAACAGCCACAGAGAGAGAGAGAGAGAGAGAGAGAGAGAGAGAGGGAGAGGGAGGGAGGCTGTGCTCACAGGGTTGAGCTTGGTAAACTTACTGACTTCTCACTTCTGTCTGGTGAGGCTAATTAACCACAAAGATGTGTAGACTAGAGAGCGCCGCCAATGAGGGGGCAGAAAACAGCACGGCCACGTGACCCATGCAGGGGAGTTTTAAATACATTGTTTTCAATGAGGGCGGCGCAAATATCAGCAATGTTATGTATGTGTGCAACATGACAACTGTTTTAAAATATTGTGCGGTGACAACTAAAGTCTCTGTAATGTAGACCATGAGTCATTAGTCCGACATCGACAAGACGACAATCTATCTCTAACCCTAACCTAAACATAACTGCAACAAGCATGGGAGCAGCGCAGTTCTAGCGGTAGTCCGACCATTGTTTCCGCATGTCGGTCTGTTGGCGGGTCTAATCTTAATACGCATCCGACAAAAAAGAACTATCTAAAATAAAGTGATTTAAGATCATTAAAGCTGGGCTGTTGCCTTTCATTCACTGAAGTAACTGAAAGGCAGTATTCTCGCGGGCAGTATTCTTATGATACTGCCCAACTCAAAGACGGAGAGGCACCCAGCTGCAGCATTGCAGAAACTCTTAATGTGTGCTTTCGAGACGTCAATATAATTATATTGTTTGCAAATCAGAACACAAGGTATCCGAAAATAACGTCTGATTTGTCTTCTTTCTCTTGTCTAAATCGATTATTTTAATTTTTTACAAAGGTCACAGTCAAAACATTAAGTTGGTTCATGCCTTGTCTACTCGACTCCCATAGAGTCCAGTGCATTCCGTGAACTTCCGGTGCAGAGCTTTGTCACTATTAAGCTCCCCCTAGCCGCCCGGAGCCTCCGTTGGACTGGCCCCATGAAGTGAATGGGGTTGTCGCAACTCTCTCATCTAAATAGCTCTGGTTAACCATAATGTAGGTCTGGGAGACATTGTGTATCCACCAAGTCCACCAATGAAGTAGTATCATAAAGTACCATAAATGCATATTATTTCATGCTTTGGCAACAAAAAACCAATTTGTGCATTTTCAACTGAAAACAAGTGTTGACTTGAGTTGCAATAATTAGGTTTAACTGTCACAGAAGCAGTGACGAAAATTGGCAACTGGCACTCGAGGCTGTATCTATTTATCAGTACTAAATCTCAATGGAGGATTGCGGCTATCAGGAACAGATGCTTGATAATCATCATCACACATCTGCTATGCAGTATGCGTTCCACTTTCAGTTATCTGAACTCGCCATGTTTGATCTTCTCCAATGACGAGGAAGAGAAGGGGAAATGCGGGAGAGTAGTGTGGAGGATCCCGACCCTTCCTCGTTTGTCGGTTGGCTGCTGTCACATTTTATCTCAGTTTAGTCTTTTCACCGTTTAAACCCCCTGCCCCCCGAGAGTGTTCTCAGATTGACGCTAAACTATCTCGTCGTGGGATTTACGTTCAAGCAGGCACAGGTCTTAGTTCTTCCCACATCTCTGAAGTCTGTCACAGTTGGCTCTCTCAGCCGTAGCTCACGGTGTGTTTGCACATGCGGCAGAAGCTTTGATTTCATCTTTAAGGGCTTTCCTTAACATTTCACTTTCATCTCGCCCCGTTGACTTCGAAGCTCTCAAACTCTGTAGTCAGCGAGAGGTCCATCCATGTTGAGAGGTCTGTGTTCTCTGAGAGAGATGAGGGTGTAGCAGTAGCCATGTGTTTATGTGGGTGAAGGTGTCCTCTATAGGCCAGTGGTTCCCAAACTGTTTAGCCTGTTACCCATTAGAGAAATTAGACATTTGTGAAAATAGCAGATCTGCTAGCTCACCACGCAGCGCTTTGCGTCACGTTGGAAACAAAAAAAAACACATCCGTGTGAAGTGAGGGGCGCTCTTATCATCGTACATCATCATGACGTAAAATAGACACTATGTCTATTTGCTCAGACACTATGATGTAAAATTATCCATTCATTGTCAATGGGAATTCAAGACGAAAATCTACACTAATAGCTGAATATAGGAGGGGCTAGCACCCCTCAAAAAAGGGACCCATAAAAATGTGTCCGCGAGCCACAAATGGGTCCCGAAATTTGGGAAATAGTGCTCTAGTCAAAGTTTGGATTTCTAGGGCAGTATAGTGGCCTCCTCTCCTCCTCGTGGTGGTGTGACAGAGCTTTGAAACTGTGCAGAGCAATTACACAAAATGTATAATTATCACTCTGCTTCTTTCAAAGTGTCTGTCTGGCTGTCTGTGTGTCGCTCGGTCACCCTGACACAGTAAAGTTCAAAGCCTCCCCTCCCTCCGCAGCTCTCATTCTGCAACCCCCCCCCCCCCCCTTGGCTATGTTCTCTTTTCACCAGGGTATCTTGACACTTTCCCAACACACTTTGCTTCTCTGCCGTGCCCCGGTTGCTATAGGCACCTTTGTCTCAGCCGGTGCACGAGACAGACGGTAAAGCTGCAAAGCATCAGACTGTCCTGGTTTGTACTGGGTTTGCCATATCGTCTTAATGAAAACCTAGTGAGAGAGAGAAAGAGACGAGAGGCTCACAGACAATGTCTCCTTCCAGAGACAGCCAGGGGGCGAGACAGCACAATGGTGCTGTCACAATGGAGGGCCCATATTGGTTTTGGGAGCAGACAGTCTGTTCTGTGACTCATTACTGCGAGGAGCGAGTGGGTCCTCTTTTTGCTCTGTAACGGCATAAAGAACCCCCGCGGTTTGTTGGGATTGTGGCCTGTTATGGAACACTCTGCCCCCTCTTTGGTTTGTGTTTGAGGCACAGCAAGACTCCAATTTATCCTTTTAATTTATTTGTAAGCCGAGACATTAGGCAAATGCTCAGTTCCTTCACAATAGGCTATACCATCTTTCATGCAAAGTGTAAAGGAGTACTTCAACCATTTGAGAGAATTCCACTACGTGAGTATGTTCACAGCCCACCTCGGAGACACAGAGTGAGTAGACATGTTTCTGAACTGTCCACAGCCCTCCTCTGAGACACAGAGTGAGTAGACATGTTTCTGAACTGTCCACAGCCCACCTCGGAGACACAGAGTGAGTAGACATGTTTCTGAACTGTCCACAGCCCTCCTCTGAGACACAGAGTGAGTAGACATGTTTCTGAACTGTCCACAGCCCTCCTCTGAGACACCGAGTGAGTAGACATGTTTCTGAACTGTCCACAGCCCTCCTCTGAGACACAGAGTGAGTAGACATGTTTCTGAACTGTCCACAGCCCTCCTCTGAGACACAGAGTGAGTAGACATGTTTCTGAACTGTCCACAGCCCTCCTCTGAGACACAGAGTGAGTAGACATGTTTCTGAACTGTCCACAGCCCTCCTCTGAGACACAGAGTGAGTAGACATGTTTCTGAACTGTCCACAGCCCTCCTCTGAGACACAGAGTGAGTAGACATGTTTCTGAACTGTCCACAGCCCTCCTCTGAGACACAGAGTGAGTAGACAGAAATGGTGTCATCTTATAATACGTAGTATTGTGTGAGGACAAATGAACATACAATTGAAGGTTATTTTGTCGAACAAACCACAATAAAATTACATTTTTTTATTTTACAATATCTCTACAAACATGTTATCTTATCTGTATGATGTAATCCTATGTGTATGATGCCATAGTGTACCTTTGCCCCAGATTATGTAAATTGGTATCCACAAATCTACGATAACATGGACCCTCTATGCGGCTTTCTTCTCCATGCTAGGCAGCCATTGCAAATAAGAATAAATAAAGGTAAAAAGAAAAGGAAAATCACTCCCGTGTGAAGTGAGTGGTGCCCGGGGGGGGGGGGGGGGGGAGTTCCAGACCAACAGGAACGCACCCAGGGTGCTGGCCCGTTTCCGGCAAGCCACCCCGCGTCCGAAATGGTTGAGAAATGACAGAGTTACCGTGTGCCGGTCCCTCTACTGTACCCTGTACTGTACTGTACTGTACTGTACTGTACTGTCACTGTACTGTACTGGCACACCCAAAATCATATATATATATATATATAGTTAATATGTGCATGTGTGTTTGTGCGTGTGTGTTAGGTTGAGCACAGGTGGTGAAAAACAGCCATGCTGTTTTCGTGTTCATAAACAGCCAGGCACCCACCCAGCCAGCCAGCCACCCACACACATAGCTCCGTAAGGGAGTGGTTGCACCACTCAAAAATAATCTAGTTGTAGCCTATATGCATTATCCCCTCCACTTCCAGTTCCATCCCAGGGGCTGGAAAGGGGAAGGGGCTAATTTTAATACAGTACTGTGCCTGACTTGACTCTCATCATGTGGGAAGTTTCCACTTGCTCTTGGCCTGGTATGGCCTCCCTGCCGTGAGACTGGCCCTAATGTTTTACCATGTCCATGCTAATGACTAACCAGCTCTCGCTTAGTCCCCCAACTCCCAGGTCGGTGTATCTTTATCGTGCCATTCATGAATATTCACAATGAGATTAGCATGAACACGACTCAAACGAGCCATTCTGGGTTCATTAGCTGAACATTATGACCTCTGTTACGGGCGCAGAATCATGCTGATGAATATCTCAAGTTTGGGCCAGTCGTAAAGCTCATCTCGGCCTCTTTTCCCTAACGCAGCGTTGTCTGGGAGTCTGGGACAGGTGCAGCAGGTTTAGCATGGGCCGATGCCAGGCTGTAATAATCGTTCTTCTCCCCTTGCCGACGCTTAGGCGTGGCCCATCTGTGGTTTTGCTGTTGGCCTGGAGATGTTTCTGTTTTAATTTCCACACCAAAAAAAACATGTCTCTGTATCTCTCTCTCTCTCCCTCTTGTGCCTTATTCCCCTACCTCTCTCTTTCTCTCTCTTCCCCTTCTATCTCTCTCTCTCTCTCTCTTTCTCTCTCTGTCTCCTTGTCTGTCTCTGTCTCTGCCCCCCTCTGCTCATCTGTCCCCCACTGTACTGACAAGCAGCCAGGAGCTATGGGCGCAGAAGAGGTAACGTGTGGCGTTTTGTCTGTGGGTTATGCTTGCCATATAAATCATGGTTGGGGCATGAGCACAATTAGCCACAGTACTAGCTCTCTCTCTCTGCATCTCCTCAGTGCCGAGAGGAGAGGCTCTAGTTTGATGTCACTATTTGCTTTCTCATCTGTGCTGTGATCGAGTGAAAATCATATTAATTTCCGTTCGCTTATTTTCACCCCCACAAACTGCACCGAATCAACAACAAAAAAGGGAGAGGGACAATATAATAATCTGCATAATCTGACCTTTCTTTTGCTTGATGGTGGTGAGAGAAATCTATTGTGAGGCATTCTGCTTCCTGCATTGTTTTTTGTACTCTCCATCGACATTTCTGTGCTTGTTGAATCATTTGAATGGATTGGCGAGTACATTTCATGCTCACTGGCCTCTGCTTGTCTTCTAAATCCTATTGAAAAGGACCGGATTAGAACATAAAAACACACAACAGTGCAACAATGCGCTGGCGTTGTATTTATGTGCTTTTTGACCATCATTACCTCCTCGATGCTGCCAAACACTAATTCCAAACCTTTAATAAAAAGCTGTGTTGCCAAATAGAGCACATGGGCTTGTAGCTGCTTTCCCAAACAATAATTTGAACATTCCATTGAGGAAGTATGGTGATTCAGAAGTGATTCATGTCCTGAATGGCAAATATTGGAGCTGCACACATCTGATTTTAACTAAGTGTTTTAACTAATTCTGTCTTTCTTCAAGCAAGGAGGAAAGGTGTTGTGTGATTTTTTTTTTTTAATGATGCATTGTCGGTCTTGGGTTAATATGCGTAGTTTTAATGTGCTGTGGATTTTAACAACTAGTGGGGCTATCACTGATTGAAATAAACTCTTAAATGTAGACCTTTTCTATTAACCCACAATATACTGTATATCAAATTTGATTCTATTTACTTTAACACAATTATGCATTTACCTTGCAAACGTCACCTCTGTAATTTAGTTCAGGAATCCATCAGCCACTGTTATCCAACTCTTTAGAGTCTAAATCGTTGTCTAAAGTTTAGACTACTTCAGACAGAACATCAGATACCTACATGCTACTTAGCAGGTCGACACACAATGAACTGTGTGTGTAAAAGAGTGACTTTGAGAGCTGTTTCAGCGTACAGTGCAAGTCAATGGGGAGCATATTTTTAATTATCAATTTCTAATCACTGGAACAATTATTTATTTTTGGAGTTACGTCATGGCAAGGTAACTAGTACACAACCCAAACCCCTACCAAAGTGGCCATGCACTTTAACATATAGGCGTGCTGTTTCACTCTACAGTAGGTTGAGAACACTGTGCTGTGAACTACTGCTATTAGGTGGTCATTCTTCCTACAGGTCAGGAGGTCATCGTCATAGAGTTTAGCAGTATCTGCAATACTGCATTATCATGATGATATAAGCACTGTATGCTTGGTGCACTTCTTTCTTTTTTTCGTTTGCAATTAGATATTGTGGTACTGTACGTTACTCTTGCATATAGTTTACTTACTTGATATCCCTTTTCCAAGATAAAAAACATTTTGTTCTATATAGTATGAGAGCAAAATGAGCAAAGAGCAAAATGTCCGCCGTGTGAATTATGCTCAATCCCTGACGGAGGCTTTAACACCGTTGAAGGACATGCTAAAACTCTGAGGCGGCACATTAGGGCCAACATTTAAGTTGATTACTTACAACACAGATATGCAGATATGACAAATAACTTAAATATACACAGAAATATAAATTTTACTCGACTAAATCAACTGTAGATTTTAGTCGACTTAATCTTATGATATTTAGCGGACTAAAACTAGACTAACACTAAGACATTCCAGGTGATTAAAATGTGACTAAAACTAAAAGAAAGGTGTTTTCTCTCCTCCTCCTCCTCCTCCTCCCGCAGGCCGCTCTTCTCTGTTCCCCTTCGAGGATGCCTTCCTGGACGACGGGCACGGTGACCCTTCCCTGACCCCGGGCCTGAACTCGCCGACCCGCTGTCAGAACGGGGAGAGGATGGAGCGCTACTCCAGGAAGGTGTTCGTGGGAGGCCTGCCCCCCGACATAGACGAAGGTACCGCTGTTGTTTTTGGTTTTAGTTTTAGTCATAGTCTCTTGAATAGTTTTAATTTAGTTTTAGTCACATTTTAGTCACCCGGAATGTTTTAGTGTGAGTCTAGTTTTAGTCGACTAAATATCATATGATTTTAGACTACTAACTCTACAGTTGATTTAGTTGAACAGAATGTACTTTAGGGCCCCTTGATGCCATCGTAATTTCACTTGCTGAAAATAGCCGATCTACAAGCTCACAGCGCGCTGCAGCACGACACGTGCGCGACACGTTGTGCGCTTGTAGATCTTTTATTTCCAGCCTGCAACGAAGTGTAAAATGACTTATACTGGATCACTTGTCCACTAGTCCCTTCCTAACATTTTAGTTTCGTTTTTATTTGTTGACAAAATCGACGGTATGTAGTCATAGTTTTAGTCACCATAGCTTAGTTTTCATTTAGTTTTCGTCAGTGAAAAAAGGTAGTCGACAAACATTTTTCGTTATAGTTTCGTTAGAGATGCTCAGATCAATCGCCCCAATATTTGCTCCAAATGACTCGATCGGTGATCGTCAATTTACCCTATCTGGAGGAAGTATAATATCATTTTGCATCTTTGGGACAGGCCTAAACATTCTCCCCTTCCTCCCCACACACACACACACACACACACACACACACACACAGGAACAGTTTTGACGTGAGTTTTGACATAATATTCAAGTTTTCCCCTCACGCACAAGATCGGTGATCGGGATCTAAATATAAACTAAATTACCACTAAGCTATGATCTGATGACTAAAGCTAAGACTAAATATACTGACAATTTCGTCAACAAATTAAAACTAGACTATGTTATGGAGAGACTAGTGGAAAAGAGATCCACTAGAACTAAAAGACAAGTAATTTTACACTTGGTTGCATGCGGAGAAACGCGTCGCGCTGCGTCACAATCCACACTGACACCAGCCTGCTTCACATTCACACATGTAGACATATACAGCACATGCCGTGTACAGCTTCAGTCTTTTACTCAGCAGTTGCAATAACTTGCTGTTGGCTTGACAATCTGTTGTTGTTTGGCAAGCGACACATCATGTTACTGTATACATTGAAGGAACAGTTCATCCCCCAGTGTATAATAGCTGAATGTTGCTTTTAATAGACATTAGACAGCACAGTTACTGAAAAATTTAGCAAAGCTAAATGGAAGCAAACAGTCACTTTCTAGGAGTGTGTTCTCATTACATTCTTTATGTACAGTATATTATGTGTCCATATCACTCATCAGTGCTAAGGTTATTACATCCCAAATTCCCAATTAGATGCACAGATAATCATGAATTATCCATTCTAATTGAGTCTATCTAGTCCATTTCTGCCCATGTATACAGTATATAGTCCCTGTCACTGCCTACCCATGCCGTTAATCCTGGGGAGAGTGTGTAGGCAACCACCAAGAAGATGACATCAATATGGAAGCCCTAGGGCCTATTCCATCAGAACCAATGCACACACCTCACATGGTGTACACACTCACACACACTCACACACACACACACACACGCGCGCACACACACACACGCACTCGCGCGCGCACACACACACGCACACGCACACACACGCACACACAGAATGAAACATACCCGTTGCCAACTGAAATATTCATGCGTTTCCACGGCGCACTGTGTGACCCTAGTTGAATATCAGATACATCTGGCCGCGCGCCAGCAGCTACGCGGACTGCTCCCTGTCTGTCCGTCCTGGTTCTGATAGCATGCAGTCCTTTGGCTCGGACCGACTGACGGCTGTTATTACTAGATCACTTTCCTTCACACCGTGCATCTCTCAGTGCAGTTGAATCACTGCCACGATCACCTTCTGGTGAAACTCCTCACTAGTGGCAGGTGAAAACCAAGCGCTCAATGAACCCCTTTTGGTGTTTCAAGCATTATGTTATGCTTTAGCTATTGGAAAATATCAGATCTACAAGCTCAAAGCTCAAGCGCTACGAGCTTGTAGGTCTGCAATTTCTTTTATTGTGAAAATGTAGCGCACATTTGGAATGTATATTCTTTCAGAGCGAACGTCAAATATTTGCTTACCCTGGAACAACATATTTTGAGATGGGTTAGGGGAGACTATGTCCCCGATCACGATGTTTTGCTTCCGATCTCATTCCAATCATTTGATTTTGAGTATCTGCCGATTTGATATTTATATTTTTATAGAACACTTGTGACATGCCATGTCACAATAGTACAAAATCCAAAATCACAGACAATATGCAGTCTAATATCATGATGTGGATATAATATTGTTACTAGGGGGTATGTCCCGATCACGTTTTCTTTGCTCCCGATCCCATTCCGATCATTTGACAATGTCGTGATCGGCCCCAACAACCCTATCTTTAACCACGTTTTCACGTCGTTCTTTTCTAGATGAAATCACTAACAGTTTCCATGTTTTCATTCTGTTCTTTTCTAGATGAAATCACTAACAGTTTCCATGTTTTCATTCTGTTCTTTTCTAGATGAAATCACTAACAGTTTCCATGTTTTCATTCTGTTCTTTTCTAGATGAAATCACTAACAGTTTCCATGTTTTCATTCTGTTCTTTTCTAGATGAAATCACTAACAGTTTCCATGTTTTCATTCTGTTCTTTTCTAGATGAAATCACTAACAGTTTCCGCCGCTACGGCCACCTGGTGGTGGACTGGCCACACAAGGCAGAGAGCAAGTCCTACTTCCCTCCCAAAGGTAACGGAAGTAGAATCTATATACAATCTGTAAACTATAATCAAGTCCTACTTCCCTCCCAAAGGTTACGAAAGTAGAATCTATAGCAGTGGTTTTCAACCGTTTTCATATCAAGGGCCATTATTTATTCAGCTGTTGAGCCACGGACCACCATTTGATGAGATTTAGCCTCTCAGACCCAAAACGTAGAATATTGTGTTGTCTTTGAATAAGATGTTGTCCACAATTCCACGTTGTATTATTGATGTGGTAGGCTACCATAACAGGCAAATGTTCAAAATGATCAAAATAACAATTCTTCTACATTCTGTAATTGTGTAGACTTTGTAAATGAATTAACTGATGCAGATTTTATCAATACTTGTGGCCAAATTTGACTGAGGGACAGCCATTGGATTTCTTTGAATTTTAGTTTTTTTCATGTCATATGAAAGCAGGGAATCTTAGCTTCAAATTGTCATATTGGTTGTTCAGTTTGATAGTTTTGGAGATATAGAATAATGTCTTGCAGTAAACATTGAGTTGAGAAAACAGGCTTGAAAGGTTCACTTCTGTGGTCTCTAACATTACACCTAGCTACATGTAAGCATTTATTTCATATTTACATCTCGATTTCAGCTCTGACACTTATTTCAGACATGCTCTAGTTATGTGAAGCGTCTGCCTGTGCTATTAACTCATTGTGGATAAAATATAAATACATTTAGTTTTTCTCCTCTGGTGAAAAGCTGGAGGTTGAATTATGGCAAATCTGGTCACATAACATTTGAGCTCAAGAGTTAACGATCTATAGGGGTCAATTTGGTTGCTAGCTCCCCGTCATTTAGCTGGGGACCACTTGGAACCCCTTCAAGGACCACTGGTGGTCCCCGGACTACTGGTTGAAAACCACTGTTCTATATACAATCTATAATCAAGTCCTCCCAAAGGCAATGAAAAGCTTGCGTGAACTATATCTTTGGAGCACATGGTATAATCTGTATCTGTACCTTGTATTAAAATGATCCAGCAGTAAAAAAAAATCAGACCAGTCTGAAGTGAGTGGTGCAACAGTGCCCCCTGTTGGTACTCTAAACATAGGGACACAGGGACGGACATAGGGACATAGGTTCCTTGGAGTGGTTGCACCACTCAAAAAACTAACAAAGCCTATAGCAATAGCATCCCTTCTGGTGTTTTTTCTTTTCCTTTTTTTTGTTGTTTAATGGGTTTTGCAAAAGGTCATATTACCCTGAATCCGTGACTCATGCCGAGACAGCAGCGGAAAGGTGTGCTCATTTGAGCAATCCCTTGCAGGTTGGATTGACTTGCACACATACGCGCACGCACGCACATAATATATATATACTCTTCCATAGCCCACCAAAACCTTTTGAACTTTGAGTGTTTGTTTGAAAAGCACGTTTTCCAGACCTGACTCTGTCCTACTGGCCCGTGGAGCTGCAATGTGTCATATTAGGGAAGCTATTAAAGACAACGCCTGGAAATAACTGACATTCCATAAGCAGATGGTAATACACACGGACAAAAGAACTATGCCAGTTTCTCCTACTCTCATTTTTCTATACCCCTGTTATTTTTTTTTCTTCTTTTCTTTTTGCCCAGGAGGATTATTTTGAATAGGCCTGGCTCGCTCCACTAATATCCAAAGCTGGGAGAGGAAAAAATGCAGCATCCTTTTAGGGAAATGAATGAACATGAGGAAACCAGAGGATGGATGCCATGTAGGAAGCGACTATTAGCCAGGCTAGGAAGCGACTGTTAGCCAGGCTAGGAAGCGACTATTAGCCAGGCTAGGAAGCGACTATTAGCCAGGCTAGGAAGCGACTATTAGCCAGGCTAGGAAGCGATTGTTAGCCAGGCTAGGAAGCGACTATTAGCCAGGCTAGGAAGCGACTATTAGCCAGGCTAGGAAGCGACTATTAGCCAGGCTAGGAAGCGACTATTAGCCAGGCTAGGAAGCGATTGTTAGCCAGGCTAGGAAGCGACTATTAGCCAGGCTAGGAAGCGACTATTAGCCAGGCTAGGAAGCGACTATTAGCCAGGCTAGGAAGCGACTCGTGTGGAGATCGCCTAGAAAACATTTCTAGCACTTAATATCTCACACATGTCATGTGATTGTATTTTAAGACCATATGCTGTATGTAGGTCTTCTAAAAAATAAAAATAAACTACCTCATTTCTGTTGGAAAAAAAGGGATAGTACAGTGAGAAAACTCACATTAGCTATAGAGCAGTGTTTTCCAAACATGTTTGGGCCACAGACCCGTTTTATAGGTCGCAAATAAATGTGCCTTTTTCCCTTAACAATAATAATAATAATACATTCATATATATATTTTTAACATTTCATAAATTAATAACAAAATTCTAACATTTAGCAAAAGAATGTCATTAAAAAAAAAGAAGAGAGAAGTAGTAGGTAAGTTTCGGAAGTAGTGAGAATAGCCGGGTCCCGGGGGGGACATCAAATGTCTCTTTTGGGTCCCGGGGGGGACATCAAATGTCTCTTTTGGGTCCCGGGGGAGACATCAAATGTCTCCATAAATATTGGCAGTGGTGTAAAGTAACTAAGTACAATTACTTAAGTACTGTACTTAAGTAAAATGTTGAGGTATTTGTATTCTTGAGTATTTTCAATTTCCCGATTTGGACTTTTACGTCTACTCTACTTCTACTTGAGTACTTTCTTCCGCCATGCGCTGGCTGTTATTGGGTGAGTTACAGATGTGGGAATCACATCAAGGGGTCGTCAACCTCTCCCCATAAAACACTCTTCCATGCTTGACCGAATGGAAGATGCTCGTCACTTTCCATCTCGCTCCACATTAAACAAGCATGAAAGTGTTTTGTTTTGGGGTTATTTCTTTTTTTCTCCTTCGGCTATACAGCATGAGTCATGCCGTGGCTCCATCTATAGCAGGGCAGGCAAAGCCCATTCACTATTTTAGAGTATTCGCCTCACAGTATGGGATTAGAGGACAGGTAGAAAGGTGTTACACTCTTGTTTCGTAGTTTTAATCACTTTTAATGAGCCTCATTGGACGTGCATTGAATCGTAATTTTCCCTTAATGTACACTGTCGCCTGTCGTTTGTTTGCCTGCAGGTTTTATAGTTGCCTTGACAAAGGTTATTATCTGAATAAAACACACAATGTATTATATTTGGCCAGAAGAAGAGATGCAGTGATGTTTATTTTGATGTGGTAACATAAGTGCAGTTTCACTGCCTACTAGTTGCCATATCTGTTTTAGGATTTTCATCCTGCCTACCTTCTATTCACTCTCTCTGGCTCATCCGTGATGATGTCACCAGCAGATGAGATGAGTGCTGGTTGTCATGGAGCTGCCAACCTCTCACACACACACACACACACACACACACACACACACACACACACACACTGGCTCCTAATATCACCCAGTCCCAGCGTCACCCCCCCTGGCGATGAGCTCAAAATGTTAGGCAGCTATTTCTGTCGGCCTGTGCGGATGTTGATGGTGGGGGGGGGTGTTATTGTGTTGTGGGCACCAGAGGGATTCAAGCAGGCTGCAGGCTGTTCTAGGCTAATGGGTCAGTATGTGCTCTCGCCTCAATTACCGTGGAAGGAAAAGACCAGTGTTGATTTTGGCAGCAAATCTTGGTTTTAGCTTTATAGTCATAGTCTTTTGAATAGTTTTCATTTAGTTTCAGTTACATTTTAGTCACCTGGAATGTTTTAGTATAATAGTCTAGTTTTTGTCGACTGAATATCATCACTGCGACGCGTTGTGAGCTTGTAGATAGGCTATTTTCAACATGCAACCAAGTGTAAAATTACTAGTCCCTTCCTAACATTTTAGTCTAGTTTTTATTTGGTGACGAAATTGTCGTCAATATATTTACTCTATAATATATATAATATATTTACTCATCGTAGCTTAGTTTATCTAGTTTCCATTTAGTTTTCGTCAGTGAAAAAAGGTAGTCGACGAACATTTTTCACCATAGTATTAGTCGACGAAATAAACACTGGAAGTGACATTCGTTTATACGTCGTGGTACAGCCATGTTGCACAACAAACTATACTGTGAATCAGGCTTAAGCTGTGATCGAGGGGAGGTCTAAACTGTCTGGTTTACGAGGACCCAGACCCAGACAAGCCCCCGTAGCGATGGCGGTATCTACATTAATTTCTACTACCCACGGTTTATCCTTCTGCCCTTGTGTGAGGATTATATCCAATGAGTGACTTCACCCAATTTGAGATGATTAGTGAAGCTTCACGCTGGGCAAGACCTACGCTGTAGAGTGACATTTTTTGGGGGCGGAAGTACCGCTCAAGGAAATGACATTGACGCTTTACAAATCAGTTTAAATTATCCGTGAATGAAACAAGTGTGGTTGAAAGAAATATCATATCCGGGGGACATACATCTGACGGATGTTCCGGCCCGACACTCATTCTAGCTCTGAATTTGCTGCGTAAATACTCGATGCTCCATATTTGTTTTTAGGTGTCTGTGACTCCCTGAATTCGGACCTCAAGCCCACTCCCCACTTCTTTGTGTAAGCCGCTGTCAGCGCAGCTATGCTTTTATTTACATTTAATGACAGAGTTACAACAACCCACTGCAAGCAAGCTTTCCTTCTCTGCGCCCTCTCTCTCTGCTCTCTCCTCTTTCACTTTCTCCCAAATCTTCTGCTCTGTAACTATATCCAGGCTTCTTCTTTGTTTTTACAAGGCTTGCGCGTGTGTGTGTGTGTGTGTGTGTGTGTGTGTGTGTGTGTGTGTGTGTGCGCGTGCATGTGCGCGCAGTATTTAAGGTCTCTTCACGCCACATTTTACTGATAGGGAGTGGGCTGATTTATTTCTTAGAAGTCGGAGCCACTAGGGTCTGTCTGTGCCCTCACCTTTTGCTATGAATCTGTAGACTAGACACGTTGGTCCGTAAGTTTGAGCCGATTAGCCTGGATTTAGTTGTCACTATTAAAACCCAGAGAAAGGTATGCCCTGCAACTGTGCACTGACACAGTTTATGGTGTCATCAAGGACTGGCTTTCATCTGACATTTCTTGTTTTTGATGACGTTGTTACTATATAATAAGGCACAGGGAGACATTTTTTGAGTATAACAATAAATAATACATTGCATTGGGCTTTTCACATGTTAGCGAGGTGTGCCCGACTGCCTGGGCCCATATCACACCTCCTAGAATTATGCAACCGATTAGCAGGCAATATTGAACTCCAATCTGTTCCTCCAGTCTGTTCCTGAACAATGTGGATATTTAATTCATTATGAAATCAGTTGCTCTGCTTTAGCCTTTTGTCATTTTACATGTTGTTGTTGTTTTGCTAAAACGCGATATAGGGAAAGCTTCTTAAACAGATAACTTGGTTATTCTACTCTGATGTAGGTCATGCAGTAGATCAGCCGTCCCAAATGGAACTTTTTCATGTTTCTGGACACATTTTGATCATTAGTAATTGGATGAAGCCATTACATTGTTTTGGATGAGATTGCCTGCACCTGTCGTTTCCTTATCATGAGCGAAGCCGCCGGCCGGCAATTAATATGTGTTGAGCTGCGACGACGACCCCTGTAAGTCGTGTCCTGTATTGTTGTTACTGGCAGAGCACTCGTAAAAGAGACTATGGTCTCAATGTGATTTTACTGGTTAAATAAAGGTTCAATTAAAAAATTAAAACGTGAGGACAGCAGTCTGCCTATCATTTCTCTAACAACCTTCCTTTATCATTGGGGCGCCCGCTGGCCTAGTGGTCCAGGCAAATGCCACATATAGGCTCTGGCCTGACAGCGCGTTGCGTGTTCGAGTCCCGTTCATGACGACCTTTGCTGCGTGTCTCTCCCCTTCTCTCTCTCCCTCTTTCCTGTCCGTCTTCACTGTAACTATCAATAATGCCACAAAAAAAAAAAAAAAAGATTCCTTTATTATTGTTGGAAAACGTTTCCAGTTTATGTATTCCTTCCTCTCTGGACGGTGCTGGGAGCAAGCGAGCGAGCAGCAAAGCCTCCTATAAATCTCAGGCACGAGCCACTGCAGACCCACGCTCTCCTCCCGTGGCGTAAGCTGCACTGCACTGCGCAAGGCTGGCGGAGGAAGAGGCAGAGAGACAGAAGAAACACTAGAGCTGTGGTTTTCAACCAGTGGTCCAGGGACCACCAGTTGTCCTTGAGGGGATTCCCAGGTGGTCCCCAGCTAAATGATGGAGAGTTGGTAACCAAATGGACCCCTAATAGATATCTTAGTTAAATTATTGTTAAATACCTGCATTAGGCTACTTAATTTACAAGAAGTCTACACAATTAGAGCATGTAAAATAATTGTCATTTTGATCAATGTTTTCCTATTTCTCTCCTATGGCACCACAGCAATACAGCATGGAATTGTGGGCAACATCTTATCCAATGACAACAACATAGTCTTTAGTTTTAGGTAAAATCTCATCAAATGGTGGACCGTGGCTTTTGTGCTGAATAAATAATAAGAGTTACAACAACCCACTGCAAGCAAGCTTTCCTTCTCTGCGCCCTCTCTCTCTGCTCTCTCCTCTTTCACTTTCTCCCAAATCTTCTGCTCTGTAACTATATCCAGGCTTCTTCTTTGTTTTTACAAGGCTTGCGCGTGTGTGTGTGTGTGTGTGTGTGTGTGTGTGTGTGTGTGTGTGTGTGCGCGTGCATGTGCGCGCAGTATTTAAGGTCTCTTCACGCCACATTTTACTGATAGGGAGTGGGCTGATTTATTTCTTAGAAGTCGGAGCCACTAGGGTCTGTCTGTGCCCTCACCTTTTGCTATGAATCTGTAGACTAGACACGTTGGTCCGTAAGTTTGAGCCGATTAGCCTGGATTTAGTTGTCACTATTAAAACCCAGAGAAAGGTATGCCCTGCAACTGTGCACTGACACAGTTTATGGTGTCATCAAGGACTGGCTTTCATCTGACATTTCTTGTTTTTGATGACGTTGTTACTATATAATAAGGCACAGGGAGACATTTTTTGAGTATAACAATAAATAATACATTGCATTGGGCTTTTCACATGTTAGCGAGGTGTGCCCGACTGCCTGGGCCCATATCACACCTCCTAGAATTATGCAACCGATTAGCAGGCAATATTGAACTCCAATCTGTTCCTCCAGTCTGTTCCTGAACAATGTGGATATTTAATTCATTATGAAATCAGTTGCTCTGCTTTAGCCTTTTGTCATTTTACATGTTGTTGTTGTTTTGCTAAAACGCGATATAGGGAAAGCTTCTTAAACAGATAACTTGGTTATTCTACTCTGATGTAGGTCATGCAGTAGATCAGCCGTCCCAAATGGAACTTTTTCATGTTTCTGGACACATTTTGATCATTAGTAATTGGATGAAGCCATTACATTGTTTTGGATGAGATTGCCTGCACCTGTCGTTTCCTTATCATGAGCGAAGCCGCCGGCCGGCAATTAATATGTGTTGAGCTGCGACGACGACCCCTGTAAGTCGTGTCCTGTATTGTTGTTACTGGCAGAGCACTCGTAAAAGAGACTATGGTCTCAATGTGATTTTACTGGTTAAATAAAGGTTCAATTAAAAAATTAAAACGTGAGGACAGCAGTCTGCCTATCATTTCTCTAACAACCTTCCTTTATCATTGGGGCGCCCGCTGGCCTAGTGGTCCAGGCAAATGCCACATATAGGCTCTGGCCTGACAGCGCGTTGCGTGTTCGAGTCCCGTTCATGACGACCTTTGCTGCGTGTCTCTCCCCTTCTCTCTCTCCCTCTTTCCTGTCCGTCTTCACTGTAACTATCAATAATGCCACAAAAAAAAAAAAAAAAGATTCCTTTATTATTGTTGGAAAACGTTTCCAGTTTATGTATTCCTTCCTCTCTGGACGGTGCTGGGAGCAAGCGAGCGAGCAGCAAAGCCTCCTATAAATCTCAGGCACGAGCCACTGCAGACCCACGCTCTCCTCCCGTGGCGTAAGCTGCACTGCACTGCGCAAGGCTGGCGGAGGAAGAGGCAGAGAGACAGAAGAAACACTAGAGCTGTGGTTTTCAACCAGTGGTCCAGGGACCACCAGTTGTCCTTGAGGGGATTCCCAGGTGGTCCCCAGCTAAATGATGGAGAGTTGGTAACCAAATGGACCCCTAATAGATATCTTAGTTAAATTATTGTTAAATACCTGCATTAGGCTACTTAATTTACAAGAAGTCTACACAATTAGAGCATGTAAAATAATTGTCATTTTGATCAATGTTTTCCTATTTCTCTCCTATGGCACCACAGCAATACAGCATGGAATTGTGGGCAACATCTTATCCAATGACAACAACATAGTCTTTAGTTTTAGGTAAAATCTCATCAAATGGTGGACCGTGGCTTTTGTGCTGAATAAATAATGGGCCTTGATATGGGGTTGAAAACCAGTGCACCAGAGAATATCAGCATCCCAGAGTCTGTTTTATACATTCAGGTTTAATGGACAGATGACCGTACAAACCGGAGGAACTAAAGTGCATACACAGTAACATAGCCAGTGTTCATTTCACAGTGAAAGTGTACACATATAGCCAATATAAGGGTCCGTTTGCATTAGTCATGTAAATGTTTGGTGCATTTTACTGATACGAGCTTGCCACACGACGTTAGCCATTTCAAGGATTGGCCGATTTTGGTACGTGGATAAATGTTTTTCAGGTTGTGCGGCATAAAAGCAAATGGACACTTAAAGGAATAACTTTATTTTTTTTGCGAGGGGGATTATACACAGCTGGGCATTATATTGATATAATATTTTTATTTTAGACTTGATGGGATTCAATATTTAGATATTTGATATTCATGGGATTTTGGCATGTGATATCTTTCCCTGCATGGTTTTAAATTCTGCATTATAGTGAAGGGGTATATATTAGCACTGCTATTATTTGCCTTTACCCACTTTTCGATTATATAAGCTTTACTGATGACTATTTATATATATTTATATAAAAAACAATATTGTTATGTGTGTGATGTTGTCCATATCGTGCACGCTTCATTTCAGATAGATCAGTTTAGAGAGGCAGGGAACCAAGCAAGACCAGCTGGTCTTGATTAACCCATTAGCCACTGTCAAATGTGTGTATGTGACTGTGTTCTGCAGACATGGCTGCTGGGTCGCAAGACAAATGAACTGACTATAAAGTACTTTATCATAATCGTTATCAATAGTGTGGCATACATGGGCAACTGGCGGCATGGGGGACACATGCAGCCCTCACCTTCAAAACGTGTCGCAATGCAACGCGTTTTGAGCTTGTCAATCTGCTCTTTTTGCTACGGCAGTATATGCAATGTGGCCGCCTGGACTAAGAGTGGAACTGTAATGGCCCTCTCCAGCTTCAAAGTTGCCCACCCCTGGTGTGTGGCACAGACATAGCGATTCAGCTCTAAGATTGATTCACTTTTTCCAATTCTCCAGACTTGGAATAAAAAAAATATTTAAAAAAAACGTCCCCAATTCTGTGGTGATGTGTCATGTGTGGAAGTTGTTTCTATTTTAATGGTTCTGAACCAATTTTAAACAGATTTTCCAGCCAGCATAATCCATGTAGCCTAGAATGGGGCAGGATAATGCACAGACACTATATTACAGGAACAAAGGGGTTCAAGCCAAATTCAGGCTGGTCCGGTGCATCTCAGGAGCAGGACTGGTATTTGTATAGAAGAAGGAAAGCCCTGGAGCAAACTCGGACAATAAAGGCTTTTTTTATTTACAGGGTTCAGGGAAATAACGTGACAACGTTTCGATGTCAATACGTCGTCATCAGGTCATACTATGATGAAGAGGCTACAAATGGCTTATATACAAGTGAGGAACAGGGGCAGGCCCTTCAATTAGCCAATGTCCAAAGCCCAGCAATAATTCATTATTGCTGGCCTTTGGACATATCTTGTGCCATATATGTTGGACATTACTTGTAAGACATGCAGTCTGATGGTGTCATGGGACAAGCCGACGTCCCCCGTTTAATAGTATGTGGGACAAGCAGTGTTGTTTTTGGCAGCAAATTTTGATTTTAGTTTTAGTCATAGTAGGTAGCAGGTAGGACATTAATCGTTATGGCCGCGACATGACCTCCTTGTAGGACTATACGGTCAATCGGTCAACACCAGTGTTGGGAGCACAGAAGTGGAGAGAGACGTGGGAGTTGTGGGAGTTTGAAAAAGCGGCATGCTGTAGCATTCTGGATTGGTTGTAGCATTGGTTTGAGAGAGTATGCAGGCAGAACAGAAATAGATAGTTGCAGCAGTTGGTTGAGCCAGGACATAACTGATGCCTGCCTCAGATAAGGAGCTGTTGGTGAGGAAGGCTCTGATCCGCCAAACGTTTTAAAAACTTGCCGAGACAGATGTGAGTGGCGGATTGTTATGTATGAACAGTGCCATCATCATTTCAATTTGATTTATGTCAATTTAACACTTTAATACTCAGGATTCTGCTGTCTAGTAGAAGTTAGTAGCGGACTAACTAGTAACTATACATACTGTACACATTAGCATTTGAAAGTGGTCACGGTCACAAAACCTATCTTCCTGTTTTCATTCCCTTTCTATTGCTATAATCTCTTGCATGCCGCTCCCATTCCCTCGCATTGCATTGTGGGACTCATTCTGTACCTTTCTAACGTCTTGACGTGCCTCTTCTTCTCTGTCTCTCCCTTGGCTGCCCTGCCTGGGTCATAGAACCCCTTTACTGTGATTTTTACAGACGTAGGGGGACTATGTTAACTTTCCCCCAATGACAAACTGTCTTTTATGCAATCTAGTGACCAGAGGGAGACAGAGGGGTGGGTGGTGGGGGGGGATATAATGGGTGGGGGGATCTATAACGTAAGATAGTGAGGGATATCTATCAGTATAATGAGGGTGTACAGTACACCAGCCTCATTTCCTAAGGCAGGTTTGTGAAAGAGTCGGATTCTCTGTTAGCCAATAAAGCATAAGGGGAGAAATGATTTGGTTATTTAAAGTGGTTCTTTGAAATTAGTTCTGCCTTCTGGCCATAAATTATGTCGTATTATTCTGTGAAGTAATTCCATATTACAGTATTCAGAAACTATTTTTGCCATCTTATGTTCCAAGCCAACCGTTGAACTTGAGAGGTTTCATAAGGCAGCTGGGTGGTTGGGCCTGTAATCGTTAAAGTGTGGTAATGTGGTCTACTTGGTTAGTGTTTCAGAATCATTAACACTCACTGTGTCTGCTGTGAGTGTTGTTTTGTATGGTGGTGGTGGTCGTGGTCGTCATTGTCTCCACCAGGCCGAAGGCATGGGGGGAGAGTATGTTTTGCACTCCGTCCGTGTGTGTGTCCGTGAGCAGCTAATCTCCGGCACCGTTAACCCGGTCGATGCCAAATTTTGCACACACACTCCCTGGATGCCAACGATGAACCTCTGCCCCAAAATTTCCAGAACGGCC
The DNA here is from genome assembly GCF_964188405.1 of Protomyctophum parallelum. Lineage (NCBI taxonomy): Eukaryota > Metazoa > Chordata > Actinopteri > Myctophiformes > Myctophidae > Protomyctophum > Protomyctophum parallelum. Next base: position 8,081,010 of record NC_139704.1, on the reverse strand, counting down.
TGTTATAGCGCCACCAGGAGGCCGCTTTGTGCAAAACAAGTTTTTGCACAGTGCACCTACAGATTTTGTCCAAACATCGCGCAAATTGGTACACAGTCTCTCTAGTTTAAATAATAATTCAGATTGTATTAATATTAACTCTACTACATACTTTCTTATGCTTACTCAAGTAATTATTTACAAACACTCCTATCCTCCTGGTGGAGACCTGTGCCCAGAAGGGCACTTTTTCTAGTTTTATAATGTTTTCATGCGCTACCTAAAAAAGTACTATAAATACTATATAAAGTATACACATTTCTGTCTGTTCACACCAAGCACTATAATTAATAATTTAAGTAAACATAAAAGGTTCTAACTGTATGGCAGGGTTCACACCACAACTTTAACAAAGATGATGGTGAACAATATAATAACTGTATAGTTGTTATCATTGGCGTGTACAGCCCTTAATAGTCAAGAACCAAACCAAAAAAATTAAAAAGGTAAAATAAAATAAAAATATTGGAAGCGGTTGAACTTCATTATTTGTTTTTAAAAGAGAGAGAGAGAGAGAGAGAGAAAAAATACTTTGTCTTTTTAATCATACCTTTTTGTAAGCTCCAAAGTCTTATGTAATATAACAGGTGCACACTCCAAAACATGCAGATAAAAACACTAGTTGGCACGCACAGCCCTACTACGCTTTCTGATAATTTGTTAAAGTGCACGGCCGTAGTCCGGGATGAGCACATTTATACACACAATGACGAAGGCTTTATAGGCTGCAACATGTCTCGGACTACTGCTGTGTGCACTTTAATAAATCATCAAAATGGCTTATAGCTCGTGGGTGCAGAATTTTGTTTGCATCAGTCTCATTGCTCCTGAACAAACTTCCACCAAACCCTGAGTGTTAAATGAAGTCAAACAGGCTTACGTACGTAAAATATACTCTCTGGTGTTATTAGAAAGAAGACAAAATGTCAGGTTACATCTTTAAAGGTCTTTAAATAAATACTTTCTGAGACGTCTATGGGAAAAAATGAATGGGAAATTCTCTTCCGAGCCGCTCGCCATTCTGGTGTGGAAGCATTCTGAGGGGCCTCTCTCTCACATCACTGTAACGTGTGACCAGTGGTCGAAAGTACATTTACTTAAGTACTGTATAATTTAATAATTTTGAGGTATTTGTACTGTTAGTATATCCAATCTCCAATAGTTGTACTCCACTACATCTCAGATCCAAATATATTGTACTTTTACTCCACTACATTTATTTGAAAACCTGACGTTACTAGTTACTTTACAGATTTGGATAATTATTACAAAACATACATTACCCGCTTAAGCCCTGTGTACATTTTGGCCACTACTCAAGTGCATGTTGAATTCTGGACTTTAACTTGTAACACATAACAACATAACACGTGACATGTGACACATAGCACACAGTGAGAGGCACACTCACACAAGTTGTATTACTATACTTTATACTATAAATGCCATGTTTAAACCTGAACCTAAGGTGAAGGAAGCGCACCACAAATAGTGACCAGGTTTGATTGAGGGGCTGCCATTGTGCAGCCTACAGCTTTTCACCAGAGGAGAAAAACGGATTTTTTTTTTTTTTTTATCCAAAATGGGTTAATAGCACAGGCAGATTCTTCACATACGAGAGCATGTCTGGAATAAATGTCAGAGCTGAAATCAACATGCAAATATGAAATAAATGCCTAAACATGTAGCTAGGTGTAATGTTAGAGACCACGTGAAAGTGAACCTTTCAAGCTTGATTTCTCAACTCGCTGTTTTATGCAAGACATTACTCTATAAGCCATATCTCTAAAGCTGGTGCGTCAAACTAAACAACCAATATGTCAATTTGAAGCTTTGATTCCCTGCTATCATATTATGACATGGAAAAATAAAACAAAATCCAATGACTTTAGCACCGGTAACAATTAGCTACAGTATTATAGAAGCTCACACACAACACGTCGACAACACCAGCACACAACTACGTACATAATAGGCTACAGTACATCAAGCATACCAACCTAACCTCTGAATGCCGAATCCTTTTCCTAAATCCAACCTGAATTTTCTGCTAATTGTAAGCTCTAAAACTCTTAACTCCAACAACCTTTTAAACCATAAAGGAACCATCTCTCTTATGATGAGTCTGAGGAGGACCATGAGGAACCTCACAATGTCCATTTATCAAATTCTACTACTTGCTAGTAGTCATACCATGCAGACAGGCGTTGTATGTTGACTACTAGACGTATACAGTTTCCACAAATGGTAGATATGATGCTGTTTAGATACAGTATATCAAGGTTCATAGTGTATCATACTGTAGGTTTTATGACATAGCTTAGTTTATTTATTGGCATTCTGACCATTTATACAATCATTTACTCTGATCTTGAACTTTGTAAGTGACTCTGGATAAGAGTCTCTGCTAAATGCTTAAAGTGTAATTGGTCTGGACACATTCATAGTTCATACTCCAGACATATCCACATACCACAGTTGGCTGTGTCTGCCGAGTCAGGCTTTTCCCCTTGTCTGTAGTAGTTCTACTCCTGGGAGATCAACAAGACAGTTACACATTCCTCTTTGCCATTTTCACTTTGTTGCATATAGGGTATATATGTGTAGCCTATAAGTATGCAGGTGACCGAGAGTAGAGCTGGTCTCAAAATCTCGCGGGAAGCTTTGAACAAAGTGAGCATAAGCTGGAGGAGAGAGAGAGAGAGAGAGACACCGGCCTCTTCTTTTCCCAAGTGGGCAAATTGTGCGGCGCACATGTGCACACACGTATGCATTCCACAGCTCATATTCCTTTAGCACTCGTGAGCGGGCCACGAGTTGTTGCCAGAGTTCTGCTAGCCTCATCAGTCAGCACAGCTGTGTGTGTGCGTGTGTGTGTGTGTGTGTGTGTGTGCTGTGATATGATAGGCCTATAGCATTTTTGCTATGGGTCATGGGCCTGTTCCCCTGACCGTATTTTCATTCTCTCTGGTCTTTTGTTTCATGCATCCAAGTAAGTTTGACTGGTTAGCTCATTCGGTCTAGCCAAAATGTATCACTATCACTTCCTTACTGTTATTCAAAACCCACCTGTGGAGAAATGTGACGAATGCAGTCTTTCAAGTTAGTTTTTCATTTTATAAAATAAATATTTATGCGATCTCCACTGGGAACAGGTCTCTCTTTTGTAATGATACATATTTTAATGGTGCTCAGAGACTCTCCTATAATTCCCCCCCTTCCGTGCCAGAGACATTACTTACATTAATATCCACTTGACCCAGCTTTGGCAAAGATTTGGCGGTGGGGGCGTTATGCTGTTCAATTTCGCATGGTTCTCTTTTTGATGTTAGTCGGTATGCTGTGTCAGCACAGGCTGCAAGGTACTCGCTGTACCGACCGCGAGGATGATGTGTCACATGGAAGCTTGCGGGGCAAGTCGAGCAAGAAAAGAAAAAAAAATTAAAAGCAGGACTCGCACGCACATGTGTATGCATTCTTTTTTTAATCTATGAATAATTCCCAGAAGGAATTCTTTTTTTAATCTATGAATAATTCCCAGAAGGAAAGAAATGCCAAGCGTGGTGTGGGTCATAAGATTATGACTTCCCATAATGTAGACTGTTTATTTGTGACTTCTTGTCTGGAGGACAGAAATAAAAAACATCATCGCGGTCACAAGCTTGTGTGACTCTTACAGTCGTTACTGTGAATTAACCCATTCTGAACGGGCACCCATTTTGGTGTCAGCATCATGCTATGCTTTAGCTATTGAAAAATAGCAGATCTACAAGCTCATAGCGCGCCACCGAGTGGCGCGCTACGAGCTTGTAGGTCTGCTATTTTTGAAAAATCGAAGAGCGACTGACATTTCTAGAATCTGATCTCAGGTCAGGATGGGTTCATCAGACCAGTGTGTGTCCAGTGGAAACCTCGTATGAATCTGATCTCAGGTCAGAATGAATTAAATAAAGTGGTTGTTTTTTTTCTCTCCACTAAATGCTTTGTTTGCTCTCCATCTGTCAGGCTATGCTTTCCTGCTGTTTCAAGAGGAGAGCTCAGTCCAGGCTCTGATCGACGCCTGCATCGAGGAGGACGGCAAACTGTACCTGTGTGTTTCCAGCCCCACCATCAAGGACAAACCTGTGAGTATACTGTAGGGCTGGGTCACCCTAGCCTGGCTAATAAGCCAGACTAATATCACACAACACTGTCGCCTTGCCAACGGCTGATTCGGTCTGGCTTATTAGCCAGGCGGCTAGGGTCACGCCACCATACCGCAATACTGTGTGAGGCATACCACGCTATCAAGTTCATAACCGCAATTATTATTATTTGTATTAATTTTTTTATCTCACGATTTTCTAACCAATCTTTCACCCGGTGCCAATTCACCCTTTGTCAGCCTTCTGATTGGTCCCTGACTGACTAACCAGGAGGCTCTTCTGCCTTGTCCCGCCCTGGTTCCACCTTGTTTATGTTGAATTTGCTAAAACATCATTTTTGGAAAAAACTAAAAACAAACATGACATGCCCAGTCACCATGCTGTGTTGTTCCTTTTTACTGACACCAAGTTTAAAATAAGAATTGAATGCACAGATTATCAATACGAAGCAACTGAAAAACGTGTTATTTCAATGGTAGTGGATGGAGAAAGAGGATTTTTGTCCAACCACGAAACGGCAACCAATGGGTGCAAAGAGGGGCAGAACCACGGGCGGGACTTGACAAAAGTGTAATCCTGGGTGCTATACTCTGCCTCTGCCAACCATAGGAGAGCCTCAAGCTGAACTCATGCTTCCTTCAATGCATGAGGAGTGAGCAGGCCGCTAACTGTGCCCCCTTATATTATACATTTATAATCATTATAATAATGATTATTATGTATTTATTTTTAAATTTCATTCAAAGCAACTTTTTTGAGGTATCGCTCAACACTGCAATACTGCATACCGTCGGTAAACTGATATATTACTGCGAGGAATCCATAACACCCCAGCCCTGCCTGTGATGAGTGGCCGACTTGAAGTGAGGATTATCATGCTTTTTATGTACACAACTCGGTCCACATAAACTGACTGCTTTTCTTAGATAGGCCTACTACTGAGGATCGATGCGAATTGGGAATCATGGTTATCAAATACCCATTGTACCCGTTGTCAGAGTACCCGTCTCTCTCTGCCCCTTTTGTGCCCACATATGGAGATCTCTGCATCGTGTCTGTCTTGTTCCTTTTTATCAGTTTTATGCCCATATATGATGTGTACACGTGCAATTTTTAACCGCACACACAGGGTCTGGTAAACTGAGGAGTGTTTTGGCCACTTTTCCTGTTCAGGTCCAAATTCGTCCCTGGAACCTCAGTGACAGTGACTTTGTGATGGATGGATCACAACCTCTGGACCCCCGCAAGACCATCTTCGTGGGAGGGGTGCCGCGGCCTCTGCGTGCAGGTAAGAGGACTTGTTTCTGGTACCAGGCAGCACATCTTTTTTTCATAAAAAGCACTTAAGTTGCACTGGATGTGCATTCTTTTTTCCGATCTACATAAAATCTCTTCGCCGAAAATAGAAAATCCAACATTGTAGATTTGCTATACTTTTAGTGAATGTCCCTCCCCGAGAATAGGGGTTCTCAAGTGATTAACTCGAACCCTCCAACATGGCTTCATGAGGTCGGATGGCCCAGTGTGTTGGAAGGCCCAGAGGCTGTAATCAGGGACCTGCACAGATGGACAGTTGGTCCCTCTGGACAGCAACATGCCCTTTTGAAAGTTCAGTTTTTGTACGGTTTGTTAATTGTATTTTTGTTTTGTACAGTATGTGGCCCATCGTGACATCGATGGGCCACATCTACAAAGCTTCTAATATATTAGTTATGCACCAAAATCTATAAATCTCACACACTATCAACTATCAACATTATTTCTTTCAAAATAGAAGCTCGGGGTGCCGGGAAGATATGGCCGCTTTTACTCTGTAAGCCCCCCCCCCTTTTCGTTCCGGAGACATATTTTTGCTTGCTTACCTCGCTAAGATTACGATAAAGTCGCTGATGATCGCTCGCTTCATATTTTGAACGAGAGGCATGTTGAAATGAATATCCTAGTATATCCATCTGGTCAAAACCACGGAGAGAGCTCCTTAGATTATGCGCGCCGAATTCGGAATATTTTTCTCTCGTTTGATATAAATGAAAATACGCTAGGATGTGTGTACACACACAAACCCGTCGGTTGGGTTAGTTATGATGTTCCCACACGTCGTACGGTCTAAATGGGTTAAGGCATCCGGCGGTTCCACACGCTTTTTCACTTTGAGCACCAGCTGCCCCTCAAGATGTCTGTGCACGCCACTGGCTGTAATGAAAGTTCTTCCCCCGTGAGAATGTAATCCTCCGAACCTCCTAGGGTTTCCAGGAAGTGGGCCAAAACCCGGTGGTCACGTTAAAGTATTCATGGTAGATGGTTGGTACGTAGATAGCTCAATCTTTCTGTTCTAAGAGATAAACATCGCTTGCTTGTTGTCTGCAATGTGACTCCTGCTAATTTGCAGACGGCTGGATTCCTAATGAATAGTGCAGCTACAACTGCAGACTGCTGGACTCATGTGATGCATACTGTAGATAGTGCCATGCTGCAGTCAGACACCCCCTCCCCCCCCCCCACCCCCACCTCTTAGTTCAAAACAAGAACAGGAGGTAGTGTGAGAGTTACTTTCCACAACTGATAAAAAAAAACAGTCAACACTGAGATTTGTGATCCTAAGTACATTTACTTACAGTAAGTACTGTACATGGGTACAATTTTGAGGAATTTGTACTTTACTTGAGTATTTCCAATTTCCAATACTTCTTACTTCTGCTCCACTACATCTCATATCCAAATATTGTACTTTAAACTCCACTACTATCTATTTGAAAACTTTAGTTAATAGTTAACTTTGTAGATTTTTGATTATTATTACAAAACATACATTAACCACTTCAGCCATAATTACATTTTGTCCATTTGAAAATAGAAGCTCACAATGCGTTGCGATGCGATGCATTGTGAGCTATAGTAGACTAGATCTGCCATTTGCAAAATATTTGTATACATTTTAAGACTTGAAATGGGACATTCTTCATAGTAGTGAGTACTTTCTACTTTTGGTACTTTTTTTTTTTGTTGGTACATTTTGATGACAAGTCAAAGTCGGCGACACAAGTGTGTTCCTACTCACATGCTCACAATGTGACTCGTGGGTATACTTTTTCCCCACCACAGAATGTGTCACTAACGTCGCTCTACTTACGTTCCCCTCTAGTGGAGCTGGCGATGATAATGGACCGTCTGTACGGAGGCGTGTGCTACGCCGGCATCGACACCGACCCGGAGCTCAAGTACCCGAAGGGGGCGGGGCGCGTGGCCTTCTCCAATCAGCAGAGCTACATCGCCGCCATCAGCGCCCGCTTCGTTCAGCTGCAGCACAATGACATCGACAAGAGGGTGAGCAAAGTTCGTGTGTTTCTCTTATGACGCTGATGACGTAACTAAGGTACGTGTGGTGATCGTACCTTAGTAGGCCACGTATGGCCTACTGCAAGTTGGCACCTCGACAGAGTGCATTTCTAGTTTATTATAATGCATCCAGCATCACTAGTATAATTTGTTTACCCGTTCTTGGCGTCTCCGTCGCCTAGTAACGTTTAGCTTCCGTGTTGTGTACGTCATTGAATATTTTCCCTCCGTCCAGACTATCTCAACTCTTGAGAGCAATAACATAAAATCTTTACACTTTACCGCGGGTCTATTTGGTTTCATTCTACGAAATCTCAAGAGTTAAATTACTAAACATCCCTATTACTTCATTTACAAGAAGTCTAGACAATTAAAGAATGTAGACGAATTGTTATTTTGATCAATGTTTGCCAACGGCATGGAATTGTAGACAAAATCTTTTCCAATGAAAACAAATGTTCTTTAGTTTTGGGTCCGAGAGGCTAAATCTCATCAGATGGTGGTTGGTCAGAAGGGTTGAAAACCAGTGTTGTAGAGCGAAGCTCTCAGTCGAGCCTCCTCTCCTCCCACGTGTATCAGAGCTTTCATTACAGCTCAGTTTCCAGCCTCCTTACTGGACTCAGCCCACAGTAGCGCTAGGCCCAGGGAGGCCCTGGCTGTGTGTAATAATGACCATGGGCTTTGGGGCTGCTGGAGTCCCGACAGATGTTTTCAAGTTGCAGACGCACAGGGCCGGCTTAATTATAGTACTTCCCTATTATATAGACATACACTATATTCACTTGGGTTGTGCTGGCTTGGCTTGCCTGGGCCTGACGGCCAGTCGTAGTGTGCCGAGTTGTGGCCAAGTGAGACTGGTTGTCAGCCAGCAGGCCTATAGTGTCTGCAGAGGCGGGCTGCCTGCCTCCCCCATACCTCCATATACCTCCATCACCATCTACAGTATCCTCGGGGGCTGGTTATGGTGTCTTTAGTTTGACTGGACTGACATTTGAATGCATCAACTAAACTATTTAATATAAGTATTCTTCCCTGGACCAAACGGGACACAGATAGAAAGAAGTAGTAGTATACACACAGCACACTGTACAACACAAGCAGCAGCAGCACAGAAGCAAAAAACAAAGTTCCTACCTTGAGCCATCTTTTACTTGATGTCATCAGTTGTGTAAGTGATGCCAGGGTCAAACTTTGGAACCCATGGATAGAGAGAGAGAGAGAGAGAGAGTTCACGATGAGCCCTCCAGCTGCGTCTCCAGTCATCTCCGTCCTCATTACATGGCTATAGCTGACCAGTACTTTCCTCTCGGTATCAATGGCACCGACCAGCCTCATTCTCCTGGCTGCCATCTTGCAGTTTTAGTACTGCACATAGCATCCTGGTGTAGTGCAGCGGTCAGGGATTTAGGGCAGCTATAGGGTCCAGCATTCACAGCATGTCACAGGAGAATAGACTCAGGGCTGAGAAGAAGCTGAGCTTCGTGTGCCTGTGGAGCAGGTTGAGAGACGCCATAAGCTTTGAGTATACAGTAAGTAAGTACGGTAGAAAGAAAGAAAGTGAGCTGACCAAGAGCCACATACTGTAGTGTACACTGTACCATGTAGCAACAACATAAATAATACATTTTAGGAAGGAAGCTGCCTTGAAATAAATTGAGAGATAGAAATCTAGTTGTTGAAATTCAGGTTGTAACACTTGGTTCAATATCATTTTCAATGAAACCATCATTGGTAAACAGTTAAGAATTATGTTTCATACAAGGATTTGGTGCTGTGACACCCCAAACAAAACATTGTGTCAAAAATGTATTCTATAAATGTATATAGGACCCATGCAGTGCATGCACACAGCGCTTCAAGCACCAACTATTTATTAATTTCACCCTCTCAAACGCACGCGCGCGCACGCGCACACACACACACACACACACACACACACACACACACACACACACACACACACACACACACACACACACACACACACACACACACACACACACACACACACACACACACACACACACGTTAATGCTTAGCATAGGTAGCTAACTCACCTGCAGAATAAAAACAAATGGACCAAGAAGTTTGTTATGAAGATGAATTAACTTCTCATTCAAACTGTCCCACACTTGTGACTGAGCAGTTTTCACTTCCTAACAACCCAGACTACACTCTGTTTGCAGGTGTGTGTGTGTGTGTGGAGGGGGGAGGGGGCGTGGCTACCAGAGGATTTTAAAGAGCACACTTGAAGAATGCTCAGTGCTCAGGGAGTGTCTACCATACTTTTTGGCATTTAAGCCACGCACGGACCACCATTTGATGACATTTAGCGTCTCAGACTCCAAAGTTGTCTTGTCGTTGAATAAGACAATTACATGCTGTATTGATGTGTGGATTGATGTGTTATGTTATCTCTCCTATGGTAATAGGCAAACGTTGATCAAACTAACAATTCTTCTACATTCTCTTAATTGTGTAGACATCTTATAAATTAAGTAATGCAGATGTGTAAACAATAATTTAACTCTTGAGAGCGTAAAATGAAACCAAATGGTTTCATGGTTGTGCTCTCAAGAGTTAAAGATCTATAAGAGTCCATTTGGTTACCTTAAGTTTAACTGGGGAACACCTGGAACCCCCCCTTCTTGTCTCCTATAGCCTCATTGAGACTGAGACCAGTTTCTACAAATGTCTTCTAAATCCTGACAGTTTTCTGAAAGACCTATGTTTCTATATCTCAAACTGTTTCATGTCAAGGACCCCCAAAATGATATGTAATTGGCCGCCGACCCCCATCTGAAAATATTATTGTTATTCCAGGGACCTCCAGAAACAAAAGATACGAGTTAAAAACGTTTGCTGTGAAAGAATAATATATTCAAACATTTGCACATGTTTTTTCTAAAATCTAAATCTACAAGCTCGTATCGTGGCACTCGACGCGTACCCCCCCCGTGATTTGGGTCAAATTGGAGCGACTCAAATGTCTTCTGTTCTTTTCGTTTGTGTGTGTGTGTGTGTGTGTGTGTCGTCCTCAGGTGGAGGTGAAGCCGTACGTCCTGGACGACCAGATGTGCGACGAGTGCCAGGGCGCCCGCTGCGGTGGCAAGTTCGCGCCCTTCTTCTGTGCCAACGTCACCTGCCTGCAGTACTACTGCGAGTACTGCTGGGCCAGCATCCACTCCCGGGCCGGCCGCGAGTTCCACAAGCCACTGGTGAAGGAGGGGGGCGACCGTCCTCGACACGTGTCCTTCCGCTGGAGCTGAGAGGGGTGTGTCCGGGCGTCGCGTCAGCCCCCCTGTTCCTGGTGGACCCCCCCCTCCCCCCCTCCCCCCCCCCCCCCCATCCATCCATCCATCCATCTGGCCCCACAGTCCCAACCAACACCACCCGAGGACAGCGCTGCACCCCCCAACCCCACCCCCACTCCACTCCACCCCCGCTCCACCCCATTACCACCATGCGGAGACAAAAAAAAGCAAAAAGGATGACATCGAATAATACATGGGACTTTCTTACTCGAGTGACACCAACGCTGAACTCATTGTACAGTGTTTTTCCCCCTCTCTGAAAATACACAGGGGGAAATTTAAGTGAAATTTGCGAAAGTCTATCAGCTTAGAATTTGCACTTTGGCACAAAATCTCACTAAACGCACATAGGATGGTCTGTATATGTTTAACACCTGGTTATGTTCTGTTGCCTGGGTGGCTCGCTGTGTCCTGCTGGAACTAGCCTGAGCTAACGTGTTAGGTTTCTGGTCTAGAGGGGCGGGTCGCGGCTGAGATTTGCGCACGCCCTGATTGGATCTCATCGATCTGTCCGTCACCCCCGGCCCCTCCTCTCCCCCCTAGTGCAGCGCTACGTCACATCATTTGGAGCGACGCCCACCCGGAAGGGTTGACTCCCACTTTTAGACCGGAGCGGCCAATGCGTTCCTCCAGGCTTTCAATTTTTGCACCAACAAAAATGAAAGCCTGGTACCGAGGCTATGCTGGAACCCACCTTGATGAGACAGAGGTGGGACCGTACCCATATTTTAAAAAAAATATATATAGAGAGATTTTTGTTATTTATCTATGTCTATAAATAGATAATTTAAAATTTGTGTAAAAGGAGCATGCACTTATTTTCAAAAAAAAGAAAAGAAAAACTATTGTAGGTTGCCCCTAGAAAAATAATTACCAAAGGCAAATGAAAATTAATGCATACAGAAAAGTAAAATAGGATGTAGCAAGATCTAACAACTATCCAGTAGTGTGGGCCAGTAACGCCCAGAGTAAAAATAACACGGCTATACTCACTCTCAATTTTGACTCTGAAGATATTAATACCTCATAAGCGCAATCGGATTATTTTGCTTTTGATTTCTAGGACTGTTTTATAATAACATTATGTTTTAGTGTTATGTCAATGTAATGCTGCAATAGCTTTGCTGCTAAATTCACGGTATGAACAGATACCACAAGTACTTTATTCAGGCTATAGGGTGTAAAAAACAAAACAAACACTCACACAAAAAACAAGGAAACTAGAGAAGCGCCCAGTGTTAACTAAGGATGACGAGCTATCATAGGGGGGGGGGGGAGGGGGCATCCCTAAGATAATGATGGCTATCATGGTGGAGGGGTACGGGGGAGGGGAGTGGGCTGGGTCGCCCCCGTAACTGCATGTTTATTTCAATCGGGTTGCTGCATGCAATAGAATTATTTCAGTATCATTCAACTATCTATTCAACTCTGCCCATGTTTGCACAACACTCTATAGGAGTACGTACAAACTATAGCACGGAAACCGGACAGGAATAGGAAAAAAAAGATGGGTCAGATGCTGGACCCACTGGTACCACTGGGCTGGGTGCCAGAGCATAAGGAAGACAATATATATAAATATATTATATATTTAAAAAGATGGTCAACACATCCTAAAGATTGGGGACGTGTGGGGGGGAAAAAACGTAATCTTAAATCCAATTAAATGTAGGATTTACTATTTAAAACTGTCTATGATAGGTGAAGTACGTTTTTTTTGCAGTGATTGTTGATATAATTGTGCAATTTTTTTATACCGTATGTAGTTAGGTCTTGAGTATGCCTATAGAACTGTGATTCGCTTTAACTGTCGTTGATGTCCGACATAGAAGTCCTGTGAAACTTCATAACTAGTGTATGCACATCGTATATGTGTTCTCTTGTACACACACACTTGCACCAGTACAAACAGCCTCTTACACACATCACGTAACGTTATACAGATGTTAGTGTTATGTTTCTCTCTCTCACTCTCTCACACACACACACACACACACACACACACACACACACACACACACAGACACACACACACACAAGCAGGCGTAGATGCACATAGTCTGATCCAACACAAACATAAAACAGAATAATGTGAGCTTAAGTAAGAAACAACCACAGTTCACAAAACGCAAGTTCATGTGCCCCAAAATAACCAAAGAGCTCACGTTCAACTTCAGCAAACCACCCACCGACACACACACACACACACACACACACACAGACACACACACACACACACACACACACACACACACACACACAGTCACACACACACACACACACACACACACACACAGCTACCCACAAAAGAGACTGCGCTAATAATTAAGCCTCACCTGAGGGGGCTAAAGGTAGATGCATTTTGTGGAATAATTTTGATAAAGAACGAAGGCAGTGACTAGATTAAAAAGCAGAACATTATATGAAGCTACTGGAGACTTTTAGGTTGACAAACTGAGCTCCTCCTTAGCCTGCACACGTTGTCACTACACGGCTACAGGAGGTTGGAATAACATTGCCAGAACAGCTGGGTTACCATATTTATCCAGATTATTATTATTTTTTCCTGCAAAGCTTGAAGTAGATTATTGACCTGCTAAAATGGTGGACATATTTTTTTATCAAAAGGCTATGGTATAGGGTGCAGTTCAATGTACTGGGGGAGGGTTGGGCTATGCGGGTGGGATGGGGGTGCAGTTCAATGTACTGGGGGAGGGTTGGGCTATGCGGGTGGGATGGGGGAGGCATTTGGTAGTTATGAATGCAATACCTAGAATCTTAAGTATTGGCTGCTGAAGTTGGGGTGGTGGTTTGATCGGTGGAACTGGGGGGGGGAGGGTGGGGATTGGGGGCTAAGTTACACTGGTTTTAACAGTTTTATGGACAATCCGACTGGATCTCAATTACATCGTTGCAAGTTTGTGTGTCGTTTTCCCCCCTCGTCTGTGAGCTGTGATTGTCCCGTGATGAGACCCTGCAGTCCCTCTCTCGTTTTAGTCGCAAACTGTTTGCTTTAGATAGACGTTTTGTTTGTTTATTGTAAAAGATAACTAATTGAAACTAAGCAGAAGATACTTTTTTACTAAGACGAAAAAAAAAGAGGCTAACCAAACCATGAGTAATAATGTATAACCCTATGAAAGTGAACTCTGGGTGTTTTTGTGATGTTTCTTTCCCCACCCAGATGGGTTTTCTATGTTTGTTTCTTCTCTATGATAGACATTTGTTATGCACTACTCTTTGTATCTGAACAGTTTGACAGTCAGCAATTCTTTTTGTTATTAAGAAAAGAAAAACGAAAAAGCGTGCTTTCTGACTGATATGATCTTTTGCAATACCTCAATTTTGAAATATATTAGGAGAGAAATTGATATTTTCTAAGTTTATTCAGATGAAAAAAATATATATTAATTTAATTATTCGAGAGAGATGATTTAACAGATGGTTGATTTTATTTTTTATCATGCTTATTTTGCTTTTATTTTTAAATTTTATTTTTGGAAAAAAAGAACAACTGAAGGAGCTAGAGCTTTATAACTTTAATATAATGATGTAGTTAGCGAAAGTACAGTCTACTTTATTACAGAGAAGGTTAGAGTGATCGTCCAACCAGTCGAAATGCCTTGAAGGCACAGTGTCATCAAAACCAACAAATAAAGCCCGATTCATACTTCATCACACAACTGTGTCACGCATCGAAAATAGCTGACCTATACAGTACAAGGCGACGTGGATGCGACTCATCGTGAGCTTGTAGATCTGCTATTTTAGGTGAGCGACACCGTGGTTCGAAGCATAAATTGGCATAAGCGGTAGTGATCTGAAAAACAATATCATCCGTGTTCTCCAAAAAGAGATCTTTAGAAATATCAGGTGCTTAACATGAAAACTGAAGATACTTCCCTCGTTTTTTGTATATTTATAATCAATCATTTACTATGCTGACCAGAATTGTGAAAGAGATCTTCTGTTCATTATTTTTTTAAGAAAACTTTTTTATGTTTCCTAAAAGTATGTGTGCTAGTTTTTTGTTTTGTAAAAGCAACATACCCTGATTTGTTAGCCTGACATCGTTGGAGGAGGAAAAGAAAAGAAAGACTTATGAGAGTCAGTGAACTGTTGGAGGTAGAGGGAAAAGAATGTTATTTTTAAACACAAAAATACACAAGTGTTTCACCTGTAACTTGATCAAAAGCCCCCAAGGTGCATCAATTAAATGGTGGCCTTCTCTTCACGCAAGACTTGAATTAGTCCCATTTTTTAAGGCTAAGAACCTTGATTCTTTGTTGTAATGTGCAATACTGTTTGTACTGTTTGTAAAAAAGAAGAAAACAAGAAAAAAGAGGCATAAATCTTTATTGCAGAATTATTTTCATTGCAAGCATTGTGATTCACTAAAATCATTTTCTACTGTGTATTTACCTACTCTACCTGCTAGTACCTTCCAGTAGTAATGTAGCCTTTGTACTGAGAAATTTTCATTATTTTTAGAAGGTTTTGCTAAAAAAAGAATAATTTAAACATATTTACATATTTTCATTTTTATTTCGTATTTTCTTTACAGACTTATTTCTCAACCATTAATAGTTATTTCTGGGGGAGACTTTCATATCTGGTCAATGTCATTAATATTATTTTGTATTTTTACTTGGAATAAATTAATTTTATGATGCTAATTCTTTAAAAAGTTTATTTTTTCGTTTGTTCACTTTGTTTCATTTTTTGAAGCTGAAAAAAAAAACCTTTGTAATGTTGTTACTAAAGTGTCTAGATTCTTGAAACGCTAAGCTTTATGTGTTAACTCGCTGATGTTGCTGACATTAGTGTGAAAATGATCTACAGACAAAAAAAATCGACACAACACAATGGCGGTTCGTAATGTTCAGTGATTGGCAATGTAAACAAATGAATGGGCAATACAATAAAATGGCAGAATGGAGCATTATATGCAGTATGTTGTGATATAATTGTGGAAGCTGAACATTACATTTTACATTGCTTCTGCTACTACAAATGCTATGTCTTCTATTGCCACAAATACCACAATACAATAACATCCCCATTTTGTGCAGTATATAGATAACAATGATAAACCTTCAAATGTGGCCTAGAGAAATGGTGCAACTTCCTTAGATGTGAAATATTAAACAGCAACTTCTGAATAAGTCCTCAACCATTAACATGTCCCCAAATCAAGTATGTTTGGTTCCTCGGTTATGACATAGCTAGGGGATGCGCACCAGTGTGATTGTATTTTAGTATGAATGTAAGTGTTACAATGCACCGTATAGCTGAATCTAGAAGGGGGATTACATGTTTGGTGTGACTGGTCTTGAAGTAGTACTGGTCTAAAGGTTTTCACATTTCTCAGCATTTCTTCATTTCCCGAATGTCTAATTTGTGTAATTTCTTCTCAGTATTTTTTTTCTTCCCATTATGGCTTCTAGCCCTCACTCAAACTCAAAGCTCCATAGTGAAAAGTGAACGTCACTGCGTTTTTAAAATCACGTTATACAGGTGATGCTAATATCAAACCTGATTTAAACTATAGCCCAAGAATTTTCTCTTTCATGTGTCAGTATTATACTGTACAGTACACTACACAAAGTATTTATTTGCTACATTTATTTTTATTTGTTTTAAATTAACTTACAATAAAATAAAACTATAATATGTGTGCAAATGAAAGGAACAATATTGGGCTGGTTGTAGAAAAATAGGTGAAGATTTGGGTGATGACGGTCATCTTATATATTTCCACTCTTATTCTAGATACTGTAGATATATACACTATGTAATTTCATGTAACTCTAGAATTGGATTATATACTGTACATTCAATACAGCTTCATGGAAGTTCTTTGGGTAGGTTTTCTCGTTGTGATCTCAAAATACATGAGAAGGGGGAAAAAAAGATTGATAATGTGCTTGATATTTAGTTTTTTCCACAGACAACCCACTACTTTTGAAATGTACTTTTTTAATAAGGCATCTGTGCTTTTCGTTTTTTTAGGTTTTTATTCCTGACTGGTTCTATATCTTGATGAGGCGTATTGAGATTGTTGACTTGGACCTATATGCTTGTCTGAACTTTTGCAGTAGAACTGTGATTTGAAAACATGATGGAGCTCAAACGCTGCTAATGCTTACTACTGCTTCATAGTTTGTAGATCCCACCTTACTTTTCCCCCCTCCCTCTTTTTCTGTACTACTAATAAGCTAAATCGTATTAAACGTAGTTGTACGACGCTGTGAAACCTTGTGGTGTTTTGCATGCATGGCCTCTTCCATCTTTCTACCACCCCTCTGTCTGTCTGTCTGTCTGTCTGTCTGTCTGTCTGTCTGTCTGTGCTCTCTTGACTGCTGCCTACAGTGAGGTGCTTATAGCAGATGCATACAGGGAAATAAACCTGTCACAATTAAGGATTTCTACTTCTGACCATGATACTGACATGATACTGACCATGATACTGACCATGATACTGACATGATACTGACCATGATACTGACATGATACTGGACATGATACTGACATGATACTGACCATGATACTGACATGATACTGGACATGATACTGGACATGATACTGGACATGATACCATGATACTTAAAAAGGGTAGCTTTGAAAAACAAAGAAAGGGTCCCGCACACTGTCAGACACTCTTTATTGGGTCGATGTTTCGGTCGATTTCATTAGACCTGCATCAGGACAGACAAAAACATTTTGGTGTGTCTGACAGTGTCGGACCCTTTCTTTGTTTTTCAAGGTTTTTGTCTGTCCTGATGAAGGTCAAATCGACCGAAACATCGACCCAATAAAGAGCAACATTTTGGCTTTTCAAAGCTACCCTTTTTAAGTATGCTCTATTGCCCTACGCTGTCACTAGCCTTCTGAGGTGTCCATCGGCCTTTTGCTAAAAACTGACCATGATATTGACATGTTACTGATCATAATACTGACCATGATATTGACATGTTACTGATCATAATACTGACCATGATACTGACATGATACTAACATGTTACTGATCATGATACTGACCATGATATTGACATAATACTGACCATGATACTAACATGATACTAACATGTTACTGATCATGATACTGACCATGATATTGACATAATACTGACCATGATACTAACATAATACTGACCATGATACTGACCATGATATTGACATAATACTGACCATGATACTGACATGATACTGACCATGATACTGACATGACCATGATACTGACCATGATACTGACATGATAATGACCATGATACTACGGATGATATCTGACCTACTATCTTCTTACATTATGCCCTTGACAACTCATTCTGCTCTTCAGTACAAATGGAGCCAAATGGACCCTTATGGGACTACTCTGGGTCCAACTATCATTTCGCTGGGGACCCCCTGGAACTCCCTCAAATAATTCTGGGGGTCCCCGGACCCCCACTTTGAGAACCACTGGGTTATATATATACCACTCGTCTTTCCCAAATGGACGGCGCCACCATGCCCTCTACTGGCCCAATTCAATTCAATCTTCATAGGACTCACTCAGGTCCATTATACATGGTACAAATTAAGTTAAGTTAAAGAAAGGAATAGACATAAAAGAAACAACTAGTGACAATTTGGCTTTGCTCTTTAATTGCGGAGAATGCAGGCAAATCTGATAAATTTGCCTTCAGACATAATATAGTCAACCTACTGTATCTGCATTGGTCGCTTAATTGCTGTGGTACTATTGACCCAATACACATGAGTGAAGCATTTCTCTATGTCATGCGTCATAGCATACTATACCCAAACTTTAACAATACATTATACTGCAATTAAATAAATGAAAAATGCAATTAAATAAATACATGTATTGATTTAATTGTATTTATTTATTTGCATTTTTCCTCATTGGGTTTATTTATTTAATTGTGTTATTTATATTTATTTTACTTCCATAGCAACTGCACACATAAATACTTCATGAGATAATTTAGTCTATTAGTCTACTTGCCAGCCCATAGAGCCCCATTGTGAACCCGGACATGTTGAGTACACCAAGGATGTATGTTAGAAATATTGAGTATGGGTCCCCAGCATGTAGAAACTGATGTTATAAATGTTGAGTATGGGTCCCCAGCATGTAGAAACTGATGTTATAAATGTTGAGTATGGGTCCCCAGCATGTAGAAACTGATGTTAGAAATGTTGAGTATGGGTCCCCAGCATGTAGAAACTGATGTTATAAATGTTGAGTATGGGTCCCCAGCATGTAGAAACTGATGTTATAAATGTTGAGTATGGGTCCCCAGCATGTAGAAACTGCCGATGCTAACTTGCATACCATTACCATTAACAACCTATAGAAGGCAAAACATTCAACATTTCATCATGCTTTAGCATGTGAAATGTCAAACTATGATGCTGAATCCATTCCAGGCATTAGTTTTGAACAAAAACACTCCTTGGGCTAAAAACGGCCATAGCCACTTGCCCAAATGTGCCAACGTCATCATCTGGCAGTTTCTATATGCTGGGGACTCCGACCCATACTCAACATTTCTAAACATAAAACTTTGGTGTAGGCTACTCAACATGCCTGGGCTCACATTCTGGCAAGTAGACTATATATAGGCCTATAGCTAGGCTATAAAATGATGAATCATTCATGCATCATTGATGCAATGATATTATTTTCAGTGTTGATTCGTCACTGAAGCACGTGCGCTCTCTCACACACACACACACACACACACACACACACACACACACACACGGGGGACACTAACTAACTAACCCATTGTTATTTTTAGCATTAGCCTAATTATTTAATAAACATGACTCACCAGCCGACCAGGCCTGACTTAGGGGCTGGCATCAAGCAAAAACTTAAAAAATAAAGAACAAAAATGATATATTAGGCCTACTATATGGCTGGTGGCTGCGTACGGACTACTGTTATCAGTGTAAGACAAGTAGAAATTGAGAAACCAACCTCTTGACGATGCTGAAAATTAAAGGCTAGTTTATATAGAATTAGCGTTAACTCACGCGTTGTGAGCTTGTAGATCGGCTATTTCTTACAAAAAAAAAAATAGAATGTTATGAAAAATGTGGAATCAAATCTTGTATGGGGGTCCTGGCACAAAATATTTTCATATGGGTGTACTGTCCACAGTCAAGTAGGCTAGGCCTACATATTATCTGGGGGGGTCCTTGACAAAGTTTGAAAACCACCGTTTCTAAACCTCAAGTGTTTAGTTTGTTCTAAAGGCAGCCCATATACAGTATAACATTTCCAGTAGGGAGAACATTGGACATGTGCTGCTCCCGTGCTAACGGTTATGGTGTGAGGTAGGTTGTCGTTTGTCGGACCAATGACTAGTCTGAACTAAGTACTGCACCCTCATCGATAACATTATGAAGAACGATAGGTGACAGAAATTATAAATTTTCATAATCCTACAGTATAGGATTCTATTGTAACATCGGAAAACTCTTACCAGATTCTTATAGGAATTCATAATCCCATAGAAATTCTATTGAACATTTGAAAATGTTCAAAATCTTATCCCAATGTTCCGAAAATCCTATAGGATTGTTTCACCAGGGATACTAAGATAATATAAAAATAATTATTTTCTTTAAAACCTTGATTTTATTGTGATACTGATAAATGGGACGTCACAATGATCGAAGCTGGAACACAATCGATTGATTGTTTGATCATTAAAACCACTGCTTCAGAATTTCCAGAAACAATTCCTGGACAAAAAAAAACAACACCACTTACTTCAAAGGTCTGTAGAATTTAATACAATTCCAACAGTTTAGACAAAAAGCAGCGATTACAGAAATATATACAAGTCAGAATTATTATTTTTAAAATACTTTTGTGACAAGTCCTCAAGTGCCATGAGTCTCAACTTGGCCCGAGATTCAGTCCCTGCAACGCTGCATCAGTGCGGTGCTTTTCCCAAGTTAGATTTCATCGTGTAAGGAGAAGCAGTTCATAACAAGATTCTCCCATTTCTTCAATTATATAAAAAAAAGAAGACCATTTCCTTGGCCAAACATGAGTGTGTGTGTGTGCTTTACAGGCATGCATATATAGACTGCCGCCCTCTGCAGGGTGGGAGGGAGTCTCATACTGTCACTACGCATCCCCTATGCAACTTTGAAACCCATCCAAGCCACATACTAACTGTCGTAGCACAAACTCTCCAAAACACATTGCTTGCTACAAAAAAAAAAAAAAAAAGAGCAGCTGGCTTGACTGTGTGTGTGTGTGTGTGTGTGTGTGTGGGGGGGGGGGGGGGCTGTTCTCTTGCAGGCTCTTCACATCCACCGCCACCATTTCCCTTAGTTATACTAAAACATGGTTCCTATCCAACAAGTCCAAAACCTTCGGCAGGTGTGCTCTGGTATTGGGAGTGCTTTTTAAGACTTTGAAGAGAAAGAGGGGTCAGGGGTAAAAATGTCTGTTAATACTGTACAATTGCAATATGGCATGAGAGAAGGGCGGGCAATGCTCCAAGGCTGGCCACCTGCCTCAGTAACTAAACCATAACTCAACTATGATGATATACCGTGTATACTGCAGAGGCTACATATTAATATCGTCCTATGCAGTAGTAGTCTGCCTGTGTTAAGGGAACAAAAGCAGATGTCTCACACTAGGCACAAATGTAAACAAATATTGTGAGACAATCATTGCAGCTGGATAGATAAATCACTATTGGCAGCTTCGCAACTGGCCTTGAGGAAAATATAATATATCCTGACCCGACGTGCCAAACAGAAACATTGGCTCCTCCCTCCCCACTTGCCTGTATCTGAGAAATCAGGAAATGGAGGATGAATAACTTTTTCAGAAAATATAATATCTTCGACGTACATTTGTTCCTATATGTGGCGTGGGGCCTCTGTCTGGACCCATGCTAGCTGGGTATGACTGTGTGTCGTCACTCTGGACCCATGCTAGCTGAGATGACACCGTGTTGGTGGTGGGTGGGTGGGGTTCTCTAAAAATGGGTTCCAGGGACCCTCAGTGTTCCTTGAGGGAGTTCCAAATGGACCCTTAGTTACAGGTTTGCAACTGAGTGCGTACGGATGGAACCAAATAGGTTCCATTGGGGGGGTATGGCGCGGTGTCTGTGTGTGTGGTACGGTATGCGATGCTACAGCCAGCGGCGGTGTCACTACAAGGAGTGCATGAAGGTGTCCAGGTCGTACTCCGTGTCGTACTGCTGCTGGTCCCACAGCTCTCCCAGGTCGTCCAGCACGGACTTCATCGAGGCCTTGCCTGAGGTGGACGGAGACGCATCGCTCCTCTCACCCTTCTCACCCTGGTCACAAGAAGAGTTACACATTGGTTGGGTAAAACACGGGGGCGAGGATACAGCTCTGTTGTTCTAGGCAAGCTTGATGTGCATTATATTAGGTCAGAGTTTCTGAAAAATTCTCAAAACTCAAACTGTTTTGATTTCATTTGCAGGTCAGATGTCTACATTCTATATCAATATTTGTTATGATTAAAATTACAAACTCAAGCAGCCTAAACCAAGTGCATTAAAAACAAGCATGATTGTCCTAACCTTGTCCAGAGTGAAGAGGTTGAGAAGCTGATCTGTGCCCATGCTCTGCAGGCTAGAGTTGTCCTGGCTGATGATCGTGTTGGCAATGCTTATCTTGAACTTCTGGAGTCCCATGATCTTCTCCTCCAGTGTGCCTCGTGTGATCAGCCTGTATACGTTCACCACCCGTTTCTGCAGGACAGAGGCACGTGTGGCAGAAGGCACTTGATGCAGCAGACCATTTTTCACTTTATTATTAAATACCCAATGTTGCACACCATTCTTAAATATTGGAGCCATCACAAGGCCTACATGGATTTCACTTGTACTGGCTTCAGTGAGATCTTGTACTGGCTTCAGTGAGATCTTGTACTGGCAAAGAAATGGGGTCTATGGACAGCACTGGTGTACATGTCACTATACAACTACTCTGGGAACTGACCTCAATTTTTGTCCATTGCATTGATAAAGAATGATGCACACTTATGGAAGGCTTAGCCCGGGGCATGATCCGGACTGGTTCTATTGTACAGAGATGATTACGTAAAGGCTCCAAAATGTGTCTTAAATTCAGCTTTTAAGCATAAGGGAGGCGCTTTAGCACAGTGCTGGTAAGAATACATTCACGAGCCTGCCCGAGTAGGTCCACAAATTGGGTTCAGAACCCATGTATATCAACACGAGGCATCCCCTTTGTATCAAGTCAGGTTGGGAACATGACTTAAATTGTCATTTAGACAGGACGGCGCAAATTAACGAAGAACACACACATACAGTAGTGTAGTGTAAATACAGCAGATTTAGCAAGGGTGCTACTGTAAGTGTATGAAGTAACGGTATCCTCCTTGTATAAAGCAAAAGGTACAGTACCTGTCCTATCCTATGTGCACGATCCATGGCCTGCAAGTCCCTCATGGGGTTCCAGTCGTGTTCGACAAACACCACCGTATCTGCTCCCGTCAGATTGAGACCCAACCCGCCCACATGGGTGGTCAGCAGCAGCACGTCGATGGAGGGGTCATTATTAAACCTGAAACAAACACCTTGATGAGGCGAGGAAGATTTCTGCAAATGCATTAAGAACATGACAAGACAGTCTTGACTCTTGTCCCTGTCCAATCTTTTTTTTTTTATCTGTCGATAGTGAATTATAGTAGTTTGAGAGCAAAGCCACACAAAACACCAAAATGCTGTGTTCAGTGGCAAAGCCGCACTATGGAATAAAAAATAATAATAAATTGGATTAAAGTAAACTAGTGACAATGGTCTGAATCTCCTTTGACCAAGGGAAATTACCTTTATAAATACTTCACCTACGAAAACAAAAGTGTTTCACAAGAACAATGTTGGTGTAACTTACTTACTCTAAAAGAGATTATAAAGAAAGATATAACTTTCACTCTAGACAACTTTCACTTTAACTTCACCAGGCATTTTCTGGTCATGCTTTATTCGTTTGAAGCTAGAGGTGTTCTGCCACGACATTAAAAGAATAAAAAATTATTTATTTTGTCCGAGCTTTCTTGTTGTATGTGGCTGGAATAATAATAGTGCTCTCAAACAA
Source organism: Protomyctophum parallelum (assembly GCF_964188405.1). Lineage (NCBI taxonomy): Eukaryota > Metazoa > Chordata > Actinopteri > Myctophiformes > Myctophidae > Protomyctophum > Protomyctophum parallelum. Next base: position 8,057,039 of record NC_139704.1, on the reverse strand, counting down.
AGTGCATGCATACAGTAAACCTAGTAACAGCACACATACAGCTTACTTTTTTTTTTTTTTGCTTTAGATTTTTTCTTCAGTGTGCCATGGGCTTCAGGCCACCCTGAAACTGGGAGGTCGGGGGTTCGATCCCTGGGCCGGGTTATACCAAAGACTGTAAAAATGGGACCCAATGCCTCCGCGTTTGTCACTCAGCATCAATGGGTTGGATTGGGGGGGGGGGGTGTCAAATCAACTAATCAAACGATTCCCAGGTGCGGTACGGCTGCAGCTCACCGCTCCAGGAGGTGGGTCAAATGCGGAGAACAGATTTCACTGCGTTAACGCGTGTGACAAATCTTACGACTTTGACTTAATAGCAATATATACATTTCTCAATTTCAGGACACTACTGACCTGGACACTATGGCGTGGCGCTGGCCGGCCGGCACACTTCCGTCCAGCCTCAGGTAGGTGACGCTGGGCAGCTTGGGCTTCAGCAGGTCGTGCTCCACGATGTCCAGCATGCTCTTCAGCTGACAGAAGATGAGCACACGGTGCTGGGCCACCACGGCCTCTGTGCCTCCGTCCACCGCCCCGCTGCCTCCCAGGCCGCAGTCCACCAGCAGCTGGACAACACAAAGACACTCCGTCAGGGCTGGGATTCATCGCCACCATGGCTCGCCTACTCTCTCTCTCTCTCTCATTAGCAGTCAACAGTGCAGCACTATCTCCCTCTCTCTGTTTCTGGCACAACAGTGCACCTACTGGTGCTCATAGTCATACCACTAGTGCTCATGGCCACATAGGTAGGTGAACACGGACATTGCTGTTCCTTGGAGTGGTTGCAACACTCAAAAATCTATTTTTGTCACACATACAAAATGAGTCGAAAGTAATATTGCAAGAAACGCACAAAGAAAAGAGGCAGTCAGAAGGACACTGTTGTTTTTGTCAGCAAATTTAGATTTTAGTCATAGTCTCTTGAATAGTTTATTTAGTTTTAGTCACAATTTTGTCACCTGAAATGTCTTAATGTTAGTCTAGTTTTATTCAACTAAATATCATAGGATTTTAGTAGACTAAATCTACAGTTGATTTAGTCGACTAAAATGTATTTTGACAGGCCTTGATGCCGTGGTAATGACTGATTGGCTATTTTCAGCATGCAACCACGTGTAAAATGACTTATACTGGATCTCTAGCCCGCTATAGTGCCTTCCTAATATTTTAGGCCTTGAAGGCGTCCTTAGTGTCATAGTAGGTCACAAACCCGTAGTTGTCCCCGTCACAGAAAACACACAAAATTAAACACTTTGTCATGACAATAGAAAAGACAGAATCCAGTCTTTATAGGCTGGTTTTACAAGTGTACATTGCTTTTAAAAGAGCAACCTGGGGGTGTTGCCAGGATGCTCCAGTTATGAGCAAGGGTTGTTTTAGCACTGTTGTTGGCCCAGGAAGTAACACACAGAGCTTCCCAGGTTCAACGACATCTAGTGCATCTAGTTTTTATTTGTTGACGAAATTGTCAGTATATTTAGGCTCATTTTTAGTCATCATAGCTTAGTTTCCATTTAGTTTTCGTCAGTGGAAAAAGGCAGTCGACAAACATTCTTCGTCTTAGTTTTAGTCGACGAAAACAACACTGGACCACTGGTAGATCCGCCGGACCACTGGTTGAAAACCAGCGTCTCGTACCTGTTTGAGTGCAGACAGTTTGGGAGCGTGCTGCAGGTCTCGCAGGCTGGTCTTCTGCTCTGCCAGCTGCTCGGTGACGCGCTTGTACTCGGGGTGCTGTGGGGTCAGCACCAGGGCTGGGTGGTTACACAGCTTCCGCAGGTACTGCAGAGCCTAGAAAGATACCATTACAATAGGCACACGTTTAGCATAAAACAAAAAAACATTTGCACAGGTGGGTTTCTAAATCTTTCATTGTGAACATAAAGTCCTACAGTATATATACAGTATACGCTATACCGTATTGAAAACAAAAACCCACATAAGTACTTCAGTTCCTTCAGTTCTCAAATGTTACTAATTAAGCGATTTAGTTAGCCAACTTCAATCCACAATAGGTTTCTGTTTGCTTGGATATACAAGCGTTCATAGCACGTCACTTTGTGCCGCACTGCGAGCTTGTACATGTGCCATTTGGGAACATTGATGAAAAGGTTTGAAAAGCGTGAGAACTACCGATTTAGAAGGCATTTGTAATAATAATAATAATAATAATAAAACTTTATTTGTATAGCACCTTTCATGACATGAAATGCAGCTCAAAGTGCTTTACAGAACAATGGAGAATAAAAGAAAAGCAAGGCAATGACATTAAAAAACAAGCAGTAATGCAGTACAGTGAGGACATGAAAAATAAAAAATATAAGATCAATTAAAGGCAATGTTGTAGAAGTGGGTCTTGAGCTGAGCTTTAAAAATGTCTACAGAGGCTGCCTGACGAAGGTACAGTGGGAGCTTGTTCCATGCCGACGGCCCGTAGAAGCAAAAAGCTGCTTCCCCGTATTTTTTAGTTGCCATTTTTTGGGGCAAAGCGAGCAGGCCGGCGGTGGAAGACCTTAGGGGGCGGTTTGGGACATATTTAGGCAGGCAGTCATGTAGGTAGGAAGGTGCGAGACCATTGAGAGCTTTATAGACAAGTAAAATAATTTTAAAATCAATCCTAAAAACAACCGGAAGCCAGTGCAGCGATGCCAAAACTGGAGTAATATTATGTTCTCTCATCTTAGTTCTAGTTAAAACTCTGGCTGCTGCATTTTGGACAAGTTGTAATCTGTCAGTTGTTTTCTTAGGCAGTCCTGAAAAAAGTGCATTGCAGTAATCAAGCCGAGAAAAAACAAAGGCGTGGATTAGCGTTTTTGCATCGTCCAAGGACAAATAGGCTCTGAATCTTGCAATATTTCTAAGGTGAAAAAAGGCAATCTTGGTGACATGATTAATGTGTGAATTAAAGTTCAATTCAGAATCAATAATAACCCCCAGGTAGGTCTTTAATGGGTTAGAATGCATCTCTCAGTTTTGAATTAAACTCGGTATAGGACACGAGACACGTCTTGTTGTGTACCTGGAACACGTGACCTGTTGCCTTCAGTTTGGGCTTCTCTTCTTCTTGCTCGGAGGGGTTGGAGATCGTGTCCTCCACGTTGACCTTGGCTCGTGATTTGGCGAAGTCCTCGTACAGTTGAACCTGCACAACAATTAATAAAACTGGTTAATTAGACATTTTACACTGGAGGGCTTGTTAAACTGAAGAAGCACCTCAGGCACGTAACGGCACGCCGACGTGAGTGGAAGAAAAGGATCACGTGCACAGAGCCCCGTCTTCTCTCCCCACTCTAATCCACTCCTATTAAACTGCTCGTGCAGCGAGCTCTCCACAACAGCTTGTAACTTACAAACGGATAGTCATGTACATGCTGACTTTTCCCCCCGATTCTACGACATCCGTGCGCGTGATTTGGGAGCACTCGTGCACGGAATTGAACGACGGAAAATATTCAGTGAAGGTGGATGAAAAAGAAAAATCGCTATAAACCCAGGCACGCAATGAGTTTAACGAACAACAAAAAGGCTCTTCTTGATTATTCGATTGATCCACAAAGTCAACAAATGGAACAACGGCCTAGAAAATAATGCAGGGTTACAGGCAGCACTAGTAGTACCTGTAGGGGACTCAGGGTGCAGTAGTAGTCCTGAATAATTTTGGGAGGGAGGTCCTGTAGCACATCTTCTTTCATCCTTCTCAGGAGGAAGGGTAACACCTGTCGATGAAGGGCCTCCATGGCCAGGACACCTAGGAGACCGCACAGAGTGGAAATGTCAACATGAGCACCACTTCTGGAAACATCCAAATGGATTTTTATAATTTCATGAATTAATTCTGACTAAAGGCCTTTTCAGACTCGGCGCAAGTGACGCAGGAGTTGTGGCCTGGATCAGCGACAGGTCTGCTCATGAGACGCGCAGGACCCCTAGGCGCCAAGAAAAAAGAATGGCTCACCACAATCCAGGTCTCATCTCCTGTGGGCGTGTGCATGAAAAGGAGCACGCGCGTGCGACAATTTTTCGCAGGACCGCGACCGTCCAAAAATAAATGCAGCCTTATCATTGAAAATTAATTACACTCCCCGTCTGAAAAGGCCTCCACAGATTAACCAAGGCTGACCACCAGAGAGATCTGAGAGAAGGGATCATCCTCACCCGCCTCCTGCTCCCGTGATGAGCTCTTGGCATCGCGGCTGGCCAGGATGGGTTTTCCGTAGCGGGCGGCGAACTGGCGCTCCGTGCCCAGGAAGCCTGGCATGAGGAAGTCGAACAGGGACCACAGCTCCAGAACGTTGTTCTGAGGGACGAGGACATCCATCAGTGTCGTTTTTGGCAGCAAATTTTGATTTAATTTTAGTCAGTCTCTTGAATAGTTTATTTAGTTTTAGTCACATTTTAGTCACCTGGAATGTCTTAGTGTTAGTCTAGTTTTAGTCGACTAAATGTCATATGATTTTCGGCTTTTGGCTGAGGAACTTAACAACAAGTTTGGCACATGAGAAACTAACATATGTAATTAGGAAGAAACCTGCGGTATTCTATAAGATATGGGAGAAGTTCTTGGACTTCATTAAGCGAGGTGATATTGAAGAGGCTTTGGATGTATAGTGGTCAACTGAGTAGTCAGCTGTGGGGTGGGGGTAGGGAACTGTGCATTTGTTTGTTTAACTGTATGTAATGTGTTTTATTTGTTTTATTTTTCTTTATGTAATTTATTTATTTTTGTTCTGTATTTATTATTGTCAAAACATTTTGTGAGAAGATTTTGTTTGTATGTACTATGTGTGCTGCCATGGGGATGTGGGGGGGAAAAAAATATGTCAATCGTTTTGAAAATACTTCTTTGAAAAAAAAAAAGTCATATGATTTTAGTCGACTAAATCTACAGTTGATTTAGTCGACAAAAAAATATTTTGGTGGGCGTTGTCGTCGACTGCAAGCTCACAACGCGTTGCGAGCTTGTACATCTGCTATTTTCAGCATGCAACCAAGTGTAAAATGTTTTTAGCCGTTGACGAAATATTCAATATTAGTTTTAGTCATCATAGCTTATTTTTCATTTAGTTTCTATTTAATTTGTCAGTGAAAAAAGGTAGACGAACATTTTTCGTCTTAGTTTTAGTCGACGAAAACACCGACATCGATGTATACGTACGTCACAACAACCCATGCAAGACCTCCCACAAGCAAATCATTATCCAATCTCTAAGGACTGACTAAAAATGTATTCAATTATTTTAATAAACAATACAACCACTGATAAGACAGCATGTTCAAATGTTTTATCATCTACTCAAAGAACAAAAAAGGCCAGTATTTCAACAGATAAAAAGGTTATGATGTCTGGTGGCCTCTTTACCTGGATGGGCGTTCCTGACAAAATTATTCTGAAGTTGGCAGCCAGCTGCTTGATGGCCTTGGAGAGCTTGGTCTTCCCGTTTTTAATAATGTGACCTTCGTCGAGGATACAATAATTGAATTTTATATTTCTGAAAATAAAGAATGGAACACCGTGTCGTCATTACTTACTAGATTGTGGTAGACATTAATCCCAAGTGCAAAGATAGAGTGCTGATAGATACTGTAACTCACCTAAAAAAGTCAATGTCATTTCTGACGACATCGTAAGAGGCTACTACAAGATTGTGCTTTTTCACCTGATGCTGCAACCTGGGAATGAAAACATAATTATACAGTATAACATAGTAACATGTGAAAGTAGGAAGAGTTATTCTGTGTGCAATAGAGCCCATTGCAGGTCTAATATTAATTTTGACAGACAAATAACATCCCTGCATGTCTTACCTGACTCGTTCCGTAGGGGGCCCAGTGTAATGCAGGGGGTTGAGGTACTCTTTGGTGCAGAACTTGTTCACCTCGTCCACCCAGTGGCCCGTCAGGGTGGGAGGGCATACCACCAGGGACGGCAGGGGGTTGCTGTCCGCTGCCTTGGTTCTGGCATATTCCTGTGTCCTGAAACACACACATGCACGTACAAGCAGCCAAATGTTTTTAATGTTGCCATGCAAATGTTCTGTTTAGCCGAGTAAAAATGCAACTAGTCCAAGCTCCATCAGTTTCCCCTAGTCTGGACAAAACGTATAAAATCGTACGCGTCGCAAACCAATATCGCGAAGTTTCCTCATTTGCTTAGCAGTGTAGCCAAGTGAACCTGCTGCCCTCAAATTTTTATATATTTTGCCGCAGATCCCGATGCCTGAAAAGGTCTTGTGCCAGGGACCGCCAGAAGAGAAACAGAGTGTCAAACACAAAGTGACACGTTTTGAGTTTGTATATCTGCCATTTTTTAATACTAGCCAACGCTAAAATCGAAAATGACAGATGCCTTTACGTTTTTTAATAATGGGGTAAATCAATCTGCTGATTTACCCATCAATCTTTCAGATTAACAGATCAACAACCAATGCGATGATGCGAGTGGTGCAGTACCTGAGGTAGTGGTCCCCGGCCAAGATGCAGATGGACTGCAGGGTCTTGCCCAGACCCATGTCGTCACACAGGATGCCATGCAGCTTGTACTTGTTTAGGAAGGACAGCCAGTTCACTCCGTCCTGGACGAGAAGAGAGGGGAAGGTGGATCGTTAATTCTGAAAAACTCATTACGTGGGGCGGTGCCTGGTAGCTTAAGCCAAAGAGCATCGTCACTGTGTCACTGGCTGGAAACTGTGTACGTCCAAAACCGGTACTTTTCAGGAAATTGAAAAGAACAACCTGTGAGCGAACGGATCCGCTAGTGCTGAATATCCTTCAGGTTTCAGTAAATGGTCCTGCACCCCTCCTACTATATAGTACTAGGGGATAAAGTAAAGTTTAAAACCACAACGGAGGGGCGCTATCTCAAGCGAACGCGAGTTGCCGTGTCGAACGTTGCAGAGTTCACTTAGCCGACCTGATATGGACAGAATAGTAAATCATCGTTCCCCAGAGTCTTGCAAGTAGGGAAAGTCGCGAGAGAGAGGGGGGGGAGGGTCAACCTTGCTCTTGTAATAGAGTCCTGTCTGATCTTTTGGCCTTGTTATTCTTTCGTCTGGTCTCTCTCTCTGTGTGTGCGCGTCTTGGGGGTCTCTCTCTCTCTCCCTCCCCTTTCTCCTGACACAGGCTGTCTTGTTGTTTTCTATGTTGATGCTTATGCTCCCTCTTGTGGTAATGTGCCCACTTTAACACTGCATTAGCGCAGAGAGACACGGAGCGAGAGGGGGGTGTGGGCGGGTTGGCTTGACCGCTCTCTTCTCCTGTCTGCCCACGCACACCGCAACGGATCTACTGTAGTCATTCAGTCACAAGCTATCATTAGTATTTTTTCTTTGATTGGATACATGTGAATATTTCACCTACAGTATGACATGCCTGAGAAGTCTGTCTTTGGGTTTTATACAAGTCTTCAAAAAAAATAGTAGCATAACAATGCGTTGAGGATGATCATTTTCTGAACTATATTATTGTGTGACATTGTCATACTAAAAAGCTACACGGTTACTGCCCGACAGCAATGATAGGTTCCTTGTGAGCACCTGTACCCAGATTTACAGTATCCAAACCCATCTTGTCATGCCTCTCCTCTCTCTCTGCCCTTGGTTTCCTGTCACTCTAAAAATGACCCACCCGTAACTGTAGGCTGAAAATAAATCTGAAAAGAAAGGTAAATCAATGCAGCAATTTATTTCCCAGACAGCTGAAGCTGGTGTGTCATGACTTCACAAGGTTCACATGCACCATAATTAAGAGTGGACCAGGAGGTAGAGCTGCCGTCTTGGAATCGGGAGGTTCTCGGTTCGATCCCCGTAACCTTGAGCCAAGAACCACTAACTGCTCCCTATGAGCAGGTGGGTGCCTTGCATTGCTTCCACTGCCGTCGGCCCGTCGGTGTGTGAAATACTATAAGTGTTTTGGAGAAAAGCTCTATATAAATGCAGTCCATTTACCAGAAACAAGCTACGGCAGACTTGGCAGTCAGAGAAGAATTGAAGGTTAAAAAAAAACGACCATTCATAACCAGGTACTGCTACTATAAAGATGATATAGTTTTAAAATTTGTTCTAACTCAAGTGGATGCCAGGGTTCACACCACAACTTTAATAAAGACTGAACGATGTAGTCATAGTTATCGTTATCAAGGAACCTTGAACCTTATCGTTATAGTGCTTGGTGTGAACGGCCATTTAGTCAGGAACAATTTGTCAAGTACATTTCAAATGATGAATGTCTGTTACGACCGCCGTATGATGGCGACCATACGCCGCCATCATACGGCGGCGTATGCTGGCACTGGTAAGTGGGGTTTATGCTAACAGCTAGCGGTAGAGATAGAGTTAAGGGTACCACTTGAGAACCACTGGGCCTTGGTGAATACATTCACAATGGGTTTCCCAAATTCCCATGTCGTAAAGTACAAACGGCAGTAATAGCATTTCAGCTGGCTAACTCTGCAGAGCACCATTAAGTAGATGGATGGCTGGGTCAGCTTCGCTCCCAGCATAAAGCATTTCCAGAACCAACCGACACACGGGCCCACCCATCTGTTCCACTGCTTTAAAATGTGGCCCGTCAAGAAAGCCCTCCCGTTGTCAGCATTCTCCATTATCTCCTTCGACTCAGCTCTCCCTGCAGCAGTCAAAAATTCGAAAAATCTATTTCTGGAGCTGCCAGGAAAACAATGAGACTCCAGACGAAGTGTGTCTAAGATGCACAGCGCTGAGTTGTTTAACTTGTTACAACACAGAGGGAGTCATCTTTCACCCACTACTGGAGGACAGAGGGAGTCATCTTTCACCCACTACTGGAGGAAATGTCAAAAGAATAAAAATTAACACAAACACACACAAACACACCTGCTGGTACTTCCTGAGTTCTGCTTTAATGGGAACGGGGATCTTGTAGTTTTCCAACTTCCTGCCGTCAAGCAGTTGCTCCAGGAAGTGGCGTTCCCTGGCCTTCTGGCGAATCAGCTCAGCAGACATGGCCGGAGGGTCCGGTATGCCTGCCTGAAAGGACCACGAAAAGAGCAAACACGTTATCTCGACCATTAGACCATTAGAAGCAAGGGTGGCATTAATTGGTCCTCAATGTAGTGAATAGTACGTGCATGCAGAAGGTAGCAATTGGACACTTGCGCTCATGATTTGGGGCATTTTGTTCAAAACGGGCCATACCTGCAAACTTTAGATGTCAATCTTAGCCAACCACGATAGATTAAAAAGAAGAAAAAAAAAATCACACAGATCGACTATCATGTGTACCGACTTGTGTGATATTTGGATAAGATCTGAAGAATCGATGAATATAAAAAAATTGTTTCACATAAGTAGTCATCCACCTGGTAGCGTTTTGGTGTGTGCCAATAAAAAAGTGGAAATGTGAGTACTTTGTCCTCCATTAATAAAAACCTTTGGATGTGCTACCTTTTTGGGGATTTCTTTTAATACTCTCTCCCCTTTGCCTTCAGCCTGGCGGAGACAATAAAGCACTAGTGTGGTTTGTACCTCCAGGGGCAGCAGGCGGATGAGCGTGGCGAAGCACTGCGTGGCCATGAAGCGGATGCTGTCACTGGGGTCACTCATGCGGCCCAGCACCGGGACCACCAGCAGCACAATGTAGGGCACGATGTCCACATCCAACTGTTCCATGACACCTGGAGGGACGCCAGTCAAGGAGGGCAACACCACTACTAATACTACTACTGACTTTTTCTGATTCCAAAAACGCCTTCTAAATACTGACCTGAGTTTTCTGAAAATGTTCAAATATGTTATGCTGCTAATATACTGTACATACAACAAAAGGGGTTCCCGTCCTGAAGGGGTAAAAACACCCAAAAAGGGGTTCCCGTCCAGAATGGGTAAAGCAATGTGGTGCATCAACACAGTAACAGTTGCAGACATTTACACCAGGGAGCTGCTGCCCCATGCACAGGCAACCGGGCAGCTCCACCAAGCTCTGCTGGAGGATATATAGATGCTGAAGGGAATAAACAACTGTAGTCATTCACTTTCAGAACTTATTATTCACCTACTTTCTCCATCTCACAGAGTTCTCGGACCTCTAGTTCCGACAAACAATGACTAGTTAGCGCTGCTATGAAAAAGGTAGCGACGGTTCAATAGTCTGTGGACCGAGTCCAGTAATTAAAGCTTTCAGTGTAAAAGGATACAGGCCATGGCCTCGATGGCGCCTTCCTGCTTGGTGCAGTCCTCGATGGCGGCCAGCCAGGGCAGCACGTGCTCCAGGAAGTGGTTCATGGTCTCCAGCGTGGCGATCTTACTGAGCACGCCCACGCAGCGGGCCGCCATGTGGCGCACGGCCGTGTACGGGTGCTGCAGGCAGGTGAAGAGGTGGGGCAGGTACTGCAGCAGCTACAGTTCAACGCAGGGAAACAAGGAGAAGACAATGGGCTCTATGCACACACGCCATTTTGGAAAAGAACTTGGGGCACCTTTTCCCTACCGCTGATACCAATTAAGTCTCCGTTCCATTCTGGTCAACCTAAACAGAGTCAGGGACAGGGTGCTGCTATAGTGCCGACGGATCTGCAGCGACGAATAAGGAAAAACGGGCACGCGCACATACAAACACAGACACAAACAGACCCATATTCCTACGTAACAATGTTGGCTCACTGGAAACAATTTTCTACACCCGTGTACAAATGGAACCAAACTGGACCCTTGTGGGTCCATTTAGGTTCGACTCTCATTTGTACACTCTCAGAGTGCTGTGGGAAATTATTACGTTTGCGAACCACTCCACACTAAATCGAACAGAGCCTTAATTAGTTTCATCGGTAATTAGTTTCATCGGTAACACCTGTGAAGGAAGTAGGGTAGCGGCCCGAAAGTAGTACGAGCTAATCTGTGTGCATGGAGCTCATTACAATCACAATGGGTGTTGAAGATAGATAGATGTTCCACATCATTAGTTATAGAATTCTTACCAGATGTTTGAGTTCTGACGCCATGGCCCCGGCCGTGACCTCTAGGACTTGGAGAGAGTTGACCAGTTCCTGAGCGGCAGCATCTCCTCTCTCTAGCTGGGCCTGCACGTCTACAGTAACATTGATTCACAGTACAGACCACACTAGTCACATTAATGGGCAATTTATGGGTCTATATAAGCAGTTAATCCAAACATCTCAACCCCAATTAGATATTTAGGGTGAGATTTCCCCATAAGATTACTGTAGTGTACAATATGCAGATGAACACACTAGAAACAAACATAATTATGCCTTATCAATACATGGCAAGATTATTATTTATTTTTATTGTGCACAAACCACCGGGAAGCAGTACCTAAAATGTATTCATAATTAAAATAATACAGTTGAGAACAGGCGCAACACTCTTAACAATGAAATGGATGTTGTAATTTTTAATTAAAAAGGTGACAGGTCTATGGGATTCGAACAACCATCATGATCAAGCATCCAAGTTTAGGAATAGGGTTAACGTTTTGGCACCGTTTTACTGAGGTTAAGTTTCTGGTTTAAGGTTAGGTTTAACCATAATTCACTTAGGTTACTTTAGGAAAACCAGGCTGAGCAGTTACGCCCGGCCCGAGTTGGTAAATGGGCGACTTTGTTGGTATTCTGTAGGTTGGTGCCTTGCATGGTCTCTGCCATCGGTGTATGGATTGGATGTGTGTGTTGAATTTGAGTTGAGTTTTTTACAAAAACAGATAAACAACTAGAAAAAGTGCCCTTCTGGGCACAGGTCTCCACCAGGTTATCCACAGATCCGTGCAGTTAGAGGTAAAAACACTTTTGGGCCAGTTATAGCGCCACCTTGAGGCTGAGTTGAAATTGTTCATGTGGCATTTCGTCCTCGGCCTAGTGGGAATGTGCGTGCACAATTTCAGGGAAATCACGCGATGTGTTCATGATTTGCAGCATTTTGTTTGAAACTGAGCACTCCTGTGAACTTTGGAAGCCAATCTTAACCAATCAGGATGGAGTGTGAGAAATCTGAAAGACCCGTTTCGTTGAATGGCTCTAGAGAGACTGTGTACTAATTTGCGTGATGTTTGGACAAAATCTGTAGGTGTACTGTGAAAAAACTTGTTTTGCACAAAGCGGCCTCCTGGTGGCGCTATAACAGGCCGTTCTGGAAAGTTTGGGGCAGAGGTTCATGGTTGGCATCCAGGGAGTGTGTGTGCAGAATTTGGCATCGACCGGGTTAACGGTGGCTGAGATTAGCTGGTCACGGACGGACGGACACACGGACACACGGACACACGGACGGACGGAGTGCAAAACATACTCTCCCCATGCCTTCGGCTGGTGGAGACAAAAATAGGTTTAAGCAATTTACATTGCTTAATTTATATTACATTACTTAGTCAACGCAGTGACTAGTTCTGACCGAAAAGGTATGGGCTGAAGCATAAAGCTTATTTTGCCCACCTTTTTATATAATACAAATAATAATAATAATAATAATAATAATAGTCTGTGATCAATTATCACAGTAGCATAATTTATGAAAACACAAATGAAAAGAAAAAAAAAAAGAGTAATATAGAAATATTACTAAAAACAAAAAAGGAAAAGGAAATATAACAAAAGTAAACAGGATGTTGATTTACATTTGTCATTACATACTATAATATAATATATAATAATATAGATATGAATATAAATATAAACATAAATATAATTATAAAATAGAAATAAATATAACCATACTTATCTAAATGTCTATACATGAAAATGTATACATATTTGTTTTTGTTTTCTTTTTTACAAATATATACAGCCAAGCACCCATTCAACCGTTTTCTCATTTTGTTTGTTCTGCTGCTATATATGTATCAATTATCTTTGCTTTAAATAATTTCTTATATGTTTGTATTGACCTAGACAATTTAAGCTTGTTATCCAATTGGTTCCACAGTTTCACTCCTATCACAGTTATACATCTCCCCATGGTGTTAGTCCTTGCCTTTGTTGTTTTAAACATAGCTGTTCCCCTGAGGTCATATTTGCCCTCTCTTGGCTTGAACAGCTCCTGCATGCAGCTTGGAAGTGAGTTATTATGAGCCTTGTAAATTATTGCAGTGGAGTTGAGGTTGACTAAATCTTGCATTTTCAGTGTACGGTTTTCAATAAAGAGTGGGTTTGTTGGTGCATGATAGTCAGACAATTTTACAATTCTAATAGCTTTTTTTTGTAGCATAAAGATGGGATGAACTATGGTTTTATAAGTGTTTCCCCACACTTCCACACAATATGTTAAATATGGCAGTAGTAGGGATCTGTACAGAGTTTGGAGTGATTTTTTGTTAATGATATTTTTCATTTTGTATAATATTGCGATTGTTTTAGATAATTTTCTTTTTAAAGTGTCAATATGTGGTGAAGTTTTTCATCAATAATGATTCCTAAGAATTTAGTATAGTTTGTTTGTTCTAATTGTATATCATTTATTGTTAAATGGATTGGAGCATTTATATGAATGAATTTAGTTTTACTGATATTTAATGATAATTTGTTTATTTCAAACCACTTTTTTAGAATGTTGAGGTCCTTTTGTACTACATGCAGGAGCTGTTTAAGGTGTGTGTGTGTGTGTAGACATTTGTAGAATCGTGCTCTAAATGGGTTATTGATAATGAATAATTGTTGCTAGTATCAACTCAGGTAATTTACCAATGGTTTGGTCATCATCCACCGCGGTGGTCAGCGGCCCCACCATGGTCTCCCACAGGTATGGCAGAGACCTGGTGAGCTCTCGACCAAAGTGCCTGGCGATGGTCGTCAGGGAGAACTCTGCTCCTCGTCTCTGTACGAGACACGGCTTCTTACTCTGAAAGAACCACATGGAGAAGGAGATTAGATGAGAGATGAGATATACTTTATTAATCCCCGGAGAAGGAGATGCATGTCAAAAGAAATTATGTAGCTAAATCGTAGCTAAATCGTGAAAATGTGTGCAAATCTTTGAATATATTATATTCTTTCATGGCAACCGATTTTAACTCAAATCTTTGCTTCTGTGGGGTGCCTGGAACTAAATATTGTCAGATGGGGGTTTGCAGCCAAATGTAGATAATTCTGGGGGTTCTCGACATGAAAACGTTTGAGCACCACTGATGTGTTTTTCAGAAAACCTTTTGTAGAATCTTTTCTCAGGTCTTTAACCCATTCTGAACGGGCACCCATTTTGGTGTTGGCATCATGTCATGCTTTAGCTATTGAAAAATAGCAGATCTACAAGCTCATATCGCGCCACCGAGTGGCGCGATACGAGCTTGTAGGTCTGCTATTTTTGAAAAATCTGAGAACGACTGACATTTTTAGAATCTGATCTCAGGTCAGAATGGGTTAATCAGACCAGTGTGTGTCCAGTGGAAACCTCGTATGAATCTGATCTCAGGTCAGAATGGGTTAAAACATTGGTGAAATAATTACTTGTCACCCTCATTAAGCCTCCTCCACCCACCTCATCGTTGTCCGTGTTGATGGTGGTGCCAGGGGGAAGTTCCATGGTGGAGGTCTTGGGGGCTTTGGGGACAGGCCCCCTCTTACTGGTGATGGCAAACGCTGCCCTCTGGTGGCGGTACAAGGTGATGATGCCTCTGGTTTTGTTGACCATGTGATGCGTGCAGTCTTTCTCCAACCCACCAGCTAACAAGGGGGAAAAGAATGGGGAGGAGAATTGTCAGTCCCAGCCAGGCAAATGTTATGGTACGATGGTAGTGCTTACTGGTAATTGTTTTCTTGGCAATCTATGTACCACTTTGTTTGTACCACTTTGATCTTGCACTTTGTTAGTTACTCTGATCTTGCATTTCACTCTGGATAGGAGTGTGTGCTAAATGCCAAAATTGTACATCGTCCTATAATGTGGCCTGTGAGCAATGTTGGCTATATCCATTTTTCATTTCAGACAGTATATGGATGTCCCCAATATTTAAAGCTTAAACGCTAATCACTCTAATATACCCCATGTGTACCTTTAACGGTTTCCTGCACGGCCGGCACGGGGCAAGCGGAGGACGGGGTGGCGCTTTGGTCGGCGCATATGGAGGCGCAGAGGTTCTTGACGATCTTGGAGTTGGGGCAGGGCGTGCGGCCGCTGCACTGCTGCAGCAGCTTGGCGATGAAGGAGGCGGCGTAGCCCTGGATCAGGGTGTTCTCCTCGCGCTTCACCGACTCCATCAGGGGCCTCACCAGCGGGTTGAGCTTGTCGGGCAGCGCCCGCAGGTTGACCAGGGCGCAGGCCGTGAACATGTGCACCCTCAGGTGGAGCAGCTGCCACTCGGCGTTGGTCTCCGCCACCGTGGCCGCGGCCTGCTGCCGCTTGCCGTCCAGCGGCTGCCACTGCTTGGACTTCATGTTCAGGTCGGCCGTCACGTCCGTGAAGATGGTGGTCACCTGTAGGTCAGAGGACGGGCGACGGTTTGACCATGAGAGGGCCACTTATGTTTACACACTCACTCCATGACTGTCGTAGCAAGAATAGCCGATCTACAAGCCCCATACACGTTGCATCGCGAAATATACGGAAAGTTGCGTCACTAAATAAATGTAACTTCAAGAAGAAAAAAAAGAATGAGGGCATAAAAGGTTTTGGCCAACCAACAGAATGTTAGAAGCCAGTTACATTTCCTACATTATAGCTGCCAAAGTTTTCTTTTTTTATTGTTTTAAACAAACACTGCAAATACAAATCAGCCACCTGCCAAAGCAGCATAGCCAAAACTACTATCTATTTGGCTGGTGGCTAGCATTCATTTCAGGTCCGGATGACAGTGTCCTCCAAACTTCAGGAAGTTACTCCGTCCATAAATCGGTAAAATCACACATTTCTTAACCCATTCTGACCTGAGATCAGATTCATACGAGGTTTCCACTGGACACACACTGGTCTGATTAACCCATTCTGACCTGAGATCAGATTAAAAAAATGTCAGTCGTTCTTCGATTTTTCAAAAATAGCAGACCTACAAGCTCATATCGCGCCACTCGGTGGCGCGATATGAGCTTGTAGATCTGCTATTTTTCAATAGATAAAGCATAACATGATGCTAACACCAAAATGGGTGCCCGGTCAGAATGGGTTAATATATACAGTATATATGATCAATTGGATCGTAACCGTCTCTGCAGTGTGAAGGGAAATCTGTCACAACATGGCACAATAACGCACGCATGTCAGGGCTCCAGACTAACTTTTTTCACCAACGTCCCGGAACCGTCCCAAAATACAATTTGAACCGTCCCAAAGTGAATGTATACCGTCCCGGGAAAAAAAGTTTAAAAAGGACCACTCAGATTGCGAAATGAATAACTGTATTCCTATCGCATAATAGAAATACAATACATGCAGTACATTATTTGTTTGGCTTCATGTTTCTTCAGTAGATAGAGAAAATACACTGATTTAGTCAAAATGCTCCCAGATGAAAAATAGGGCTGGGTTAAAAATGTTAATCGAATTAGAGGCTTTGTAATTAATTAATCTAAATTAATCACATTTTAACCGCATATCAATATTCAACCTGAGAACAGTGATATTTATTTTCAAATGGATTTTGTTATTTTGGTGAATCAATGAATAGTGACTACAGTAGCTATACAACTTTGGTGGTAGGCTGCTTGATCAAGACCAAAAGATAAACGTGCAGTAATGCAGGTAGTCTATGAATACTCAAATGATTTACATGGGTGGCATGAGAAAACAAATTAAAAAAACTTTTTTAGGGGGAACACTAAAGATGAAGAAATAAAATCAATAAAAACTGTGGAATGAGAGCGTTTTGAGGAGTGCATTCTACAGTGTTGGGGCAGCAACAATCTGTTGCTTCAGAGGATACCAACATATTATTAAATTTGCCGTAACCATTTAATCTGGTCAGCTGTGGGTTGGACCGATGTGGGTCCAACTCCTACTTGGATTTGACTTGGACTAACATTAGCCCCATATGGAACCCGTTATAATGTAGCTCTATCAGAGGGAGAGGTTCCATGGGACACATGTTAAAGCAGCTAGCAAGCCTAGCCCCATATGTGCCCTCTCCCTACGCTCATCGGAGCTACAGAATGAGCGTAGGGAGAGGGCACATATGGGGCTACTAGCAAGCCTAGCATGGAAGCTAACGTTGGTGTAGTGCAGCAGTAGCCCCGTGTCCATATGGAACTTTTCCCTCCGCTATAGCACACAAGACACGACCATGGTTTTAACCACGCTTGTCCAACCGATTTTTCAATGTAAATGTCCCATCCACGGGGCAGAAGTAATATAAGCGGCTTATTGATTCCTTTAGATGAATGGTGGTGTGTTCATGTTGTCAACTTGTCTGACTGACGGCACTGCAGATAGTGCAAAAAGTGTCAGCAGCGCTGATAGTCTCATGCTGCTCAGCGCTGCACGCGATATAAGCATTTTCAATGCAAAAACTCCTCTCGTCCCGAAACCGGCCCAAATGAGATACATTTACGTCCCAAATAGATATTTTATAGTCCCCGGGACGTCGGGACGCCGTTAATCTCGAGCCCTGACGCATGTCTGTGGCATTTAGGCAACAAACAGCACTCTGTCCTCATAGTTCCTTGATGAGGTTATGACTCGGAGATATTAAGACCTGAGACCGGATTCTACAAAATGGATTCTAATTCACGACAGTTATCTGAAAACCACTGATATAGAAATATTTACTTTGTAATTTCAGAACCACATCTGAAAATGTTGTTTCAGCCATTTGTCAATAGCTAAAGCATAAAATGCTGACTTAACACAGATGCGTTCCAGGTCTAAACCTGAAGCCCAAAACTCACTTGTGTGCCAAATGTAATTTGAGTAACAGCAAGTTGATGACCCAAGCTGATGTGTGCGGCTTATTTCCATCGCTCAAAAATCTATTTATTTTGTATATAACCTCTCTTCATAATGTAAATAGTATCCCAAGCGGCACACTTTACTACTTATTTCGATGGAAATAAGCGAATTAGCACAAAACCCCAACCCCCATTGAGGGCTTATATTAGGGGAAATGGCCAATAATGCACTTTTGCACAAAATAACACCTGGAATAAAGGTGAGGTGAAATAAAGGTAAGAAAGCCTTCTAGCATGGAATTCTCCTTTAAGGATTTAAGTTTTCTCGTGTGTGTGTGTGTGTGTGTTCCAAGCCTCACCAAATCGTTGGCTTGGTCGATGGTGAAGACGCTACAGTTGAGGCGGTCTCCGACGTCTATCTGAGCGTCGGCCAGGAGGGCGATGAGCTGCTTGCACTCGTTCTGCATGCGGGTGAAAGGAATGGCGATCTCGTCGTAGTACAGCTGCTCCGAGAGGATGGCCAGCAGACGAGGCTGAACCATGGACGACACCACCTGACACTCCTGTGGAGAGACCAGCTGAAATGAGCTTACTTGCACAGTGTTGATTTTGTCGACTAAAACTCTAAGACGAAAAATGTTCATCGACTACCTTTTTCCACTGACAAAAAAATAAATGGGAAACTAAATGAAAACTAAGCTATGGAGACTAAGACTAAATATACTGACAATTTAGTCAACAAATATAAGCTAGACTAAAATGTTAGGAAGGGACTAGTGGACAAGAGATCCAGTATAAGTCATTTTACAATTAGTTAAGTAGAAAAGGGGGACACCCACACACCGCCACTTGCTAGGTTCAGAGCATTGATTTAAGAAGCAACGTTTCGGTCTTGCGACCTTCCTCAGGCCTGAATGTCCCAAAACCTATCTAAGAGAAAGAAGAAATCAAGCAATTAAGTGGAAAGAGTGGAAATAGCTGACAGTGAATAAATACTTCTAATCAGCCCAGGCCAGCCGGTGGTCAGTGGCTGATTTAAACTGCAGCCCCAGCCCGATTATATTATAATCCTTAATAACTAAACCCCCACTTGGCCGATATAAAGTCTTCCAGTGGCAAAGTAGTTCATCACGTACCTTCTGCAGTGATGGCCCACTCACACAGCACCTAGGCCCACCCATCACGTACCTTCTGCAACGAGGCCCACTCACACGGCACCTAGGCCCACCCATCACATACCTTCTGCAACGAGGCCCACTCACACGGCACCTAGGCCCACCCATCACATACCTTCTGCAACGAGGCCCATTCACACAGCACCTGGGCCCACCCATCACATACCTTCTGCAACGAGGCCCACTCACACGGCACCTAGGCCCACCCATCACATACCTTCTGCAACGAGGCCCATTCACACAGCACCTGGGCCCACCCATCACATACCTTCTGCAGCGAGGCCCACTCACACAGCACCTAGGCCCACCCATCACATACCTTCTGCAGCGAGGCCCACTCACACAGCACCTAGGCCCACCCCTCACGTACCTTCTGCAGCGAGGCCCACTCACACAGCACCAGGGACACGGCGATGCGCTGCAGGGCGGACTTAGAGTTGAGGTGGAAGAGCAGCAGCTGGCTCAGGGACTCGGCCGGGCGGATGTCCTGGGACGCGTCGTTGAGGTGAGGGTCACAGATGCACCGACACAGAGCCCCCAGCAACCTGGAATGGCAGGACGCTTACATGTAGGGAGGGTCCCTCCCGATCACCTGATCCCACTCAGATCATAAGATTTTAGTTTCCCGATCCGATATTTATATTTCCTATAGAACACTTATGCCATATCACAATAGTACAAAGTCCAAAAATCTAAAAAAAAAGAAGGTGTGATTAAATGCGTTAATTTTTTTAACGCGATACTTTTTCTGTAGTTAATCAATCTCAATTAAAGCGTAAAAGTCCCGGCCCTACTACAAACTCATCTCTTGATTATTATTACAGATTATTACGATGGGAATCTCGCATAGCTATGAGCTGTGCATTGGCACTGCCCTCAAAATTTCATTTGATTACAATTCACCAGGTAACGATTCGATTCTACGATGCATGACGATGTATGACGCTTTTCCATGTTGACAGCAAGCAGTCAGATATTATAATACTGTACATAATATTATATACAATATAATTCAAAAATATATATGTTCAGTATATTATCATTATATATAGGCTTCCATTATCGATTAATTCACATTGTTGCATTGCAGCACGGCCGAATGGCAATGCATTGCTGAATCGACGTTTTGACACCACTAAATGTACATGCAGAATTGAAAAAAAAAACCCTACTTGGCAGCCATGAGGCGAGCGCGGATCACCACATAGTCCCTGGTCATCGGGTCATCCGACACCGTCTCTGCTCCTGCCATGTACTCCTGCACGGTCTCCTTCACCTGAATGGTCCCTTGGAGGTGGGGTTTTGCGCCGGCCTTATCCTGGTCACAGTCAATCAAATGGCATCGACATCAGACAGACAGCAGCACAACGTGTACCGATGTGGAGTTCGTTTGCACCAAAATGTAAATGTGTACGGTCTACCGCTTCGACTGAAAAGCTGGGTTGTCTGGACCAGTGGTTTTCAAATGTCAACGCTTTTCATATTGCCGAATATCATTTCGGCATTTGAGCCACTGGACCAAATAATATTTTGTTGTCGTTGGGATACAATTTTTGTCCACAATTCCATAGCAAACAATCAAAATAACAATTCTTCTACATTCTCAATTGTGTAGACTTCTTACGAATTAAGTAATGCAGATGTTTAACAATAATTGAGAGCGTAAAATGGGGGATAAGCGGGAGCAGTACATTTCCTTTGCAGCGGGCCTTGACTTCCAGCAGCATGTTGAGGTCTATGGGGATGTGGGAGGCCTGCATCATGAGACACAGCCAGGCGCCCATCCATGGACAGCTGGCTGCCACCACGTACTGCTGGGGGGCCCGACGGAGCAACTCCATCCACACCTAGGACCACAAATCACAGGGAGCTTAGTGTTGATTTTTTTTTTTTACAGATAATTCTGATTTAGTTTTAGCCATATTATTTGGGGGAAAAAAGATCATTTGAGTTTGTCATGTTTTAGTCACGTGAAATGTTTTAGGTAGCCTAGTTTTTAGTTTGGCGGGCCTTAATGGCATGGTTGCTTTTTTTGTACACTGAAAATAGCAGATCTACAAGCTCACAACATGTCACGCTGAGATACGTTGTGAGCATGTAGATCTGCCATTTTCAGCGTGCAACCGAACATAAAATGACTGGATTTCTTCTCCACTAGTCCATCCCCTAACATCACACGTCTGGTTTTTATTTGTTGAGGAAATTGTCAATATATTTAGTCATCATAGCTTAGTTTTATATTTAGTATTAGTTCATCAGTGAAAAAGGGTAGGCAAGTTATAGTCGCCATAGTCATGAAAATCAACATTACAGGGAGCTCAGCACACCGTCCATAACAACATAATGTCAAAATCCAATATGTCTTTGCCTAAATTATAAACCCAATACGCCACACATCTGCCCTATGTTTGTGAATCTAAATCTCTGTTCACTTCTGGCGGCATGACCCAGAAACTGGAAGGAGCGTCATTCTTCTGAAAAACCAAATCATTTACAGTAGTAGTAGTACATCTTGTCAATGCAAACTATGAACCCACAATGGCCTTTTCCTGCTGTACTTGACTCCTCCATCTGCCATAGACTGATATTACACTAACAAGAGCAAGAGAGAGCGTGATTTAAGTTTAGTCATTTGAAATATTTAAATTAAAACTGTAACCGCAAAATAATAAGTCTAAGTGAGCACATGTCAGAGCCCTCTCTGTGTTTTGTCTCTTATACGAGCTTGGAAAACATTCGGTCCAGTTAAACTTGGTAGTGGTCCATTCGATTTGAATGAGCTCGCACAGTAACATATGAAATGCCTGCTGGCTGTGCAGATAATGGAGATGGAGAGAGATAAGGCATACATCTCTGTGTGGAGTTTGTCTGGAAGCAGGAGGAGGAAATGGCATACAGAACACTGCTGCTGACGGTTTGCAGCGGACAGTGAGGGCGTGACTGTCTGTCTACCCGTTTGATTAGACAATGGGGAGTCCATCAGATAGCTACCAAACAGACCATCATAGGCTGCTCCCAACCCTGCATGGTCTGCCAATAACTGGAACCCTATAACAGTGTTGATTTTGATGTTAGTTTTAGTCATAACGTCTTGAATAGTTTATTTCGTTTTGGTCACATTTTAGTCACCTAGAATGTCTTAGTGTTCAGTGTCTAGTTTTAGTCGACTAAATCTACAGTTGATTTAGTCGACTAAAATGTGTTTTGGCGGGCCTTGATGCCACCGGACCGTAATGACTGATTTTACACTGGCTGAAAATAGCACTCCAAAAATGGAAAATAGCGAGTATACTCGTCTAGAGCACCTCGCGTAATTATTTAATAGGACGAGTATACACATGCTTAGCATCAAATGTGTTAGTCACTGTACCAATGCTGTGATGTACTCTTGCATGACAAAATGGGTTAACTAACTTCTCACAACGTTCAAGTCACTGGAGGGAAACGGAGTAAATCAATGTGTCGTTTACACAATTTAAGTAGAGCATTCCCACTCTTCAGCTATAGCACAAGCCCATGGAACCAACCTTCTGGATGAGGTCCAGTATCTCCTGATTGCTCTCCAGTATGCAAGACTGGAAGATGTGGCGCAGCATATCCTGGAGGATGGGGTTGAGCCATAGAGCACAGCTCTGGAAATACACATTAGCAGCCAATCAGAAACACAGAATTAAATTGGCATCTTAAGCCCAAAAAAGGACAAAAATAAATCACTTGTGTGAAGTGAGGGGCGCTCTTAACATCATACATCATACAAGGGGTGGTTGTCTGTCAACGCTGTAGTCCCGTAACCAGAGTCAGACTCTCTGCATGTATGGAAATGCGATTTCTTTGACTTGGCAAAAAAAAAAGAAAAGGCAGAAAAGTGGATCGAGCAAATCATAACAATGTACTTATCGGGAGATATAAAGGTCAGAGATATATTGACAAATGAGTGTGAGCTTCAGTTCCTGAGGGATTCTCACGGCCCTCTACCATATTGCCGAATTTCGTGAAGAATGATAGCACAGAACTCTCCAACTCCCCACTCTGCAGTCTATTCATGAGCAGGCTAAAATATATTGTCAGTGATGTTTTAAATGGAGAGTTTGTACTTCTGCCCTCTGGGAGAAGGTACAAAGAATCAAAGTGGAAGTACATCAGGTTTTAAAAAAAACGCACAGCAGTGACCGTGAGAGCTTAGATTTATTAACCACACTATGGAAGAAAAATAAACCCAGAATGTCAGCCAGAACTCAAAGTCAAATGACCTCAATGCAAGTTGTTCTACCAGTACAGGATGAAAAGGGCCAACATCCAAAGGTCCTTTCAGACAGGTTGCGAGAGTGACGCAGGCGTTGTCGACTGGATCAACGACAGGTCTGCTCATGAGGGAGACGCGTAGCGTAATAAAAAAAGGTCACCACAATCCAGGTCTAGTCGCCCAGACGCGTGTTGGTGAAAATGAATTACTAGGCGCGTCCAGTCGCTCCTCAGCTGAAAGGACCTTTATCCATTCCATTTACCTGGTCAGCCTGAGCCTTGGACAGCAGAGTGAAGAGGGTCTCCAGTGCGGCCCGTCTGACAGAGGATATGGTGTGTCTTAAGAACGGCCAAACCCGGGGAACCAGGACCGTTAATGACTGCTGCATGCTGCAGGACAGAGACACACTTTCAGCAGAGTTATGAAAAAAAGTCTGTCCAGGGTGTTATGAGGTCAGACCAATGACAGAACAGGTCAGCTCCATATACACATATATATATATATATAGATCTAAGGGTGGCAGCGGTGGCAGGGTCTTGAGTGTACAGGGTTTGATGAGGGCCCAGGTAAGGCCAGGCCTCGTCATAGTGATACCTGGGCACAATATATGGGGGCTTTCCCCATGTATGGGGATTTTGAGCGACGAAAAACGCATGGTTCCATAATTAACTGCAACCTTTGGTCGCAATAAGCTCACATTAAAACCACATCTTTTTACAGTAATGAAACAATCACTTCTCAATTCTGTAGTTGTGATACTGAAATGGCGTTAGCCGCAGCAGTGTTGTTTTTGGCAGGCATTTTTTAGATTTAGTCAGTCTTAGTCTTTTGGAAAAATGCTTAATTAGTCTTAGTCAGTCTTAGTCATTTGGAAAAATGCTGAATTAGTCTTAGTCAGACTTAGTCATTTCTATCCTTGATAGTTTTAGTCGACGGAAACTCCTAAGGGTTTTAGTCAGTTTTAGTCATTTTAGTAAAAGGTTTTAGTCCAGTTTGTCAAAAAATTTAAAATGTCTTTAAATAAAATGTCTATAGCGTACAGGTATTAATTAGAGCTGGGACTCGATTAAAAAAATTAATCTAATGAATCAGAGGCTTTGAAGTTAATCTCGATTAATCACATTTTAATCGCATATCATTATTTGACCCAAGAACTGTGAGAGAGACATTTTTTTAATGGATTTTGGTATACTAGTGAATCAATGAATAGTGAATACATAAGTTTAAGCAATAAAACATTGTTTTTGTAGTAATAATATCTCAAAATTAATAATTTATATACAGCTTTTCTGAGTACCCAAAAATGCTTTACAAAGGGGACATGAATCAAAAACAACTTTATTAAAGGAAAAACACTAAGTAAATAAAAATAAATAGCTGGGGAAAGTAATATTGAAGGTTTGGATGGTGGGGGCATGTCTCTGAGAGTTTTGGGGAATGCATCCTACAGGGTTTGGGGGGGGCTTCAATTGGTGCAGCAAATATGTGACATGACCCTAAGAAAACACCTCTGTTTCTTCCGTGGACATACAGTAACAGCCATAGCAGATTTTACATTTTATTTGGCCATAACCGTTTAGTTAGAAACCATGTCATCTGGTCGGGTACTTGAACTGCTACTGGGAGTTGGAATAACATTAGCTCTGATCCATAGTGTTAGAAGGAGGAAAGTAGGCTTTTATGTTAAAAATGAGGGGCTGCACAGCTTCCGCGGGTGTGAGTGAGGGGAAAGGATCAAATTAAGTACCATAGAACTCCTGAGTCCTAACTAGACTATCGACCAGAGCTACTGTTGTTGATTGACGTTAGCTTCCAGGCTAGGCTCGGTGCAACATGTTTCGCATTGAGCCGATACTGGAGGCTTGACGAGGTGCGGTGATATGTGAATTCTTTATTGAATAATTGCACACAACTGTGCTGTAATCCACGCTATCATCGGATAGCCTTTTAAATCATATTTCCAATCCACGGGGACAAGCAAAGTGATCTCAGCGGTGCCAGCTTCCCCCAGTCTGGTGGTGGTCTGAAGAGGACACGCATGCGCACACGGAGTCGAAATGGGTCGGTGTGTGTGTGTGTGTGTGTGTGTGTGTGCATGCATGCAGATGCATGCGTGTCCAACTAGGAAAGGAGACTGGAGAGGAGGATAGCGGCGAGAGCAGTGACATTATTGGCGGAACATTTTCATGCATTTAAAACTTTGTTCGTCAATCCACTAACATTTTCGTGTAGCCTCGTCTTGTCAACAATAACACACACACGTCTCGTCATTGTCATCAAACAGAGCTACGGTATTTAGCTCGTCAGCGTCAGTCTTGTCCCGAAATATTTTAGGGTCGTTTTAGGCTCCGTTTGGCCGGGCTATAGGCCACTGTTTGACTTTGATCAGTAACGGCAATTATGCAGCTGATGTGTACCGATTTTCAAAAACAGTAAGGCCTATAGTTGCATGCTACTGTACATGTGAGCTTTTAGATGGGCAATTTTTTGAAAAATATTGAATAGGGCCAAGTAAAATGACTTTTGTACAAAATATAAGTAATTGGTGTCCGGGTTTTTGGAACATCTCAAAGATGGGTCCTCTCCACTACTGACCTGCACTGTCGGACTTGTGGGTAGGTGAGCAGTGAAGATAGCAGGGTCATGATGCTGTTGGTGGAGGCTGTGAGGTCGTCCAACTCCAGCAGAGCATCCCACAGCGTGTTCACTATGAAGGGCACCTGAAAAGAAGAAAAACAAGAGGATGTTTTAAAAAGGAAAACTGTGCAATGTTGCCGCTGGCAAGAAATAGACAATTATGAATCACCCAGATTACATTTTAAAGACAGGTACAGTGGAGAGAGACATTAGAGGGGTTGCAAGATTCAAATGCAGCACACACACTAACCCAGAAGCAAAGATTTGAGTTAAAAAAACTTCCACTATGAAAGAATATATATATGTTCAAAGATTTGCACACTCAAGATTTCTCTACAATAGCAAATCTAAAATCTCGTGATGAGACCTTGCTATGAGCTTGTAGATCTGCTATTTTTCCAACATCTAAAGTATGAAATATGGGGTCCGTACGCTTTTCCGACAAGTCATTGGTCTGACATGCGGAAAGCGACCGGATTAAGGCGTGAAGGTTGGCCCTGCTCTGTGCTTGCGGTTAGGGTTTGAGGTAGGTTATCGTTTGTCGGACAACTAAAATGATGGGTAAAGTATTCCAGGTCTTAATGGGCTGATGGATGTTCTACTGACCTTACTGGGCAGTAGCCGGACCAAGCCTTGGACCACCGGAATGAGAGCTGCAGCTGCCACCGCCCTCACGTCGTCGTCAAGGTCCTGCAGACCCTCTGTGATGGCCGGGAGAACCCGCGGAAGCAACACCGCCATCAGGTCCTGACAGAGGACCAAAAGAACCACAGAACAGGTGAACAAAAGAGACGTTTTCACATGTCAACGTTGTCTTTGTCATTTCGTTTTTTGCTTGACCACTATCCGCAAGAATGATATTTAGATATAGCATGTCGATTAGACAAATGGACGTTTGTGTACCGGTAATCACACTCGTGTTAAGTGAAGGGTGCCCACTATGGCTGCCACATGACGTCACTGCTTTTAATGTTTGCTTTGCTTAAAGCAAACATTAAAAGTCCATAGACTTGGCTGCCACAGGACATTACAAGTGGTGCAGGTTTTTACTTCATAAGTCCATAGACTTGGCCGCCACATGACGTAATGTTGGAAAGCAGACATCTGCCTGTGCTCATTTTAGCTGGCTTGCACAGTGAAACTAAGCAACAACAAAGAAAAGTTCAGGCTAGTGCAAAGTGATTACATCAGCCAGCAACGGATTAAGATAATCTTTATTATGATCAAATAGGCCGGTTGACCAACAAAACACAGAGCAAAACCAATGCAGACTCATCAGTTTTGCTGTATAGCAAATCTCTGTGTGAACAGGAGAGGAAAGAGCTTTTGGAACAAGATTGAAATATCAATCCTAGTTGAGGAAAGATCAAAAAGTGAGTACAGCTTCTTCCCAAGACCTGAACCGAGAGAGCGCGAGCCACACACACACAGTTACCTGTCGGACAGCCAGGGCGTACTTGATCCCCAGCAACCCTCCGTGACGGACCTCCCACTGGTCCTCCGTCAGCAGCTTCAGGAGGATGTCTGTCGTCATGGCAACGCCGTTATCGGTCATGTGGCGAAGAGCCACGCCCAGCGCCTGGGCACAGGTCTCCCTGACAGGGGCCACCACCTTGGTGGAAGAGACACAGAGACAGGGTTACAGGGGCCACCACCTTGGTGGAAGAGACACAGAGACAGGGTTACAGGGGCCACCACCTTGGTGGAAGAGACACAGAGACAGGGTTACAGGGGCCACCACCTTGGTGGAAGAGACACAGAGACAGGGTTACAGGGGCCACCACCTTGGTGAAAAAGACAGACAGACAGGGTCACAGGTCGCCCTTACAGGGGGACGGGGGTCTCGAGACATGGCCAAAGCATTTCCGGGGGTCCCCAGCCAAAAAGGTCGAGAACCCATGCAGTACCTGACCGTGTAGTGCATATCACAGCATAATTGCAATTAAAGTTCTCAACGGGCCCAAAAATTATGGCCCGCCCCGACCCTACCCTAACTGGGTGGGCCCGAGGCTCGGCCCTACCCTAAAAATTGCCATAATGTTAAGCCCGAAGCCCGTCAAAAGCCCGACAGGAAAAAAAGAGAGAGAAAAAAAAGCAGCACTAAATAGCAGCGCATGCAGCGGCGCCGTGTTTCAGTGTGAAAGTGAGAACGGAGATCAACGGATTTATCGAAATAAAGGATGTATGTATGTATTATGTAACTCACGTTAGAATAGGCTATTATTAATGTTCCATAACTTCCATTTCCAATCATTCTAATGGATTCCATACAGTGGTGGTGGTGACTGGTGAGTAAACACGAATAGCAGCTGCAGCTCCCTCCGTTAGTTTCCTCTGAAGTGAAGTTGCTTTACGTGTAGCTATAAGTTATATATCACTGGATCGTTTGGTGACGTTGATTAATAATTAGGTTTTATTCATCGCAGCCAGCTGGGTTAACGAGACTCGGTGCAACATGACGAAAACCTGACGCTTCTTCAGCTGTGATAATCCGATTGATTTTATAAAATATTTAAGCATATGGCAACTTGGTAAGTTAACTGGTGGTTAGTAGCTCGTTTGGTGCGCAAACCAGAGGGAAACCAGCGGTAGCAAGCAAGTCTCTCACCGTCCACTGTTCTCTACTGCCTGCGCGCGGGGCTGGCTGCAATGCTGCTCTGGCCTCGTACACACATGCTGGACTGACATGATCTGTTCTGTCTGTTTCATGGCCGCCTCATTCTCAATGCTTTTCCAATGGAAGTCGCATGGTTTGACATGTGTGTACGAGGCCTCCGAGTCTGAATTTCTGAAATGCCAGTGCATCATGCGACCCCCGTCTCCAGTCCTCCTGTCACAAGTGAATCCCCTAGCGCAGCCCTCTTCATAATAAATACATACACGTATACACAATCACATTACACAAATAACAGAATTGCTATTTTTATTATAATAACACTTAAAAAAAAAAAAAAAAAAAAAAAAAAAAATTGCGGAAAATCAGAGCCCGAGGCTCGGCCCGGCCCGACTAATTAGCATATTTTTTGGGCCCGGCCCGGCCCTAAAACGTCGGGTCGGGTCGGGCTTGGTCGGGCCTGGTCGGGTTCGGGCAGAGTTTGAGAACTTTAATTGCAATGTCAATTCTTGCTTCTCTACACATTCTCTTATACGAATTAAGAAAACATGTCTAACATAATATATCAGTATCACCCATACTTTAACACATGATTAATTGTGTCTATTACCCACCCATAGATATTCTGTTGATAATTAAACCATGCAATTTAATTATTTGTATACAATGAACATTGTGTTGAAATTCTATATTTGGAACCAAAAACACATACTGTAGAACAAAATAGAAACATAAAAACAACAAAACACATATGTGAAACAATGCGTTTCTAGATCCATTACTGTATGATAGGCCTACTGTTGGTTAGTGAAAGCATGTACAGGAACTGTCAAAGTGAGAGGACAGCAGAGTTTTAAACAGTTGAAAAGATGTTATTGACCGAATATAATGGGGAATATTGTTCCAGTCAGAAGGAGCTTTGAACCTAAAGGATCTTTTTTGTCGACGGAAGTAGATACTGTTGGAACATTAAAGTAGACCTGTGAACAATGTCTCAGCCTAGAGGTGTAATGCACCATGTACTGTTTGAGGTACTGTGGATAATTAAAATAAATGCATTTAAAAATGAACTGTAACCAGTGCTGCTGTCGTCTCACCGAGGGAGATGGCAAGTTAAGAGTTTCATACATTGTGCAATGGTGAGTCATATATGGACAGCCCAGAATAAATCTGCATAAACGGTTGTAAACGGTATTGATTGGAAGAAGATTATTTTTAGGTGCAGTCTGGTAAACAGCATAGTCTTCTATGAAGGGTAACATGAGTTTCTTTCTGACTGTAAATGTGACACATTTCCTGTTACGGTAGAGAACGCCAGCGCTATAGTTTATTTCCTGTTATCAATGTGACATTTGAATGAGAGTTCAGAATCAAGCCATATGCAGAGGTATTTGACGTGATCAACTCTATGCAGTTGCGTACCATCAAGACAAGTGCTGTTATTGTAGATTAGATTTTTGGTTTTGGATGCAAGGTTCTGATTAGTCCCGAAAAGCATAGTGTTTGTTTTTGTTTTGTTGATTAGTTTATTAGCAGAAAGCCATAGTTTGAGATAATTGCATTGATTCGACATATCGAAGCCAATTCTTTACGGTTGAAAAGGTTAAAATGCACCCTGTTTTCCCGTTTAAATGCACCCCCGTTTTCCCAACTTCAATTAAATGACCAAATCTAAAGTTGTAGACAAGAGTATGAGACACACAAACCTCATCAGATACAAAGTCTCCAAAGCGGTCGAGTGCGAAGACACAGAGCAATCGGATGACCAGGTCCTCTAACCACTCCTGATGCTGCCGCGACATCTAACCCAAATTAACAAAGAAAAAGTCAGACATCGTTAGCTTAATTGGTCTGGCAAGTTCACACAAAAGATGATACTCTCAGATGGCTTGTGTACCTGTTCGGAGGTGCTTCCCACAAGCTTCCCTCCACCAGCTCCATGAGACTTGAGTATTTCTCTGAGACCCGTGCCTGCACCGTGACGGATCTGGAAAGCAACCACATGTAGTAGTCTGTGTGGAATTATCTATACAATTGTAATGACTCTCATGCCACTCATCCCTTTAAGTTTCCGCTTAACTCGGTTGATTGGTGCTTAATACCACCTTTCCTATTACGTTCCCGCTTGACTAAATCCGGTCAACGTTTCGGTTGATTAGATATAAAGAGCAACATTTTGGCAAGTGTCTGACAAGTGTGCGGGACCCGTTTTGTTTTTCAAATCTACCCTTTTTAATGTATGCTCTATTGCCCTACGCACATGTCACTAGCCTTCTGAGGTGTGCATCTGCCTTTTGCTAAATACATTTAGCATACTTTTTTTTTACAATAGAGACGCTGGCCACTGGTCTGCATTTCCATTGTAGTGTACTGGCATGGATTGTGTAAAGTACCTCTGAGTCTAATACATCATCAAGACATTTTAATTTAATTTGTAAATCAATACCTTCTCTGGTAACAATCTTCAGACAGAAATTTCAAGAATGAGTTCATTTTATCCATGACACTCAGGAATGTGCATGGCCTGGACATGCCAGATCACCTGCACAGTCATAGTGCCTGGCTGCTGGGTAGCGCTCCATGTACCTGAGTTATGAGTGCAGCTCCTGTCATGTCTCTGTCCAACTCTCTTAATCTTTCCACACTCACTACACTGTCCTGTCTAATAAATAAAAGAATGAATGCATTACATGGACATTTTAGGACTTTTTCCATTAAGTGTTCTGTCCAGCTGGCCTTTCGTCCTTACCTCCCATGAAGGATTGAAAAGGTCATTGCAGAGCTCTTCACAGAAGCTCTCCAAAGGCCATTCGTTTGTCTGAAGCCAAAACAGAGATAATAAATCAATTAATAAATTAAAATACTTTTGTTGCTTTATTTACAGTACACGTATTTTAATTAATTATTATTTAATCGTTATTGTTGTTAGCACATTCTGTCATCAATGATGTAACTTATGACAAGACTCCTCATCCCCACACACTCAAACATAGTCAGCCAGTTTAATTCAATGAAAAGTAGACGGACATATGTTGACGCAAGAGTGATTTATTATTACAGTCAAAATGTCGGCAGGCCGATTCCTTACCTCCTCCAAGAGACTGGTGCCATCTGGAACGTTATCGATTAAGACTTTAGACTCTGTCGCTGGTTGGTCAATAACAACATTGGTGGTTTTCCTGCGTTTCTCCTCTGGTTCACCCTCAAAACTGTCATTGCTACGGAGGGAGAAATGCTGATCAGTTATGACAACATTCCAAACTAAAAGAGGCCTGTGTGCCTGTGTGGCCTGTGTGTGTCTGTGTCTTAGGCTGTGCAACAGTGACACTTGGTGGTGAACAACACTATTTTCGTGCTTGGACAGACAGACCCAGGGACACACATAGCGGTCTATAGGAGTGGTTGCACCACTCAAAAAAAGCAAAGGCTTGTGAAGTAAGTGTGAAGCAAAACGTTGAAATACCTTTTTTCGTTTGGATCCATGTCTCTGGATCGTTGCTTCGCTACAAGTTTGGCCATCCTCTTTGCCTTATTCCTCTGCCGATTGCTCATGCCTGGCCGGAATTCTGAATTTATCAGCTCAGCAGCCTGCATGGGCTGAACAAAGTTTAATTATTGTAAGGTAACATGCATACTAAAACAGTACATGATTATTGATTGTAATTTACAATCAATAATCATTGACATTTTATGTCCAGTTATTTGCATTTAAGTTCATAATGTTAACATAAGTATAACTAAATGCATTTGAAATTAAATAAATAATACATTTTTCGGGATTGCAAATAAAAGAATAGCTTGTAGATCTGCTATTTTTGACAACAATATACAATGTATGCAATGTGGCCCTCTGGAGTCAGTGTGGAACTATAGTGGACATCTTCAAAGTTGCCTACCCCTGCTGTACATGAAACCTGTGCACAGTAGTAGACAGCTACAATATGTATACATCCGGCTTCTGTCCAGCTTCACACTCTTTGATTATGTTCAGAATGTACCTATTTTTGGAAACCCTAGTTTATTCAAGACCGCAGCCCTGCAGTGAAAACCACATATGGACAAACAAGTCTGATGCTTTTGAAAACCCCCCAAAAAAGCATCGTTTAAAAGCGCAAGCCGATACTGGCTGCCACAAATTATACGGCAAAAAGTAGACTGTGAGTAAGGGATACACAAGGGGGCTTGACCCGTTCCCCATTTATTATTAGACAACTGTGTGATACAAAGAACACTAAGTGCATACTCCAAAGGTCTAGTGAAAGTTAAAGTTTTCCCCCGCAAAAGAAATTATAATCTCGGACTCACTACGTGGTTGCGGGAGGAGCTGGATGGGGCTGTGGTCTTGCCTCCCTGTGATCTGGGATCATCCAGGTCCTCATCGTTGAACAGCTCCTCAGTGTCCATACCAAGAGCAGCACCCATGTCAAGGCCCAGCTTCCTCTGAAGAAGCATTCTCTGGCGGGTCAGACGCTCTTTAGGGTCAACCTCACCTGAGGACACAAGATGACAGGTATAGTCAAAGCCAAAACCACACAAAGTATATAGATGTTAGGAGGAACACTCGTACTGGTGCAGCTTTCTGAAGAACACATGTATAACTTATGCACTCAAAATGTGGACATGAATCAGGACATATCATGGGGCAAAATGCAACTGGGAAGTGAGAATGACTGACGCTATAGCCACGAATAATGTATCACATACTATGAAAGTCAGTAATAAGTCACTATGTACTGCAGATTCACTCCCAATATTCTGCTGTAGTCTGAGAACTCACCTCTTCAGACTCCATTATCTATGCCCTCCGCACTTGTCGTAGCACTTGCACTAGCCTCGACGACATTACAGGCGTATTCATAGGCTAAATGTATGTAATTTCAATTATATACTATAGTGCTGTATACTCACCGTTTCATTGTACAACAGTACAGATATTCTAATGTTGGATGGATGTTAGGTTCTTAGCTTGCTTATGATCCTTGATGACTATTTCTACGTATTTGATGTATTACCATGTGTTGTTCTTGCTTACTGTAAGTCGCTCTGGGTTAAGAGTGTCTGCTAAGTGCCTAAATTGTATGTACAATCAAGAAAGATTGTAATGCAATCAAGAAAAGGCCAGGGGAGCATAAACAGCCAATGAAATCAGACTGCAGCATGGTGAGTGCTGGAGACACAAGAGCATGCAAAGGATCGAAGCTGGCTGGAAGGTCACATTCAAATGAGAGACCCACTGAGAGGGAAATAGTCTTTCGGAAGTTTGTGGAGTTCATGGAGTTTTGAGTACACAAATGGTCACCGTGCATGGACTAGCCAACAGCTACCTACCTGCTCAGTATAACAGTTCAGATGACTCACTTTAACTTTACAAAACCTACCTACCTACAGTCTTTAATTTTGGCCAGTTTTTCATATGAGACAATGATAATGAGGACACATAGCCTACAGTATTTCATATTGAACTACAATGAGAATGACATACCAGACAGGTCCTCCTGCAGCTCAAACTCTGCCCCTGCAGATCCCAGCAGAGAAACCCCGTGCTTGAGCAGACGGGAAATGTCAAAGTGGTAGAAAGTCAACCGACTGCATGTGGAGTCCTCTGGCGATAGGTCCGCACAAGACTCTACAAGACACACACAGGACAATTTCACACACCAGTTATAACACTCATCACTCCTGGCGAAACAATAGCATTCTTTTACAGATAACCTCCTGCCTTTCATGCACGAACAACATACTTACCAAGCCACCAATTTGCATCTTGCAAATAAATAATCTGTGTTTAATTTAATGTGGTATTGTCTCAGTCAATAGTTTGTGCCGTTTCATGTTCTGCTTCTCTCCTGTACGTATGTATGCATGTGTTATGCCATTCAAATGTGCTATGACTACATTATACCATTCAAAGTAAACATTGTAAAGGGGAATTTAAGTGTAATGATTATGCTGACGCAAAGCCACTCACACACACATACTCATGTGCGTACGCATGCCAAATGTTGTATTCGATTGGCCATGTCCATGTCTCAAGTTGCACTTGTAGTAGTGTCATTGATGCACTTTCAATATAAACATTGATGGCTTGGTGAACAACTGGCCTATGAAATCACCTTCTTTGGGCTTAGGGGATGGGTCCCACTCAGGGATATTCTTCACAATGGCTTCTACAGCTTGGCCTGCTGCAATGCGTGTGTCCCAGTTGGGACTCCTAAGGTAGGTCAAGACCTTTATATTGAGGGGGACAGAATAGAAAGATTACTTTGCATACATTGCAATTTCATTCAAGTCTATCAAGCCTAACACCAAGAGCAACACAAGTGAGAATCCCTCACTAAGAGAGCAAGTTAAGGAGCCCTTTACTCATTAAGTATTACAAAGCTATTAACCATAATACTATCTCAGAGACAAAAGACAATACATAGAAGTCTATTGAGTTACAATTGTGTCCCGCAGTCATTTTATCATTTATGGCGATACGGTGTGGACCGTCTGTAGAAAACGGGGAGTTTGGGATGGATCTCTCAGTTGAGAACTGTCTGAGGGGCAAGGCAGGCCACTGGACAAACACACACACACCTTCGACAGAAGATTATTGAGCTCGTGTGGGTGGAGTCGGACCACATCGCCAAGCTGTTGGGCCGCAGCCTTCCGGGTTACTGGAGTGGTTCCAGTGTCAAGCAGGATGAACAGACGGTCAAGTCTGTGGGGGGGAGGGGGGGTTACACAGAGACAGGAGGTCATGGTGTGTGCTGCGTGCATTGTGACCATGCACAATAGAGTCAGAGGGTATTGCCATTTGCCAAACTGTTGTAATTTATTCCGTTTCAAAGTGAAGGCCTCTCACTTATATAAATAAACTTGTCAGAAAAACTGTTTAATGTTTTGCACGCTTTGAAAGGCATCAAGGGTCCTTTGTTAATAATACATAAATAAATCTGTACATTTGTTTGGTGGAAACATTGCTAGAAAATAAAATGTCTACTGAAAGGATTGTTATTGTACATTATAATTATCAATTTACATTTGGATTTGAGTTTCTGTGTCAGAATAAATGCATTTCAGATTGCCAAAGAAACATTGAATCACACCATCACACTGACAGAACAGAACAGACAGTGGGGCTGTGAAAACTGAAAAGTGAACACCATTGCATAATAATGTGTTGTTTTTTCTTGTTAAATCATCTAAATAAAATTGCAAAAGTGCAGATTGATTAGCAATCTAATAATATAGAGTGGATTACAGCTCAGCTGCCCTACGCGCCCTGGCTGTAACAGTCTTCCTTAATAGTTCAACCATAAGCTGGACTAAAAATTTACTGTCTATTTTGCTATGCAAAGCACAACAACATTTGACCACGTGGAAATGTCATAACAACAACCTCAACAGGAAAAGCGGCATGTAAACAAATAGGCACAGATACGCAAATTAATGCTAACTAAATATCAGGCTATGGGTGCCATTTAAATAGATTAAAAAAAAAAGCTGCCACCAGAAGAGTACTGGGAGCACTTTATTCTTGCACCCTGACAAGCTGAAGCTGGTGAATTTAAATTAGCAGAGAGCAAGCAAACCATGGCACATTCGTTATTATAGGTCCGTGGCGAGCAAATGCTATAGATTGTGACAGAATAAGTACCGGTAGGCAACTCACGTTTTGCCATTGAGCTCTACTTTGATAGGTTCGCAATTTTAAATGTTATATTTCATTAGACAGTGACAGCTGGAAGGCGAGAACAAAAAATGTAACAGGAGTTTCACTAGCGTTCCAAAATACATGGGACATTTTAGCCCAAAACAAGCACTCAATAAAATCATGTGCATGGCTTTTTCAACCCGGTGACACGAGTTTATAGGAGACTATAGTGGATATTACATTGTGTTAGCTAGATGGCTAGTCGGCCATCATCCCCCAGACAGAGAGCAGTAATTATACGACCATTCTTTTTTTTTGCTATATCCAAAGCTAGCCAGCATTTTGGCTGTTATAGGGGTTGCTATTCAAAGCTTACCTTGATACAGCCATGGTGATTTATTTATTCAGAGAGAGCCTGGGGGTGTCCTTCTCTTTCTTTCACGACACCACATTCAAAATGCAATGAGAAAGAAACGTGCGGGGGATTTCCTTCCAACCAACAGACACTATATGAAGTCATGAGCTAATGCTAACGTCAGTTAGCTCGACTGGAGGCCCAGCTATAAGGGCTCAGGGCCGGGGCTGTCTGCCGACAAGAGTTTTACCACCAGCGGCTCATGGCTTCAAAGTTTGTCCCCCCGGTGTCACTCGAGTTCTCTTCTCACCGACTACCGTACACACACCGATGTGTAGCCCGGGTCAACCTTCGGAACTACTTGCGGACAGATATTTCAGTCGAATGAGCATTAAAGAGTAATTTTGTTGCACGCCGAAGGCTGCCCAGAGCACTGTTGTTTTTATATGAGGAGCCATCTTGCATTTATTCCTTCCTCCGTGGCAGGTGGAGGCTGATTGGCCGCCACGGTTCCGGGAAGAGCCAATCAGCGCTTAGAGTGTTTAATATATATATATATATATATATATATATATATATATATATATATATATATATATATATATATATATATAATTATAACCGTTATTATTATTAATAATATTTTTTTATTGTTCTATTGTTATTATTTTGTATATTATCATGGTTACATACACTTAAACCGTCATAAAAGATTAATTGATTGATTTTGTTTGAAAGATTTACATTTCAAGCACAACTCAATACAAAACTGTTAACATTACACTTGTTTACAATAGGGTCCACCATGTTCAATTCATCATAACATTTAGAGACGTATACAAATATAGACTTCCATATAACCAAAAATAGGAAATCATCATAGAAAAGGGAAAAAGGGAAAAAAACATATAGGCCTGCAGTGAGGGGGAAAAGGGGTGGGTGGGGGAATCAGATTTTACGGAGGCCATTTTCGAATTGCAGCGTCCGTATAGGTGGCCTTTGAGAGCGCATTTGAAGTATTCATTTGAAGAAGTCAAGGGATTCGCGTGTCTTAATGACTGATGGTAGGGCGTTCCACTTCCACATTTTGGTGGCATATGTGAAAATAAACGTGTTCCTCCTTGTTTGTGCCGTATCTGGGTTGCACATGGTTTGTTGAACTCCCTCTGGTGTTATGGGTGTGGACTTGGTTGATTAGTACTATTTAGACATGGGGTACATGGGTATCTTGGTGGTGTAGCGAATCTTGTGGACCAGACCCATTGCAAGATGGTCTGAAGCCTTGTTTTAAGGGCCTTTGAGGTGGTACCAAGAGGTGCATGCATAGTCGAAGAAACCTTGTACGAGGGCTCCTGTAAGGGTCTTCAGGGTGATTTTGTTGACCAGTGAGGAGATCCTATAGATCCTGGTTGACATTTGCAGATTATATCGAGTTCAGAGCTGCTTGAGGGCCTTTTCAACATGCAGTTTGTTCCTGTCCGAGACCAGCAGTGCACAGTCATCTGCAAACAGGAACAAGTTGATGTCATGCCGTTTAATGATATCACAAGACAATTTCATTGACATATGGAATTTACTTCGCCCATAAATCTTTTCATATCCGTAGGCCTAGATAAAATGTGGACAATCTTGTTCTTGTAGCCGGGGAGCCACAGGCCCAAAAGATCAAGGAATAGAGATTAACCAGCTGTGATGTCATAACATACTTAACGACTTTTTTTCTATTAAATTGGTCATTAAGGTCCACAGAATGAGAGGTCTGCTCTGCTGGAAAAATTGCTACGTTATGGCTATTATGGTTATTTTTGTATACCACACCGGCATAGACAACCAATATAAGGCCAAATTTTCCAAATGTCGGCATACTTTAAGTGATATGTCAAACTAGGGGGCTTTCATGATTCTGAAGTTTTGCACGAAAAACACTCCTTGGCCTAAATTCGGCCATAGCCACATGACGAAATGTGCCCAAATGTGCTGACCTCATCACATTTGTGATGACCTCATCACATTTGTGATGACCTCATCACATTTGTGATGACGGCTATTGCCGTTTTCTTTTTCAAGGATGGGTTCTCAGATTGGTCACTTCCAGGGTCACTTCACGACAATGAATGGTTGCCTAGTACGAGCCAATCACAGAGCTGCTGTTGCTCTGGGCTAACGCACGTCAGAGCTCAAACTTTTTCATAAAAAAATTAATTAAAAAAAGGACCCCCAAATTGACACTTATTAGCCCCGGACCCTGTTACCCCATATATGCCAGGGACCCCCATAAGAGAAGATCTTTACGGCTCCAGCAGTGCTTCTCAACCATTTTCATTTCACAGACCCTCGGTTTGACATGCATTAGATTAGGCTACGCACCCCCATTTAATGGCATTTCTATCTCTGGGACTCCAATTTGTAATTTGCTAAATCAATGTTAATTTAAATTTGTACAAATGGAACCAAATGGGACCGTCAGGGTTCATTTGAAAAAAATATATTCATGGCCTATGTTGTATAAAGTAGACTGAGGATGTGGTGCTGCCCTGTATAGCCTACTGACTTTTTTGCTCATATTACCATAGCTTATACAACTCCTTTGTATTCACAAACATAATGTAAGGGAAGGTTTTTCCACTATAGATTTCAAGAACAAAAGGTACTATTATATAGTGCCTATATAATAGTACCTCCTGTGAGATTGTGTTGTGTTTCATTCTTTAAACCAAAAGACTCGTGTTTGCCTATAATATTCCATAGTATTTTTCAAAAGAATGCTGAAAATCTGAATTTACTGAATCTATTCCCCTTAGAGAATAGGCAGCCTATATAGAGAATACATGTTCTTGTGCCAAATATCTGATCCTGATGATGAGCTGGAGAAGAATGTAAATGAACCAGAATAATGTATTAGTGTGAATTTGAAGTTATGAATTTGTGAAAGCACATGTTTAAATGCATTTCAGTAATGTTCTTGGAGAGCCATTATAAGAGTGACACTGTGACAGTGTCTGCGGTGTTGAGGATACCACTGACTCAGTCAGTAGTAGGCCTACTAACTAGGTTATTATGTTTTCAATGACTAGAACATGTTATATTTCTGGTTTCACATGGTGACACCAACAGCGTCTCATTCCCCGGGCCACAAGCATTGTTATACAGAGAACCGTTCCATATAACTTGAAACCATTTATTCGCACA
Organism: Protomyctophum parallelum; assembly: GCF_964188405.1. Lineage (NCBI taxonomy): Eukaryota > Metazoa > Chordata > Actinopteri > Myctophiformes > Myctophidae > Protomyctophum > Protomyctophum parallelum. The sequence continues at coordinate 8,017,354 of NC_139704.1, read as the reverse complement.
ATGAGGGGCTCAGCTCTCCTCAGAATCTTGATTATGAAACATTGTTATGTAATATTATATCTAAAATAAGCCAAGGCTTGAGCACTATGAGCAGTGGTAGTCTCTAAACTCAGAATCAGATCAAAGCACATGTTTTATGATTATCTCTTTAGGACAATGCAAAGCATTTAATCTAAACGCATTCAAGAATGTTGTATCAAAATGCTTAATCTAGACTGGAAAGGCAGGTTGTTCAAGGATTTACCGCGTACTTAGAACTTGTTGTTGTCACATGCACTTACAATACTATGACCACAACATTGTAGACAGAGCCGATCCTCAATAGTGGAAAATCAAAGTAGTCATATGCAAAAAAGTACTGTGTGTGAATACACAGACCTGTGTGCGTGCAGTGTGTGACAGATGCTTGTCAAGGATAAATGTTGAGAGTGTGTGTGTGTGTGTGTGTGTGTGTGTGTACACATATATATATACACATATATATATACTGTAGAGAGAGAGAGAGAAAGAGAGAGAGACAGAGAGAGAGAGAGACAGAGACAGAGAGAGACAGAGACAGAGACAGAGACAGAGACAGAGACAGAGACAGAGACAGAGACAGAGACAGAGACAGAGACAGAGACAGAGACAGAGACAGAGACAGAGACAGAGACAGAGACAGAGAGAGAGAGAGAGAGACAGAGAGAGAGAGAGAGAGAGAGAGAGAGAGAGAGAGAGAGAGAGAGAGAGAGAGAGAGTCAGTCGGGGGGGTGGAAATCTAACTCCAAAATGTAACATTTTCAAGAAATTAAGAAAACCTTAGATCTTTTTAACACAATGCAGTTTGAGACCGTGTCCAATGGAGTTAAGAGGTTTTGTCCAGGGGAGATATTAGGATTTTGATCATCATTTACTTGATTTGGCCAAGCAATAATATGTGTTGCCTGAGGTGATAACAATTTTTTTTCCCTTTTTACCTTATTAGTCCCATGGGGACAATTTGTTTTCAGCTTTACCTACCTGATATAGATACTACTCCGGGGGAGTAATTAGGGAATATAGGGATTAGATTAGGGTCACTTCGACACATAGACCGGGGCCGGGAGGCGAACCAGACACCTTCTGATTACCAGATGGCCTCTAGCCACTAAGCTATGGCTGCCCTAGATAATTAATTCATACTCATTCTTGATTTATCATACATAGATTCATTCATATATTCACTGTCAATATATTTACAGTATAGCGATTTATGTATATGAATTCAATTCATATATTTAGTTATTTACCGTACATACATCCCTGCACTGTTCTAATAGTTTATATGTATATATAGTGTATACTTATTTTTATTTATTGATAATCAGACTCACTCTCGGAGATCTGGTCCATACATCTACGTAGGTCTAACAGCTTAGTATTTCACTTTTATTTGTATTCTTTATGTATCTTGGCTTGGTTTCTTCCATTACCAGTGCCTCTCCTGTTTCATTCTCACTGCTGTTGCTGCTGCTATAATCTGAGAACCCATTGTCAAAAAATAAAGGAAAGACAGCGCCCTAATGTCCTTTGAATATATATAATATTAATATTGATGCGAGTCAACAGTCTTTCTCGGGAGACAACAGCTGCTATGACACATTCATTTTCCACTGGGGGATCAAGGTTTTTCTAATTGTCAAGTCACAAAGAGGTTGCAGTCACTATAGTCAGTAGTGGTTGTAAAGTGATCACTTCAGTGCAGTATGATACTAAACGTTTAGAAATACTGTGCATGCATTGCATACTGCAATACTGTGGCATACATATGTGGTGTGCCAGTCAGTGCAATGGTGTCTGGAAATTACTGGCCATATAGTAGTCGTCACTGTCGTGGATAGAAACTGTGCCTGATCCTGCTGCATTGGCCCCTGATGATCATTCATACATCCCGAGACGTTCCAAGGCCAGTGAGTCGATGTGTTTCCTCCAACTGCGGCTTGGTCTGCCCCGGGGTCTCCTCCCAGTGGGACGTGCCTCGAGGACCTCCCTATAGGGAGATGCCCGAGAGGCATCCTAACCAGATGCCCGAAACACCTAAGCTGGCTCCTTTCCAGGCGAAGAAGCAGCGAGTCTACTCAGAGTCTCTCCCGCGTGACTGAACTTCTTCTCCTCCTGATGATCATGTCAGATTGTAACAGAGTGAAACAGTCCATAGCTAGGATGGAGCATCGTCTGTACCAGTCTGTGATACATAATGCAGCCAGTCAGGACTCTCTATGGTGCACCTATAGAAGTTGCACTGTATATCCTGGGGTCTATGCTGAACCAAATTCGGTCTGTGGTGGAAGAGATTGGCTGTAATCTGTAAATCGCTCTGGATTAAGAGCGTCTGCTAAATGCCTAAATTGTAAATTGTTGTCTCACTCTCGTCGCCTCGACGACATTGCCCACGTGGGTGTGACCAGTTCTGGCTGATGTGTGAGGATCTTGAAGCCACTCACTCTACTCCACTGCAAGCCCTGTTGTTGTGAACTTGTGAAGCCCTGGATTTAGTCTGGAGTCTGGACTAGAATGGGATGTGAAGCCCTAGACTTAGTCTGGACTAGAATGGGATGTGAAGCCCTAGACTTAGTCTGGAGTCTGGACTAGAATGGGATGTGAAGCCCTAGACTTAGTCTGGACTAGAATGGGATGTGAAGCCCTAGACTTAGTCTGGAGTCTGGACTAGAATGGGATGTGAAGCCCTAGACTTAGTCTGGAGTCTGGACTAGAATGGGATGTGAAGCCCTAGACTTAGTCTGGAGTCTGGACTAGAATGGGATGTGAAGCCCTAGACTTAGTCTGGAGTCTGGACTAGAATGGGATGTGAAGCCCTAGACTTAGTCTGGAGTCTGGACTAGAATCTTCTCTGGGTTCATTCAAACGGTTTCATATCCCATTTGACACGTTAATACATGATCGTTAATACATGATCACTGAATGAAATAATGTATTATATTTGTGTTCGCCTTTCTTTCTCACACACACTCATATATATATATATACTGTATATATTTGGGCCAAATACAACGAGACTGGGCGTTGGGGGTGCGTCAGCTAGGTCAGGAGGGGTGCAGCAGGCAGTGCACGGCAAAAACGTTTGGGAGCCGCTGAACTAGAGAATTGTGAGCAGTGCAACAGAGAAGCTGCTTACAGTCTTTCACCTTCATACCCTGGTGGAGTTTGAACTGAACAGCTTGGAGTTCCTGAGAATCTGAGACCACTGTGTTGAACAATTTGGTAAAGATTTTATCTGGCTCAGGCTGCAGTGAAAGGTTTCCATATAGTTGTTTAGGCTAACTCCAGTTTCAAGTCTTCATATTGAATAAAGGCCACATTTGCATGTTATGCAAGGACTGGTTATTCAATAGTGCTGTTTTTCACCGTCTTTGTCCATCATCTCCATCCGTTGCATGTGAATACCAGAGCATTAGGTCAGCTCTGGTAGACCAGACGGCAGACAGTGCATGGTTGGGCTCAGTCACCTCAATTAACTGTCAACTCTCAATTAACCGTCAACAACAGTGATGTGCATCACTTTATGTCCACAACTTCAGTTATGATATTTAGCGTGATGCACATCAGACCAGAGAGGAACAGGCACTGTCAGATCAGTTACGCATGGCGCTTTAATCACAGAAGAGCTCAACTTGGGTGTTTCCAATAAATGGACATCAATGCTTTGATTGTTCTGGGCACAGGTCTCCACCAGGAGGATAGGAGTGTGTGATGTTTGGCAAAATGTTTAGGAGTAATTTAAACATGTTTGTTTGGGTTTGGGTTTGTGTGTGTGTGTGTGTGTGTGTGTGTGTGTGTGTGTGTGTGTGTGACACTCCTAAACATTTTGCCAAACATCACACACTCCTATCCTCCTGGTGGAGACCTGTGCCCAGAAGGGCACTTTTTCTAGTTAATTTCTGCATCTCTTAGGGCCCATCTAACCAATGCATTTGGATGGCAAAATTTTTCCAGCATAGGACCGTTGCACAGTGAAGTATAAACAAGGCTTTAGGATTTATAAGTCGTTTTTAGAATCCTCCTCCTCAGGAGCATAGGCCTATCCACGGATATCCCAAGCCGTGCATATCGAGTCTCAGTAAGTCTGATAAATTCACATATTTAAAGTCATTCTTAAGTGGCACAGCGGCTATGTAGTCGCGGGATTGGCTTTATCAGACCAGAATTATGACAATGCCATTAAAATGCTTACCAGTCGTTTTGGGCGCAAATATCTAATAATTAATGCCCACATGAACAAACTGTTCAATCTGACTCCATGCAGTTAAAAGGGCCACAAGATGTGATTGCATTGCGCAAACTGTATGATGACATTTAGATACAAGTAAGAAGCCTAGATTCAATGGGAGTTGTATCCGACATACGTATGGAAACGTATTGTGCCCAATTCTCATGAAAATGATACCTGAGGAAATCACATTAGGGTTCACTCGTCAAACTGGCGGTGATGAGGATGGTGATGGAAAGAACAATACGTTCAGAGTAAAAAACCTAATGTAATTTGTACAAAAAAAAGTGGAGAGCCGTGAGAGAACGGCCAATCTTACGCAAGGAACGCATGACCCCCCCCAAAGAGAGAATCAAGAGAGCGCTCAGAGCGCAACTGGGAGAAAATAACGAAAAAAATGGAAAAATATCGGCACGCGGCCCTTGGGGGACATTTTGGGGGCCTTTACAGTAATTTCACATGAGAAATGTACCATCTGATGTTATTTATATTATTAACTTCTTCCCTCCATTAACACAAGACACACAACATAGTTGTGCTGCAGCAACACTGCCTGAATTGAATTGAAATTGACTGTGGCTGGCCTGGCCTGAGCTTAGGAGAGATTTCTTTTTTGCTGGCCTGACCTGATGCAAAAAAAAATATATATATATATATTTTTTTTTGGACAGCCAGGCCACTAGGAGGCAGGCCACCGGGAATCGTCCCGGTGCTCCCGATGGCCACACCGGGCCTGGCCTACAGTAGCCTATTACTGCAGACAGCTACCATTTGGATAGATGCACCAACGCAAAGCCAAGTAGCCAGGTGCCTATTAGATGGGGGTAGCACCCGCAGTTTCATTAAAGAGGATATTTCCAGAGCACTTAACCTGCCAGTTATAGGTAAAGAAACGTTGAATATGTATGTGTTTGGTTCCAAAACACCCCAGAGAATTACCTGCAGGAAAGTGAAGGCTCGTTTGAGAAATATTATAAGAACAATCAAAGCATTGATGTCCATAAGTCCATTTATTGGAAAGTTGAGCTCCAAACGGAAAGATAAGGAGGGACTTGGAACTTGGAAGCAAAAGGAATGCCCATAGCAGATGTACCCATCATAGGGATGGATGCAGTGGAATTAGGAGTCCTAATTGGCGGAGACCAATATTGGAAAATGGTCACAGGAAAAATGGAGAGACTGAATGAAGGACTAGTTGCACTGGAAAGTGTATTTGGATGGCTGGTGCAAGGAGAAATCACCACGCTAAATATCATAACTGAAGTTTTGGACATTGAATGTGGACCATGAATTTGAGTGGCAGTGTCGAGTGGTTGGAAGGAGGAAGAAGCAGCCATGTCATAATCACAGCTGTCTACACTGAAGGGCCACAGTCAGCACATGCCACCAGCTTACTTCAGACCACTTCTTCCTCCACAGGAAGTTCTGACTGCAGGACATAGGCTACTCCCAAGAAGAGTATGGATCGACCACATTGTTATATCAAGCAATCAGATGTGCACGTCAGGTTTCCTGGCCAGTATTGTTTCAGTAGATTGAAGGTTTCGTCAGCGACCGACCACATTGTTATATGAAAGAGGTCGACCTTAATCAGTATACATTTAACGCTGCTTGAGGTTTCCTGACCTGAACACATTGCCAGTTTTTCATTCATCAGTGCTTAAAAACAGAAAAGGAAAAACCTGATGCACTTGTGAATGACTATGACTAAAAATTAAACCCTAGAGGTGGGAAGCACCATCAAGAGTGGCATGTACTGCCCTCTACAGACTATTTGCTGCTTTGTCTGTTCCCCAAAGAGTCCTTCACACATTATATTGTATTACAGATATGAGTTGTATTCATAAAAAGAAAAACTAATGTATTTTTTAAATTATGAACCAGACCTGAGGACGATTCTACAAATGTCTTGTCCTGACAGTTTTCTGAAAAACCCATGTTTCTATATCTATGTCAGTTGTTCTCAAACATCTGAAAATAGGTTGTTCCAGGGACACCCCAGAAGCAATGATTTTAGTTAAAAACTTTGGCTCTGAAAGAATATATATTCACGATTATTATTTTTTTAGCAGATCTACAAACTCATAGCGCGGTTTGTAGATCTGCTATTTTTCAACCGCTAAACGTATAACATAATGCTTAAAACACGAAAAGGGGTTCCCGCCCAAAATGGGTTAAAAGACACCAAGGTATGGGTATTTCCCAGTCAATTGACTACTAGATTGTCAGATAGGCCTACGCCCTACGGGATCCTTAAAGTTCTTATTCCACACAGGTACTTTAGTCTGACTCATCTGTTTCTGCAGTGGTAGCAAACATACTCAGAATCCTAATTTAATGATCCTATCGTCAACTTGCATGGAGCTCTTAAATCAACTTCAAATGAGGCATATTTCCAATATATCAAATGGGACATGATTAATGTCTCTTCCTCAGAACTGGGTTCAAACTCATGATGCCTAGCCGAATGAATCAAGCCTCTCCACTTGCTTCTACCATATTTGTAGCCTTATTCTGCATACATACACAGGCATGCAAGCCACGCATACACTTACAGTATGCACACTCATGCACCCACAGTGTATTTGTCGTTTGTCATACGTTATTTTGTCTAACTTACTATTCATTTATTTTAGGTGAGAAGCATATATATATTTTCTCACCCGCACTTTTAATCCTGTGTCTGTTAATAATGTTACCTTTTTGTACCGTTTTTATTGTGCAAATAAATAAAGAATAAAAAAGGTTCTGAAGGAGACGGAGGAAGTTTTAGTTTGTCATCCGGATTGTCCGTCTGTTATCAACCTCAAAAGGAACAGCTGCATAGGAAGACCTCTAGAATGTTTTTTTGGTGAATAATTGGGACACACTAGATTGTTTTAAATTAGTGTTTGAGGACAAGGTCATCTGTCAGAAGAAGTACATTTTCCACATAGACCCATATCTTGCCCTGAAACTTACTTGCCATTTTTTACTATTTTAAAACATTTCAAAATAGTTCAAATAGCTGATCTACAAGCTCACGTGTCGATGTAGATTGGCTAGTTGAACTATTTTAAAATGTTTTAAAATAGTAAAATGGCAAACTACTTGAAACAAGTTAACCCTAATGCAACATTCTTTCATAAATAGAGTTCTTTCATAAATAGACAATAGATTCATTTTGCGGAAATTTTGAAAAACGTTTTAATGTTGACACTTGAGAGAATTTTCACAACATGCCTTAAAGTCGTTAAAAGAGGGATTTAGTGTCATACTCTTTCCTATTCATGACTTACCAGGGAAAATATCCATGAGATCACCAGAACAGTGCGTCAGTCTACAATCATCTCTAGCCTGATATGAGAGAGAGCATGGTCATTCATGGTCGAGCGACCATGTTTATGAGAAAGCAACCGTGAGTTGGACTAGTAGTAGCACAGACCGATGCATCGTATAAAAGAAAGAATTAAACATTTAAAAACACACTGCATCACCTCGCATGAATTACCTTAAACCCCTATCAGATTCATATTTAGATCTTAGTTGGAAAACTGCCATATAATCAGAGTTCAAACACTTGAGAGTTGGAACACTTCTCCATGTTAATGAAAACGGTGCACACGGCACCAAAATCAAATACAGTATGCAGACACATTGCCTGCAAATCTTGTATGTATCTGAACTGGGCTTTAGATGTCACTGTTGTACGGATTATGGCTAATCACCTCTTCCCCCATACAGCCACATCCTGTCCATGTGGCTCTTCCATTGTGGCCAAACATCAGCATGGGCTCTGTGTTATGTTCTAGCTGCACTGGAGAACAAAAACACTGCTATTTATACTCTAGTCTACACTGTAGAGCACAACCGTTTCACTCAACAAAAAACAGATTCACAAGATACTTACCTTGTTCTTTTTTTTGGAGCTAGCTAAAATACTAGTTTTAGCTACCTGAGACTGGGAGGTCGGGGTTAGATCCTCAGCCGGGTCATACCAAAGACCCTGAATATTGGGGACCCAGTGCCTCCCTGCTTGGCACTCAGCATCAAGGGTTGGATTGGGGGCACGTCCCTGCGACATACTAGAGTCATGTCCAGGGGGTGTACTTGTACATCAAGCTGCCTCACGCTACACAAACAGGAGATAGGCTCCTGCCCTCATGAAAATTAACTGAGCAACACAAAGCTTTAAAAAAAAAAGCTAGCTACAAAATAGTACAAACTGCTTAGTAAAAGTAACTAGTAAGGTGCCTTGCACCTAATTCAACTGAAATGCAAGCTACAAATTCACAAACCTCATCTGTGGTGCTATATTATGTTGATGTGCCACTGAAAATGTTAGCCTTGTAGCTTTTGCTACAAATAGCTCTACTTAGAAAGTAGATTGTAATTCAGTTCTCAACGGCAAGCGATACTGTAGAAAACACGCCTAATTTCAGGCTGGTCATTGCTGCACATCTGTTTGTCTCCCACAGCAGAGAAAGAATGTTGAGTCAAATGGAATGTTGACTTCGACACCCAGATGTTTAGCACGGCTACAACAACAATGATACACTAGACAAAGGTTTGTGTACAACAGCATTGTGAGGTACATTTAATCTCACAACTGGGGTCTTGAAAGCAATAAACTTTGGACTGTTTATCTTGGTACAATCAACATGTAGGATTTTACTTAAAAAGTACCATCATATAAGTGCACAGCACTCATTGCTAAAGGTGTAACCATTTTCTCTGCCAAATAAACTGTGAAACCTACAACACTAATAATAAAGTACAAATAATAGTCCTAAAAAAAGCAAAGTGTTCGAGGTACACCTAACAACCGTGCTCACTTATCTTAAGTGTCCACCACATCTTCATATAAATCCTTTCATTTTACTAATGCTACATGTTTCACCTTCATCCATAAACTGGTTACAGGAAACAAGGAAATATACATTCAATAAGTCTGAGGTAGTTCGTCATAAACAAATGCAGGACTACCTTTGGCCTGTAGCACAGGTAAATTATCAAGTAACATTAGTGGTTATAGTGGTACAAAAACCTACCATCCACCCACTTTACAATACTCACATCTGGTAAATAACTCAATCATTCAATCAGCTTTTGAAAGAAAGAAAAAAAGAAAGAAAGAAAAAGAAACCTTTGCAGGTTGTCAACAGAATTACGCAACAGAGTGGTCGTATTGCACATTGTGTAAACATTTGGGTCAAAGTGCTGTGCTAATCTCGGCTAGTCCCTTGGAAATTAAAAGCGTGGGTTTTCATTCAATCTAATCCTGCACAGTCCTGCCTTCTCTGTCTGAGAGAGAGAAAAACAGATGACACTGAGCATTCCTCCCAATTTCTCCTTACAACACTGAAACCTCCACTAATTGTGGAAATTTGCGTCAAGATTCCTCCACAATGCCTCCAGCTTTGGCTGGGAGCTCCAACGAAAGCCAGCCGGGGATCGAGGCTATCTGTCACTGCACTAGCGACTCTACCGGGAGTGGAGCAGGGAGGGATACAGTGTACCTCTGTGTGCATTACACCCTCCCGGTGAAACTCCTCACTGTCAGGTGACTCCATATGTATTGGAGGAAACGTGGTCATCTACCCTACGGCCTACACCACCCCACAAGACCAATAGTGGTTGGCAGTGACTATATACATGGGGGTGAATTTGGCAACAACTGAATTAGGGAGTCAAAAAATGAAAAAGAAAATAAACTCTACTGAGAACACTTCAACGGTCAAAGCAGGGTGCAGCGCATGTGTAGTGCATGCTAACTTGGTAGGCCCTGTTTTGAACATTAGCCTTTGGGTCTAGCGTGGCTGAGATGGTCTGAGTATGGCTATGCTGGGGACCACTAGGAGCCTGCAGACTGGCAGCAGAGTGGTTGAGGTAGGTGGTAGATCTGTGGGCTGGGCCTATGATGGACTGCAGAGTCTGCTGGGGATATGGCTGCATGCTTGGTCGGTGTATGTATTGGGCCACAGCAGTCGTCTGGCCTGAGCTGTGGTATAGCGTCTGGCCCGGCTGCTGCTGCTGTTGGCTAGTCTTCTGGCACTTCTGCTTATTGGCCTCCTTGACATCACCGTCATGTGCACTGAGGAAAAAGAAGAAGAAGAAAAGAGAAAAGGCTGCACTGTTAATCATTTAAAAGACTGCTGTAAGAATATAGCCAGTATCTTTATTCTTTAGCCCCCCCCCCCCCACACACACACACACACACACACACACACACACACACACACAATAAAAATAAATAATTCATTGCACAACTGCAATACTTCATATTGTTTTAATATTGATGATTATGGCGTACAGCTCATGGAAATCAAAAGATCCTGTCCCAGTGAATTAGAATATTTTACGAGACCACTAAAATCACATCAATGGAGGTGATCAGCCTGTGGCACTGTTGAGGTGTTATGGAAGCCCACGTTTGCTTTGATAACAGCCGTAAATTAATTTGTATTGTTCATTGTCTTATGTCTCACACCTTCCTCTTGACAATAGAGAGCATGCACATGCATGATTTTCCCATCAGGACACGCCCCCTGGGGGAGATTATTAGATTATTTAAATGTTTATGTTGTATGTAATATTAACAGGCCTCACTAAAAGCTAAAATCAAATCATGGAATCAGTAAATATTTATTAAAGTAGAAAAAATAAAGTACACAGAGGCATCTTTCTCCCACGCGTGCATGCTCGTGCATGCACTCTCTCTCCCCCCCCCCCCCTCTCTCTCTCTCTCTCCCCCTCTCTCTCTCTCTCTCTCCCCCCCTCTCTTTCCCCCCCCCCCTTCTCTCTCTCTCTCTCTCTCTCTCACTCACTCTCTCTCTCTCTCTCGTCCCCCTAAGCAGGTTAAACTGACCTCTGGACTATACAAATAAAGGGCAGGGGAGGCACACATGTGGGTGCAGGGTACACACACACACACACACACACACACACACTAGTCTTATTAAAATACACACATACGGTAAAATATAATGACTGGCACGTTTAATTGAACACATCATATTAGGGGGGCAGAGTCCGGAAGAAAAACACCAACGCGACACTTCAAAGAGGAGGACCCCTGAAGAAAATAAACTCTCTATTCTGATTGGTTACTATTCACAAACTTGGGAATGTTAAATATCTCTGTCGGCCCATGGACTCGTTACTCTCTCACTTTCGGGCCGTTGGAGGGAGTCCAGAAGTCTTCGGACTTCTGTGTGGTAAACGGTATCATTGATTGTATCTCCATATTTGATTCATTATGATTGTAATAGGCTCAAAATTATACTGTTGTAGCTATAGGACCAAACATAACTGTATATTAGTTAATAGGGCTTTGATTATTAAAACTTATAGATAATTATTATAACTCCTTTGTTGTCTGCATTCATTCCAGAGGTGTTGGTACAAGTTGTGTATATACATAATCATGAAAAAGAACACGCGCATTGATCTCTGGTTTTTCTGTCTGTATACCTCCTTGGAGGTTAAACGGTGAAGGGCCAGAGGTTAAGATCTTCCCTAGTTGGTGACCTTGCTGACGTGATTATGGCGTGATTTGGACCGGAACCTCTGGAAGGCAGCAACAGACCAAAGAGGGTGGAGTGGACGTCTGGGAAACTCCGCCAGGTCGACGGTGTTCTTTTTTCCTGCAGACTAACTCAGAGCCTGGGGCCCGGGCATACATAAGGTAAGCAGATATGCTATTTTTCTATCTGCTTATCATAATTGGATTTTTTGCTAAATTAATCTGAGTGAATCTGAGGGAAAACACACTACCGTTTTTCCAAAAGCATAGATGGCTAAAATAAGTACCATGCATACAAAAAGTCTGCAATTGGATATACTAAATTCTATCTGAGTTGCAATCAATCAACTCCGGTTTACCAAAAGATTACCGTTTAAATTCTAAAAGAACAAATATGGATGACTAATATTCTGGTTAGATCAAAAGTAGTCATTAGCCAGATTAATTTCACAAAGAGTAACAGAGAGTAACAAAGGGTAACAGAAACACCATGGGGGTGTCAAAAATCAAGAGTAACAAAGGGTAACAGAAACACCATGGGGGTGTCAAAAATCAAGAGTAAAAAAGGTCAAAGCCATACGGGGGGGATGGTGATTATATTAGAAACATGGTTTTACAGGTTATCTAGTATATGGTTTAAAAATATCCTACACTTGGGGAGTGTGGGTGCTCATGTTAATAAAATCGGCTGAAGGCAGCCCAAAAATAAAAAACGTGAGTGGGTATATGAGATCTATTCAGCCTAGCTAAACTGTCTAAGGCTCTCGTGATGAGCCCAAAAGTTGACTGATACTCACTTGGAAAGAGCCAAGAATTAGAAAAGATAAAAGTAAAGGTATATTTAAGAAATGTAATATTGGCTTTGTTGTCATTACATGGAGAAACACTAAAAACTCTGGTGTGGCGGAAAATTGCCGTCATCTATGTTGGTAACAGCGTATGTGACTATAGTGGACTGACTATCATTTAAAACTGTAAGTCATTTACCACTATAGTTCAGAGGACAAGAATGGACCACTAAACTCTGGTGTGGCGGAAAATTGCCGTCATCAATGTTGGTAACAGCATATGTGACTATGTAAATAGGATATTTATCCTCTATGTAGTTCAGAGGTCAAGAATGGAACCCCAAAACTCTGGTGTGGCGGAAAATTGCCGTCATCTATGTTGGTAACAGCATATGTGACTATGTAAATAGGATATTTATCCTCTATGTAGTTCAGAGGTCAAGAATGGACCATTAAACTCTGGTGTGGCGGAAAATTGCCGTCATCAATGTTGGTAACAGCATATGTGACTATGTAAATAGGATATTTATCCTCTATGTAGTTCAGAGGTCAAGAATGGAACCCCAACTCTGGTGTGACGGATAGATTGCCGTCATCTATGTGGATCGCCAGCCTGGGCCACCCTTGGAGGACTGTCTAAGTCTGATAGTTTGGCGTAGGTTTGGTGTACCTCGTAAGTGGCTATATATATATGTAGGGTTTGACTATATGTTAAAACTGTCAAATATAGTTCAGAGATAAGAATTGTAAAAGCGGTCTCTAGTGTGACGTTGAATTAGTAACGTCATTATGTTCTAAACAAGCCACCGGTGGTTGTGCCCGTGGTGAACGTAGTGGTTATTTTGAGTGGTGCATTTCTTTCTGGACATGTAGTGTCGGCCTGGAGCGTTGAGCCACGGTGCAGGGAATAAAATAGTACAGTTTTATTATGTGCTGGGTTTCCCTTGTTACAATCATTGCTCCGACCGGACACTGGGTTCAGAAATTGTTGACACGGCTTAGATAATTTAGAGAATAGTGAGGCGAAATTACAGATATTTCTGGTGTGACGGTTTGATTCGCCGTCATCTATGCTGTACGCTGTTAAGGCGTGCCCCATAAGTGGCTTTGTGTAAGGGTATTTTTTCACCACACTTAGTTCAGAGATACACCCATAAAATACCATAACCATCTCTGGTGTGACGGTTTGATTCGCCGTCATCTATGCTGTACGCTGTTAAGGCGTGCCCCATAAGTGGCTTTGTGTAAGGGTATTTTTTCACCACACTTAGTTCAGAGATACACCCATAAAATACCATATTCATCTCTGGTGTGAACTGTGTCCGGAGAAAAATTGAGAAACAAAGTATCATTGTTAATTAAATAATTAAAACTAAAGTAGGAGTAAAAGTGTGATTGTGGAGTGTTTATCTAGCTGCTGTACTCAAAAGTAAAGTAGGAGTAAAAGTATGATTGAGGATTTAGAGAACAGTGTAGTTTAGCTGGCTTTTTATTGGACAGCATACAGTGAGGAGCAAAAAATAAAAAATCAGGATGTAGGATTTAGGTTTCAGGATTAAAAATACAAATAAAATGCAACTCTCTCTCTCTCTCTCTCTCTCTCAGTGTCTGGTGCAGGACCAGTGGGAGAGGGGGCCAGAGCGACAGGTAGCGGGAAGAAGGAATATTTGTTTAAAAAAAAATATCAATAGTACTTTGAAATACTTATAGGTTAATACGGCACCACGGATACTTTTACTCAAGTATTTTTGGAAAGAATTGGTTTTAAGAGAAAAAAAAAAAGGTATTTACCGGCTCAAAATAGTAAAGTTAGGGTTTAGATATTAACTATTGGACAAATTTAAAGTTGATGGACTAAAATAAATCAGATTCTCTATAGATAATTATTATGAAATAAATGTATAAATGTATTTAAACTAAGGTCTAACTCTAGAATAAATTGTGTGACAATATCTAATTATCCCTACTACCATTACTAATATAAGGCATTGTGCCCTCTACCATTTACAAAAATACAGTATATCTATATAGTCTGTGTCAAAAGCACAATAAATGTCTCATATACAAATTGACTAATAAAAATAACAGGATCTTTCATTTAACCCATTGGATGCTTTACTATAACGGTTTTAAGAAATAAAAATACTAACCTAGGTACCCTTATTCAAAAAGTAGGTCTCCCCAGGTAAAGTGAATTGTTACACGTGCTTAATTATATATTAAAATAAGTGTAAAGAAAAATAGCCAATCTACAATCACTCATGTGTATAATGTTTATATATAGGCTAAGTAACCAGGTCCAGGCACTAGGGTTGCCTCCAGACAGTAAAAGACAAAAGTGTATACATAAAACTGTGTGTCCATATTGTAAATCTGTGATTATCATCTGTAAACTGCACCAACAATTCCTTTAAAAGTGTCCACAGGCCTGATTATAAAGGTATGTGCACTGTTTCAGATAACCAATTTGACATCTGACAGGTCAGATTAGCCTTGAGCCACAATGATTTCAACAATCTAAAACAGATAGACCCGCAAGAGGGTACACATGAAAAGTTCAAAAGTAAATATTTAGGAAAAACTGCCACTACTAAAGTACAAAGTATAGTAATATCTCTCGCTCACATGATATTACATCCAAAAAGGCTGAATCTTTAACAACTCAGTTTTCAGTTGGCCTATAAAAGTCAACTTGCAAAACGGCACAATGGAAAGTGAAAGGACTATGGTGGAGCAAACACATGAACTCTGGTGACATGAACTTTGTGGGGACAAACTTTGGGGGGCATGTGTCAACAACAAAGATGAACATTGTACTTTTTCATCCTTCTCAGCAACCAAGGAGTATCTTTCATCAAGTGACTTCAAGGCGTATCGGACCAGCCAACCACGGCCCAGTATACGCGGATGTTGAGATGTGAACGTCAAATATTGCTGTTATCTGACCCTTTTTTAGGAAAAAATTGGAAATCTGGCAGTTTTACACATCAGCCCCATACACATTAAATGTGCGCACGAGTGTGTGCACTCAGTAAACAGTAGATTAGCCATTTCTAGCTCAGTGACACTTAGAAGCTAGTAGTAAGTAAGGAAAGAGAAATTCATTTTTAGCGTGGTTTGTTGGTGCAATTTTGTGATGCTTTTTAACCAGGTGTGAACCAACCAACCGGGAACTCCAAAACTCAACAAAATATATCTCTTGGTATAAGCAAGAGACTAATATTAACAATAAAAATAATTCTATTGTGTGTGTGTGATCAATTTAAAGTAAGGCTGTGTATAATCCACAGACAGGAACAATTTTACAGTATCTCTCCCTCATCCCTGGCCATTAGATAAGTAGGTAAACAGAATGATGTTACATTTGCATGTTAAAAAATAAATATGTGTTGCTATTTGAAAGTTAAGGTAGAACAGACTTTTTACGTAGTGTCATTACTCACATGAGCTATTATGCTAACATGCCAAGGGCAAAGGTCAATGCTGCTTTGATAGAATAAATAACAAGTGATAAGGACTTTTAAAAAAAAATTCTCCCGGTAGCCCTATTCAGGTAATGCCATTATTCAGGTCAGGGGAAGAACCCCGTGTAATCTAATATACAATATATTATATATATATACAATAATATACAATTTAAGACAGTCTGGGACTAAAAACTCTAACAAATTAATAAAATAGAACAAATGCTACAGAAAAAATAAAAACTGGAAAGTTCACCTATAAGAGTGTGCACATAAAATGCCTTAGACGATCAATATAGTCCAACTATTTAACTATTTAATAAAAGTAAATTTTAAAAAATCTTGGGAGGGACTGGAGGCTTTTTATGCTTTTTATGAGATTATTAAAAAGTTTATGTTTATTTAATATTAACAGGCATCACTAAAAGCTAAAATTCAAATTAGTAAATATTAGAAAATAAAGTACACAGAGGCATCTTTCTCCCACGCGTGCATGCTCGTGCATGCACTCTCTCTTTCTCCCTCTCTCTCCCCCCCCCCTCTCTCTGTCTGTCTGTCTGTCTGTCTGTCTGTCTGTCTGTCTGTCTGTCTGTCTGTCTGTCTGTCTGTCTGTCTGTCTGTCTGTCTGTCTGTCTGTCTGTCTGTCTGTCTGTCTGTGTCTGTGTCTGTGTCTGTGTCTCTGTCTCTGTCTCTGTCTCTGTCTCTGTCTCTGTCTCTGTCTCTGTCTCTCTCTCTCTCTCTCTCTCCCACCCTCTCGGGTCGCCAACGCAGGTCAACGCAACTCGACTGTGTAAACAAGGGGCAGTGGCAAGGGGAGGCACACATACAGGGTACACACACACACACACTAGTAAGAGTACATACTGACCGGCTTATTTAATGCACACACATACGGTAAAGATGATCTCATAATGACTGGCACATTTAATTGAAAACATCGACACATACACCCACACACACCCAGGGGGCAGAGTCCGGAAGAAGGGACCAACGCGACACTCCAAATGAGGGGATGGCCAAGCGCGCCCCTGAAGAAATGAACTCTGATTGGCTATATTGACAACTTGTAAATATTATATATATCTCTGTCGGCCCATGAAATGGTCACTCTTCTCACCAACCTTGCCGTAGCAGAGGGTCCAGGGGTCTCCTGGTGTCTAATCGGGAGACTTCTGTCGGTAAACGGTATCATTGATTGTTTACATCCATATTTGATTCATTATGATTGTATTAGGCTCAAATTATACTGTTGTAGCTATAGGACCAAACATAATTGTACATTAGTTTATAGGGCTTTGATTATTAAAACTTATAGATATTTATTATAACTCATTGGTTCTGTGTGTGTATTCATTCCAGAGGTGTTTTGGTACGAATCTTGTCATAATCATGAAAATGAACGCGTATTAATCTCTGGTTTTTCTGTCTGTACCTCCTGGAGGTTGAAGGTGAAGGGCCAGAGTTTAAAATCTTCCCTACCCCCTCATCTAGAGTGGCAAAACATTGAGCAGCATGGAGTGTTGGAGTTTGGAAGCACTCGTTGGAAATAGTAGCCCAGACCAAGTAGTAACTGCATACATTAATATACTTTTCAGATGGTCTCCATTTCTCGTTTAAAAAAAAAAAAGAAATTTAGTGGTCTCGTAAAATATTCTAATTCACTGGGATAGGATTATTTTATTTTCATGAGCTGTACGCCATAATCCTCAATATTAAAACAATAAAAGGCTTGAATTGTTTCAGTTGTGTAATGAATCTAATATATATGAAAGTTTATTTATTTTTATTAAATTATGGCAAATAATGAACTTTTTCAGATTCTAATTAGTTGGGATGGACCTGTAGTATATTCCATGAGTCTCCTTACATGCACAGTCTCATTAATAATACATTGCCAATGTGATCCTGCATCATTGTCATCAAGACAAATTCCTCTCCGTGTTTATGGACTAATTAAACTCACACACACATTAAAAACGATAGTGTGTCTTGACAGGCACTCACATGAGTAGCTTCTCAGCGCAGGGGACCAGGTTGTCCCAGGAGTAGCCAGACAGGCACTGTAGACGGGAGGGCCATGCAGGAGACAGGTGTAGGACGAGGCGGGAGGCGGCCACACAAGCAGCAGCCACCAGCGATGGAGCAAAACACAGGAACACATGATCTAAGAAAACAACAAGAGCCTGTCACCACCTGCAGGAGCAATTATCCTCTTTAATTAACACGTACTATAAATGCCGTCTGGTTTACAAATTGGATGGGGAGCCATAAGTGTGGATGTGGGTCAGAAAAAATATTTAATAGAGAAATATCACAGTTTAATACAAGGTTTTTCAACCCTTTTAACTTTTAAGGCCCATTTGCTTTCGGCAAACATTGATCAAAGTAACAATTCTTCTACATTCTCTAATTGTGTAGACTTCTTGTAAATTAAGCAATGCAGATAATAATGTAACTCTTGAGTGTAAAATGAAACCAAATGGACCCACATGGGTTTCTACGCTCTCAAGAGTTAAAGATCTATAATGGTCCATTTGGTTACCAACTCTCCATCATTTAGCTGGGGACCACCTGGAACGGCCTCAAGGACCACTGGTTGAATGAAAACAACAACATTACATCACAGATCATACTCAATAAAAATAAAAAAACGCCGCTTGCCTTGCAAGGAAACCTCCAGGAAGTAGTCGGCGTACTTGGTCATATACAGCTTGGTCTTCTCCAGACAGGTCATGGGCAGGCCGTCGTGGAGGTCAGCGTCGTGGACGGCGATGGACAGGTAGTACTCGATGAAGTGGGCCGCCGTGGGAAGGCAGATGTTCCAATGGAAGGTCTCTAGCAGCAGCAGCTCGGTGTGTAACAAGCCCTGCTTGGTCAGCACCAGGTTCATGGAGCTCATGCAGCCCAGGCTGTTCAACGTCTCCAGCTTGGGCACCCGGTCTTCCCTCTCCTCAAATTTACCTACGTAGGAAGAGGAGTGACAATTACATTGTTGTGCCATTAGTCTCGCGTTACCAGACGGTTGACTCTTGCAATTTCCAAATGCTTCATCATACAGTCTGGACCAATGGAAGAGCAATCATGAAAAATCATGAAAACGTACGCAAATCTTTTAATATATATTATTTCACAGCGAACGCTTTTAACTCATATCTTTGCTTCTGGGGAGGTCCCTGGAACGACACATTTTCAGATGTGGGGGTCAGCGGCCAATTACATTAAATAGTTTGAGAACCACTGACATAGAAACACGATTTAGATTAAGACATTTGTCAAACTGGGTCTCAGGTCTCAATATTAAAACACAGTCAGTTGTACACTTACTGGCCAAGAGAAGACAGGAGAGCGAGACCATGTGAAGTTGTTGTACAGTGATGTCGTAGCGGTCCATGAACAGGTCGAGCAGGTAGACGGCGAGGTGTCTGGCTGAAGGGCACAGCTGGAAGCGGTTGCTGACGATGGCGATCAGGTCCGCAAAGTACCTCCTGAAGTTGAGCTGAGGGGATTGTCCTTTGTAGGAAGGCAACTTCAGCTCCTGGTAATGATTGATTGAATACTTTAGTCAACAAAATGTAAACAGCACACGGTACAGTCAGACATTAAGGCCAAAGGGGGACTCCTTTCCATTGTGTTGTGTATTCAATTCATCAACATAGCAAAGAAATAACACAATAATACAAGAAAAGGGAAAACTAAAAACTAATTTGCATTTATCTCCTCTGGTGGGAAAATCATCCATGCCTAGATAGTTTTTCAGAACCAGTGATTTATGCCCTGGTGTCAGGGAGGGCATTCCACATTTTGGATGGTCAAAATCTCTCACTCATTTTACATCTCATGATCTTCATATCAATTGGTCTGCACTAAATACTCATTAAGATGGCACCATATCAGTCTTCTCTCTCTGCATCTCAGAGTAGCCACAATTTTCAACACTAGATTTTGTTTTTAATATAATGGATTGATTCTAGAGTTGCAACACCAGCCACTGACAGCCCATACAACACCAGCCACTGACAGCCCGTACAACACCAGCCACTGACAGCCCATACAACACCAGCCACTGACAGCCCGTACAACACCAGCCACTGACAGCCCATACAACACCAGCCACTGACAGCCCGTACAACACCAGCCACTGACAGCCCATACAACACCAGCCACTGACAGCCCATACAACACCAGCCACTGACAGGCAGCCCATACAAGACCAGCCACTGACAGCACATACAACACCTGCCACTGACAGCACATACAACACCAGCCACTGACAGCCCATACAACACCAGCCACTGACAGCCCATACAACACCAGCCACTGACAGGCAGCCCATACAAGACCAGCCACTGACAGCACATACAACACCTGCCACTGACAGCCCATACAACACCAGTCACTGACAGCACATACATCCAAACAGAAAAGTTCTATAAACTTACCAACTTTGCAGATGTACGAAAAGCTTGAATTATCCTCTATATCTGCGAAGTGTTATATGTTATGAACTGCTTTCTGTGACAATAAATTCCCTGCTGGTGATTATTTTTTTGATTAGTGCTGGAGTTTGGAAGCACTTGTTTTCAATAAAGCAACATCCTGCTGCCTCCTGCATTATGTGCAATTAAAAATGTAAAAAAGGAAAACAGATGGTCCACAGGACCGTACAGCTGCAATTTTGGTGAGTTTAACGTTGTTTAATACAATACTGAATACAATGTATGAGCCGTCAATGGCGTGTTGCAACTCTAGATTCAACAGATTAGGGGGGAAAAAAGCTAGTGTTGCAATTTGCAGCTAATCTCATTAGTGGAATGTGGACAGTTTAGAAACCTAACTACCGATCATCATGGGGGTTCCAAACTCAGCCTCTCACTTCCTGGAAAGTTAACTTAAATATACTCTTACAATTGTAATTGTAAAAATAAAGCTTCTTATTCTGTAATGTCCACAGTCCACCTCTGACATGCAGAAATGGTGCCATCTTATAATGAGCAAATTGAGCTGCTTGTGAAGATGAGGTTGAAAATGGGTGTAGTACTCCTTTTAAGTTCATCAGTCACACAGCCAAATGATAGCTTATATCCTTGATTGATTGGATTGATTGATTGATTTATTGATTGAAGTATGTATTAACAGTTTGCAGAATTACAGTACATTTCCAGCACAACTCAATACAAAAACTTGTGGACGACACCATAAAAAGCATTACACTTGTTTACAATAGGGTCCACCATTTTCAATTCATTCCTATTATCCTATACTTACTTTGTAGCGCAGGGCTTGGTATATATCTGCAGCAAGCTGTCCCTTCCACCACTGGTCCTCAAGCTCCATGCTATGGAATCCTTTGGAACAATCAGTCATGTTTTCGCATTAATACAGATGACCGCAGGGCGCAGCAGCACACTCTTGACAACTTCACAAAATCGGCAAACTTCTTTGCTAGTAAACAGCACGCACCCGGTGTAGTTTTGCCATATGTTCAATCAATGACATCGCCATCACATGAATCTGACTGTCAACTATTGAGACAAACGCTCAAACAAACTTGGACTCACCTCCTGTTCGCACATGTAGCGTAACGATGGTCTCGCAGACAGACAGCAGGCTGTCTCACCGAAGTAAACCTATTTGAATTAAATGTGTGCTGCTACTGCTAGGAAAACATTGTTTCATTCATTGTTGTGTAGCTAGCGAAGGCTACTAGAGTTAGCACGAGTTCAGACAGCACACACAACCATCACTGTCTGACTGGCTGGCTGCACTCACTGAAAGAATAGAAGAGCACACCACACAGACAGGACTGTCTGCTGCCAATTAAAAGTGAGCTTACAAACCCAGAGCCACCCAATCACCGGAGGGGATTCATCCTTTAGAGCAGTTTATGCTGTCATGTTTTGAGAAGATATTCATCAACATCACATCACTACTTGACACTACTCACATGAGCAGAACAAACTAATAAAGTTAATTTCTCCTTATTGCGGACCACCTGTTAATTTCTGACCGATAAGCTACTTCCCTGTATAAAAATGTGCCCAAATAATAGTCCATATAACTCAATAACTCAATAATGTATTTATTAAAGATATTAAATAAATGTAATACAAAAATAATAAATAAATAAAGTGCTCTAATTAAATGTATTGGCTTTTAATTAGTCATATATATTATGTACACCTTTTGAAGAAGCATGAATAAGTGTAGAATTGTGTTTCCCAACGTGGGCTCCGGGCCCCAATGTTCAGATGAAGCCTTCCCCTGTATGTCTGTCTGTATATTTAATTCTTGATGTGATATCAGTTCAAAAACATGTCATATAGAAAAATGTGTTGTTGTTGTTTTCTTTATAAATAGCTAAAATAGCATGTCGACTACTATGTTGTGAGCTTAACGATTGTATTTTATCGTACAGTAAGTACAGTATAGGGTCTCTTAAGTGGTCAACATGCCTAAAACAAGGACAAGAACACCTTCCTGTCTTTTTCTTCACCCATCTGTCATAATAATATGCATAATTTTCTTTGAAGCAGGACTCAATCAGCTAGCAGCAGACGGCAGTGCAGTCAGATCATTTCTGCATGTCCTTGAAAATGGAACAGGGACACAACTGGGATATACAGTACATAGGTCATTCAATCATTCAATAAGTAGGCTGGTCTCTAAATTGTTTCAGGAAAACAGAGAATGAAGCTACATATACTGTAGGCCTACACCTAACAGTCCCGATAATAATAAGTATTGTTCGATCTATTTGTCATAATAGATACTGTATAGCTAAACAGCAGGAGTCTCAAGTGAATTTGATGTAAAATCCCACGGATGACCCCAGCATTCCATCGAAAAAAGTCAACTCCAAATAATGATACCCCATGGAATATTATGGGACTACCTAGCCTTCAGAACTCATATTGTATACTCCGTTTGTGGACTACTGTACTGAAATGCAGTTAAGAGGCATGCACATGTGTCAATATCCTTGCCTGTAAGCATGCATGGGTGCCTTTGTTGATATTTATTTGTAGCTTTTTATTTAAAATTTGGAATGCAGAACCCTGCCAGGCCGGGTTGCCTATACTCAGGGCTGTGTCAGTCAGCCGTGAGATGCAGCCATCAGGAGATGAGGAAGCTGTGGGGGGCAGTCAGTTTGTTGCGACTGTAGGTCGCAGTTTACTATGAAAACCTGCATTTCATGTCAGTAAAGGTTCATACATAGTCTGGATTTTCGGTGGTTAGGTGACCACCGAACTACAACATGACGTCACGTGAAGAGCAAACCACCGCCACCATACCAGCCCTTCTCTCTGTTTCTACTCACCACCGCGCAACGTTATTTCCGCTCCGGTGGTCAGCTCACCACCGGAGAGGTGGTCACCTCACCACCGAAAATCCAGACTATGAATGAGCCTTCAGTCTGTCTGTCACGCCTTGTGACATGCTCCATATGTGGCCATCTCCATATATGAAGATCACGACACTGACCTCATCAAACCCTGGAAAGCCATACACGGAGAAGACTGGATCATCACCTGATCTGAATATGGAGTCGGCCAGCAACTCAACATCTGGCCTCATGGACACCATGTTGATCTGACCTCATCAAACCCTAAGATCTCCATATATGGACCTGTTCTCTCATTGTCTCCACCAGGCCGAAGGCATGGGGAGAGAATATGTTTTGCACTCCGTTCGTCAGTGCGTCAGTGCGTCCGTCAATCTGTCCGTGCGTCCGTGCGTCCTTCCGTCCGTCCGTCCGTCCATCTGTCCGTCCGTCTGTGTACAGCTAATCTCCGGCACCGTTCGTTAACCCGGTCGATGCCAAACTTTGCACACACACTCCCTGGATGCCAACAATGAACCTCTGCCCCAAATTCTAGCCTGTTATAGCGCCACCAGGAGGCCGACTTTTGTAAAACATATATTTTTATATTACTCCTCAAGATTTTGTCCAAAGATCCCGCAAATCGTTGCACAGTATCTCTATAATCGTGCTCAAGACGGATCTGTCCGATATTTCATATTCCATCCTAATTGGCTAACATTGGTTTTCAAAGTTTGCAGGATTGGCCTGTTTTGAACAAAAAGCCTCAAATCATGAACGCAGCGTGCAATTTATGTGAAATCTTTCACGCATTTTCCTACTAGGCTGAGGAATATATCCCACCATTTTCACATTGGCCTGTTATAGCGCCACCAAAAGGTGGATTTTTGCAAAACACATTTTGAAACAACAAATCATGCAATTGCCATCAAAGGCGTAAGAACAAATGGCACTCTTTTCACATTAGCCTATTATAGTGCGATATATGTTGATCCTCCCCACCCTTCGATGTCTCCTTTTTGACTGATACCTGTCCATTCAAACTCTGCTCCAAAGTCATAAGTGCAGCCATGGCCGGCAGCCGGCATCAAAAACTAGAGTTCTCAACAGGCCCAAAAATTTAGGTCCGGCCCTACTTGGAAGTGCGGTCAACAGAAGCCCCTCATGTGATTCCAATTTGGGGTTTATTGGATGTCGCAATGAATATATAATGACATTTTTGTAAGAAATTTGATTTACAATTTTGTGAATCTAATTACAGTATGACCTACGGTTCAAGGGTTATAGGCCAAAATGTAGAGGCCGAAACTTTTGTTTTTATTGCTCTGTTATTAAATTATTTTGGGAGCATTAAGACGGTGTGCAGACCTTCTCTATTTATTTACAGTATTATCTTTTTTGATCCAGCACTGTTTGGATGTGCGTGCACCTCTTGACTTGCAAAGTTTCATGCCAATCGAACGCTTAGTTCATGATTTGTTGTGGCATTTCTTGCGAAACAGACCCTCCAGCAAGCTTTGAGTCAATTTAGTCAATTGGAAAGGAATCTGACATAGATCTCAAACACATACCTAGTACCTACAGAGATAAATATGTAGCCTACAGTTTGGGACAAAACATGTGTGAAAAAGTGTGTATTGAAGAAAACGCGAATTGGCTGAAAATCTTGTCAGGCGGAAATGGGAAAGGCTGTGTGAGGAAATGCATCATGAGCCAATGAATCTGGGGTATTTCTTTATTTTCTTTTTTCTTTTTTTTAAAGATGTAAAAAGTACAAATATGATGTAAATACTGTAAATACAACCAGCAGGTGGAAAATGGTGCAGGAATAACTTGCTCCATTTTTCCAGGAAGTTGGGGACTTGAAGGAATTGGGTGAATAATTTTATTGCAGATTTTTTGCAGCTAATGTAAATGTAAAACTCCTGAGCATCCATTTCAAGAAGACTTTTTGCTATTTCCGCCTATAATGAGGCCTATAATATAAAAGAGTGCTGATTCACGGTAGAAGCAAATATTGGCATCCTGGCCGCTTAGGGCTGAGCCCGATTGGCAGGGCTGTTACGGGCTGGGTCTTGGCTGGGGGCTACACAAGTATGATGTAACAAGAAATTATTATATAGTAATATTTGTCAGGTCAAAGAAGCGCTGTTTCCGTTGTGTTCTTGTCTCCGTTGTGTCCCCCGTCCCCCCCTACCCATATTAGTATTGTTATTATTTTAGTAATGTTGTATGTTTTTGTGTCACAACCTCACGGCCGTTGTTTGCATTCAATCAGGCTATATAGGCTGTCAGTATGACTAGGGTGTCGATCTTGTCGTCTACATTTCATGATTGTGCTTTGATTAGTCAGGTTTCACCTGACAATAAACAACTAACAGGTAACACATTACAAAGGATTCACTTTGAACTTTCTCAGTGTAGCTTTTTTTCTTGTGTGGTACATGAAGGGGAAATTTTAAACATATGACACAAAAAACAAATTTTGTTCTACCCCGGGTAGGAGTACACCCTAATTCTGGGGGTTTGATTCCTGCAACTGTGCAACAATAGATGTGGTGGTAGGTGGGTTTGGTCCATAAAGTGCAGAAACATTAATTATATTGGCAGCAACCCACTGTATCTGCACTCAGTGTGCTACATTGACATGACCAATTGGCAGACATGGATACAGCTCTTTGATAACACCAAGGAGCTGATCGTGGACTTTAGAATGCCAATCTCATGAATGGTTTTGCAGTGGAGAAGGCCGGTGATTTCATGTTCCTTGGAATACACATTTCGAGGGGCCTAGTGGGCCACACATACCATGAAGAAGTTCAGACTTCAGAGTGAGCCCTCGCATCCTAAGAGCGCTCTACAGTAGCAGCATCGAGAGTGTCCTGACCGCCTGGTTTGGCAAATGTACCACCCCTGAACGCAAAGCACAATAGAGTGGTGAAAACAGCACATCGTGAGCTTCCCCCTCTCCAGATCTGACTATAGTTATGATATGAGTTAAGTTGATCTGGCCTCTCTGATTCATCCAGGGACGTCCGTCTTAGTGGGCAAAATTGTTGGTTGAAATCAAGTGATATTCCGGACCAGATCTGATTAGTCTTGGTTTGACTTGATTTGGCCCCAATAGAGACGTCACTAATTTCGTACAAAGGTGCTTGCTGAGGTGGTTATGGCCGAAAGTATATCATCAGGGACATTTATTTACCACGTCCCAGCCATGGTCTGTTCAAACCACTGTGGCACCACGGCCAGACAAACAATACAGGAGCATCACGAACAATACCACAAGACTACTGGACAGTTTATAAGAGCTAAGCCTGTGGCCACTGCACACCGAACTGAAATGTGTTTTAAATTGACTCTCCTTTACATCCATCCATGACTCTTAAATTAGTATGCACATTAGCCACTTTATTCTACTTCTATGCACTCTTCCTTGGTCTATTCTTTAACAGCATTGATGGGCCTGCACAGTTGAGAATGTCATTCATGTTACTTGTAATGTGATGTGACAATAAAGTTTGATTCTGATTCTGATTCTGTATCTTACAATATCAATTTTAAGCTGTTTATGAGCATTTTGCCAGCTACCAGCTGCACTTTCAAGTCTCAAGTGTAATGAGAGTTTCATGTAGCTCCGAAGTCCGAAGAGTGTGACCAATGGATGAGTCCCCCGGCTCCTCTGAATTTAATTTACTAACTATATGCACTATAGCTGGTTAAAGACTAGATTGTAAATATTAAAGTAAATTCTATTTAATAAGGGACATTCAAGCTCATATAGGCCTACTCGTGAAAGTTAGAACTAGTCTACGTGAAACATTAGATTGAATAAACAAACTTATAGTAGGCTAATAAGAATAGAATAAATAAATAATGAACATATAGATAATAAATGTAGAACCCTGTAGTTGTAGTAGTAGTAGTATACACCGGTTAAAAATAATAGATAATATTATTATATAATAGATAATACTATAAACCCTATAGCCTGAGCTAACGTGTTAGGTTTCTGGTCTAGAGGGGCGGGTCGCGGCTGAGATTTATGCACGCCCTGATTGGATTTCACCGATCTGTCCGTCAGCCCCCTGGCCCCTCCAATTTTTGCGCAGACGAAAATGAAAGCTTGGGTACCAAGGCTACCCAAACCTGGCTTAATGGACCTCTGAAATTGGTTCTGATCCGAGTGGAGCCGACATAAAAAAAAATAAAAAGAAAGAGGCACCAGCAGCATAATAAGCAGCACAATAAATCGCATGTTTTCACCTCGATGAATAAAGTAATTCATGATCATTCACACCATTGAGTCCATGGAGGTTTGATGCATTTTGTGCGTGTGTGTTCTCTCGGCTTTCACTTGAACTGACGGGAAAATACGTTTGTTCCCCCATATATTTCGCTGCAGAAATCTGATCTGATGCCTACAATTTACAATTTAGGCATTTAGCAGACGCTCTTAATCCAGAGCGATTTACATTAAGCAAGAACAAAAAGCATGGCAATACATCACATACATATAAAGTAGTTATCATGAAAAATGTGTACGCTAAGAACGTAACAGTGGAATATCTATATAATGAAACTATACTACCGGTAGCCTATACATAAAGTGTTGTGACTACATACAATGCAATTCTAGTGCTGTTAAACATGCTGAAGCTATAAGTCTGTATCAAATGCTATATCTAAGTCTACAAAGGTGCTATCTAAGGGGGTAGGGAAGTGCTACGGGCCATGATGGAGTGTGAAAAGGTGGGTTGTCTACAGCGGAAGATTGGGAGTGAGGCTGCAGTTCTGATTGTAATGGGTAGGGACGGTAGTGCATTGATTCCATATAGTTTTGGAGACAGAAGGGAGAAGAGTTTGAGACGTGCCTGGTCACAGACAGTGGTCAGCCAGTCACAGTATAGCACTTTCTATAGCAGCCCGAGCCCCTGCTGTTTTCACACCTAGGCTACTACTAGCCAACACACAAAGAACGTGTGTATTAGCTTGTCTGACACCAGAAACTGCAGAATGGTTGTTGCAGCGAGAGGCAAGCATGCATCCGATACAACGACAATTGCGCAACAAAATGGGAATGGTGTTGACAAAAAAAATACAGATACAAAATAACTAACTTATAGTTATCAGGGACATACATCCCCCTCCCCCCCCCCCCCCCCCCCCCGGCACTTTCTGATGTTTAATTTCCAATTTTATACCGTAGATAGTTCTTTTGACATTAGAATCGTCAAATGAGACAAATATAGGCTATGTGTTAAGACCTTAGAATATATACTCTAAGGCAAGAAAGCTCTAAGGTTAAGACATATCCTAAAGGCAGCCATCTTTAAAATTGGCGGCCATTTTGAAATTCACGTGGCTAATGGGATTTTTCTAAAGAATGACAGGTTACACATACACAAATGTTGGTGTTTCTTTCCAGAACTGAAGTAGGCCTATTGTTCTGCTAAACTGACAGACAGACAGACAGACAGACAGACAGACAGACAGACAGACAGACAGGGACGTAAACATAATCTCTGGCATTCTGCCCTGGCCTGGGAGATAGAAGTTTAAGGCCTATATTTGACAGACAGACAGACAGACAGACAGACAGACAGACACGTGTTATTCCTTTTGTTTTAATACCTGGCTGCAAAATAAAGACTTGGACCGTGCTGTGCTTTGCTTTTCCTCTGGGGTGGTGGTGGAAAGCCTGGTGAGGCGAGGATAGTGCTTTGCAAACCGACCGACTAGGACTAGGCCCACATAACGTAAAATCAAACTGCGAGGACTATAGTCTGGTCTGCGTGTGTGTACGTGTGTGCGCGCGTGCGTGCGTTGAGTATGCGCGCGTGCACCCCAACGGAGCAACTACATTAAAAGAGCTCCCATAGCCTGGCGTAATCCCCGGATGATGAAAAAACCATCATGGCTGCCACTCGCTGAGCTGTCAAGCTCTCTACAAAAGAAAGGTAAAAACCGAGAGAAGTCATTAAATAACACAATTCTGCCGTCGATCTAGTCGGAAATCCGCCGTTTTCCTGCAGTAAGCGACGTAATGCAAGCGAAACGAACCCGATGGAAACCTTCGAGCCACGCTTTCTATTTAAGTTATTTCGTCTACTATATAAGCTCTTGCGTGTAAACGATAATTCAAATCACTCGTCCAAGTAACGTTGATCGGTTAGATAGTTACACTTCCACTAATAACAACGGTGTTAGTTTTTGCAGCGAATTGACGTCGGTGTGTTTACATTATAGCAACACGCGGTACATTAAACTTTTCGAATTAATTCGAAGGCATTTGTTGAGCCCAGGCAGTCTCATCACTTTGTTGTGGTCAAGCCAAATTGCACAATGGCCGCACATGATGCGCTGATCAGTGTGCTCCTGGCTGCAAAACTTTAATTAAAGATACTCAAGTTGCGCGTTTTTGTTATTTTGGTTTTGTAACTGCTTTGTAACTGAGTTCGTAGCTTATTACTTAGTTTTTTAAATCGATTAAGTGAATGCTTTACTAACAAACAGGTGTGTTTTGTGTTCAAACAACATTTCCTCATGCCTAACACCACCGTTGTTTATTTAGCGTCTTCAGAATCGTAAAAACAAAACAAAGAATCTTTCTCAGCAACAGGTGGACTGGATGCGAATTGGCATTTCAATATTTAATGTGTATTAATGCAGGAAGAAACTAATGTTCTTGCAACCAGACTGTGTAAATATTCATGTTGTTAATGTGATCATATAGATTTGTCTCATTAGGAAAGGAGACATACTTTTGGTTTGAATATATAACTAATACTATTGTATCTAATAGTGTCACATAGTAACAACTAGGCTATTACACATGCATGCCAAATGCTAAATTGAATATATCTGTCACAGCCATCGAAAAGCCAGGACAACTAAGTCTTGTCTTGGTCTCCATCTATTTTTCCATTACGCCAAATCTCTGCTGAAAATTGCCGATATACAAGCTCACGCATATGTTGTGAGCTCAATGTAGAAGTGCCTAGTAGGACTGCGCAATTATGAGATCTAATTTCTAAATTTGAGCAAGAATCGTGCAGTACTAGTTGGCTATCCAATTATTTTTGCTACAAGAGAGAGAGACTTCAAGAGAGGTTTAAGTCAAGCTTTGATGTTGTCTGTTTAAAGCCACAGTTAGTTGGCCACATTTTGAATGTAGTAATGTTCAGCAACTACAGAGTCAGACTAAATGGGGGAAAAAAATAATCATGATCTCAATTCTTGTAGAGGAAAATCGAGATCCAAATGTGATCAAGAATCGTGCAGCACTACTGCCTAGTACGAATGACAATTGATGGGGATTCCAACTTCCAAGATATTAGAAACGACAGCCTTTCTCTCCCTGGAAAGTTGGCACGTTGAAATTGAAAGCCATTGATTTTGCATTAAGAACATGCTTTTCCTCCCCCTGGCCAGCCGGGGCGCTTGATGGAGGGGAAAGGAACTGGTTGGAATAACGTGTTCCTTTTATTTAGACTTTTATGTCTGGTTTGAAATGACCAAACTACCAGGTTTCTGTCCACAGCTGTCTTCTGAGACACAGATTGAGTAGACCAAAATGTCACATCTTATAATAATGAACCAGTGAGGACCAATTATTATGAAGATGGGCTGAAAATGGGTGAAGTGGTCCTCCAATCCATTTTTGGCGGGAACCCCTTTTGGTGTTTTACGCATTGTTATACTTTAGCTATTGAAAAATAGCAGATCCACAAGCTCGTAGCGCGGCACCGAGTGCCGTGCTATGAGCTTGTAGGCACCGAGTGCCGTGCTATGAGCTTGTAGGTCTGCTATTTTTAAAAAATCGTGAATGTGGCGCACATCTTTGAATATATATTCTTTCAGAGCGAAAATTTTAACTCAAATATTTGCTTCTGGGGGGTCCCTGGAACTACATATTTTCAGATGGGGGTCCACGGCCAAATACAGATCATTCTGGGGGTCCTTGACATGAAATATTGAGAACCACTGATATAGAAACATAGGTATTTCCGAAAATTGTCAGGATTTAGAAGACATTTTTCTTGTTCACTGTATGTTTTCCAGTTTCCTGAACCCTTTTTTCCCCCTTCACTTTTCACAGAGAAACTGTCCTGCCTGAATAGACATGGATACTGTCGACGTTGGTGCAGCGGAGGTCTCTAGTGGAGAAAGTCGACAGGTTGTCAATAAGAAGAATCAAGACTGGCACAAACGTCTCCGCCTCAGGAAGGCTGCCGTTCAGCCACCAGCTATGCAAAGTCAAGATAAGCACGGACCAAAGAAGATAACGGAGGAGTGCGAGCAAAATGCAGAGTGCCCTTCATCAGAGCAGAAGCCCCCCCATAAAGCTCAGCCGAGTCAACGCGGGACAAATGACAGTGGAAATATACTCAGGTTCAGATGCTCTCAATGCAAGGACAATTTGGAATTTGTTCCCGGCGAGCTAGTGAGACACTTTAAGGAAACTCACAAAGCCCATTTGCCGGTTTTTCCTTGTCACGTGTGCAACTTCTCCGCACACGAATTCTCCTACCTTCAGGTTCATCTGTTAAGCCACAAGGACACTTTCTCAGGCTGCAGCATTTGTAATGACAATGTCCAGCGCACACTTGCGGAATTTAGCACACACCTAACCATGCATCACAGCCAAAATGGCAAATACTCATGCAAAACGTGTCAGAAATTCTCCACGGGGGATGTAAGCGTGTTTTTAGAGCACAGCTGTTTGCATAGCTTGACCCTCGAACAAGGTGGTGAGGTTGATCACGCCGGTCGTAAGTTCCGTTGTCAGCACTGTGGCTACGAAGACCGTCAAAAAAAGCTGATTACAAAGCACATCAACACCGTCCATGCTGACCAGAGTGGCGAAAAGAGAACAAAGGAGGTTCACTCTTTGACGGTCAGACCCAACGACAATGTCTCAAAAAGGAACCACAGGTTGACGAGGAATACTGCCAGGTGGCTCTCACAAGACTGTCTCTCACTGCCAGGGAGAGAGTTCCTGGACAAGTACTGCAGTCTGTCCGATCCAGCAAAGACTTTGGAGGAGACGCAGCAGTTTCTGGTGACGTCCACGGTCGGGGAAACGGGAGGTCAGAAATGGACCAAAGCTCTGCAGACCGTAGTGTCAAACGTGCCCCAAGACGCGAGTCCTCACCTTAGTCACCTAAACTCCGAAAACTGTATAACTAATTCTGGATTTCCAAACAGCAGCCAAGACTTTACTGTCCTCACAGTCAAGAACAAGATAACGGTACCTCAGAATGGTGCTTATGCAAAAGGGTTCAGAATGATGCCGGCGTCGGACAAGCAAGAGGCCGTTCACTCTGAAAGTGCCGATATTGATAGCCAACGCACCCCTGACACAAATGGTTGCCAGTCAAACTTAAACGACCAGCCCCACTGTGCAGGGATTCAAATTGCTCTGAATGACGATGCTTCAGTCACAGTCCAAAATGAGCCGTCGCAGTGCAGTCAACTCCACGAGAACAGAGAGAATCGGGTCATGGCGGTCGACCAGGCCACCGAAGAGCACAGGAAAAAACGTGAAGAGCCCCAGAATGTAAATCCATGTGAAGATCAAATAAATGTTTCTAGCGAGCCGAAACCGATGAACGAGAGAGGAGATAAGAAATCTGTTTCTAAAGCTCGTCCTAAAAATAAGGGCAGAAAACGGATTAACCCATTTAAAAGAAAAAGCAGACCTAGGAAGGATAAGCGATCGCCAGGACTAGGCCTGAAAATACTCTTGAAGAAGAACCCAGTTAAGGAAACGCAATGGGTGTCTCAAAGCCCCCTGTCTCTCTTAGGTAGTGACTTGCTGGATAATGCCTACAGACTACCGCACCCTCACACGACTTTGGAGGAGACGCAGCAGTTTCTCCAGAGTCTGTCTGCAGAAAATGGCCTGAAACAGTGGATCAAAACTCCCACAGCTCAGCAGCTCCCCTCTGAACCTGCAGCACCTACGTCGCACGTCAAATCAGAAGACCCCCTCGTGGAACCACGCGAGAACTTTGGCACAAGCCAACGTTTGGCCAAAAACAAAGTTTCAGTTCCCCCCGGTTGCACTACACAGCCCATTGGGTTCAAGATGGTGGATGGAAAGAAGCTGCTAGTACTTAAAATGATACCATCGGCAAAGCCGGGGATGAGTGGTGAAACGATGCAGCCGTCACGATTCAT
Organism: Protomyctophum parallelum; assembly: GCF_964188405.1. NCBI lineage: Eukaryota > Metazoa > Chordata > Actinopteri > Myctophiformes > Myctophidae > Protomyctophum > Protomyctophum parallelum. Next base: position 7,983,846 of record NC_139704.1, on the reverse strand, counting down.
TGAAATAGAAATGGACAACAGCAGCTCAGCTGGTGGGACATGCCTGTCTGCTTCAGAGCATTCGTCGATCATGGCACCAAATGCATGCCCTGAAGATGTGCCCCCTCAAAACTCGGGTGTCAGTCAAGGACCCTCGGGAGGAAGCCAGGGTGGCATGGTATGCCAGGTGTCAGGCAGAGAAGAAAGTTCAGTTGTCGATGAGACGCTTGGTGGGAATTATGAAGCCAAGTCTTCCTCTGTTCTCGAACCTCCGATTCCACCACAGGGTAAGAACTAAGAAGCAAAACTAACTCATGATAACTCATGGTTTCTCAAGGCTGACGTGTACTGTCTGCGAGATTTAAAAATATTGACGAATGGCAATTAATACAAAGAAGCATTCTGTAGCACATTGGGGGTGAGAAATGTGGGTAACACTTTACAATAACGACCTGTTATAAAGCATTTATAAACATGTATAGATGTTTGTAGATGAGTAATAATCATGAACAATCATTGTTGACATCCGTAAATGTTTACCTAAACATTTATAACTATGTTTAAACATCATTTATACGTTATTAGTAAGGTATTAGTAAGTAGTAAACTATTCACATAGTTATAAATGTTTAGGTAAACATTTACGGATGTCAACAAACAGTCTGTTCATGATTATTACTCATCTACAAACTGCTTATTAATGTTTATAAATGCTTTATAACAGGTCGTTATTGTAAAGTGTTACCGAAATGGGTTACAAATCAAATATTATAACAGTAATAATTTATAAATATGATTTATTTTAATTATATGTAGATGTGATGATGTACATCCCATCATAATGTGACAATTAAAAATTATTTTTGTTTCCACATAATTTTCAGTGACTCCCTCCGAAGATCCAGACCTCACACTTCCTTCCTCAGAGCAGAGTGACCCGAATGGCCAAGGGAAGAGAAAGAGGGAGCCGTCTGCAGACTACTGTCCTGATCCCCTCAGGAAAGCCAACCGAGCCTCTAGCCAAACCAACCAAGAAGAGGAGCCCTCATCAGCCAGTGTGGATGACTGGCAGCCAGCCTCAAAAGGTGTGGAGAGGACCCTGACACTATTGCCCCTAAATCCAGCTCAGCTGATAAAGCGTCCGGTGGAAGAGCAGCCTGTGGTCGTGCTAAATCATCCAGACGCCGACCTGCCCGAGGTGACCAACATCATGGACGTCATCCACAGATACAAAGGAGAGATCCGGAAGGTTGTGCTGTCGCGTAAAACACTGAAAGCTCTCTCTGCGGCCACGGATGGTGAGACTACTGACCCGACGAATGCGGAAAACCCGTCCGCTGGACATGTGTGTGTGGAAAGCTCTGTGGAAAGCTCTGTGCAAGAGAGGTTCGTCTTGAAATTGAGACTTCGAAGAGTGAGTCTGAGAAAGTACCAAGTGGTCAGCACGGCATCTCACAGCAGCGATGTTCCAGTGAGATTTCGCTGTTGGTTCTGTGGCAGGGTGTTTGCGAGTCAGGAGGTATGGATGCGCCATCGGCAACGGCATTTGATAGAGAGTGAAAGTCCAAACTGTGAAAAAATCTTAAACGTCGCCCACACTGGATAATAAAATGACAACAAAAAAGTTATTTTTGCAATATGACGAAAGAATAATGGAAAAAGTAATGGTCACAGTCTCCTTATGTTTTAATGTCTTAAGAATGGTTAATTATGAGATGAATACAGAGAAAACCATTGTTAGGATTCCTGGAGAGTTCAAATACTCAGGGTAATTTCAAACATTTTTCTTCTGTTCATCTTCCAGTCCCACTAGCTTCACACAAACTTTCTTGAGTAGTTAAGATTTAAAATGTCTGTGATGTGGGATTGTCGTCTTCATTCTTTGTATTCTTTTATATATGTTGTCTAAGGAATAGCTTTGTTATTTAAGTTGAATTGAGTACACTGTCATACAGAATCTTTAATTGAACACTGTAATATGTATATTTGCCATACCATCTTGGGTTTTTATGAAACCGTTTATATACGGGTAGGCTATACAGTGTGGTAGCTAGATATTTATGTTTTTGGAATGGGACACCAAGGCCCCCCACGTTACTCGGATATACCAAAATTGTGTGTTAAGGACACCTATAAGCTGTTTTGAGGTTTATTTATGATTTTTCAGGTCTAGCATTTGCATTCTTTCTCCATGATTGGCCATTAGAAGAGTCATAAGTGTTTGTCAAATTTTGTATGAACCCCAAAATATATAGTATTAATTTTTTATGGCATATTTTCCAGACATGAGTTTGGTGGAAATAGATAGTCCAAAAGGATAGAGTTTATTTTTAAGCTAATCTGTGGTATGTGATGTCGTTGAATGACGAGTATAAAATGTGTACATTTTGTAAATCAGTTTTTTTGTTTTTTAAACACAAATAGGCTTAGATGATTTGAGCGCAGTCTTCTCAACGATCCTCCTCTCGTTTGACTTGAAATGCTAATCCTGTTTTTTTTTTTAATTTTGCACTATGAAAGGAGGATTTCTATTTCCCATTACCTCACCTTATCAGGCCTAAAGCCTTCTGACAATCTCAGCCTGTGTCCTACACTGCTGCTACACATCTCCTTAAGCCTGAGTTATACTTGGTTGTTGTGCACACGTGTAACTGTAACATATTGTAAAGCAGTGGTTCTCAAACGTTTTCCATGTCAAGGATCCCCAAATTGACACTTATTACCACCATTTGAAAAGATATGCCAGGGACCCCCATGAGAGAAGATTTTCCCACGGCTCTAGCAGTGATTCTCAACTGTTTTAATTTCAGGCACACCCCAGTGTGACCTCCATTAGTCTACGGACCTCCCATTTAATGGCAATTCTATCTCTGGGACCCCAATTTATATTGTAAAATCAATGTCAATTTAACTCTGAGAGTGTATGGTTCCATTTGTACACTCACACTGAGTTACAGACCTATAAGGATCCATTTGATTCCTAACTATCATTTAGCTGGGGACCCCCTGGAACTCCCCGGACCCCATTTTGAGAACTACTGCTGTAAAGAACCGATCTGGACCCAGCATCCATGACGCAGAACTGTTGTTTTTTTGGGCACGTGACATTGGTGCGCAACCAGGTATAACTTAAGCATCACGTAGCCATGACCCATACTGTAGGTATCCAGACAGGGCAAGGGAATTCTGGCCTGTGTATGTCAGTCTAGGACCATTGGACAAACAACCAAATCATGCGGATGTAACCCAATTTTCTGAGTGCACACGTCGGCATAGACAAATAACTGTGTATATATTTTTCAGTTAAGATAAATATATATAGTATATTGTATTGTACAGTCTTTAACTAGAGGTACTGTAAAATATCCTGAGAATTCTTTTTGTCCACCAAGTGCCTAGTCATTTTTTTGTTATGCAACGACTGCATGATTATGATAGCATTACCTGTTGAAAAAGATAATAAATGTATTTAGTTTGTCCATTTTGTGTTGTGAATTGTCTGATCATTGAACAAGGGTGATATAGCGCCATTCAAGTGATTCAACACAAAGACAACCTTTATTAACAGAATAAAACATGTTTTGTTCAGGTTAAATAGTTCTATGGAAACTACAATCTACTGTACAGGCTTCCTGCGCTTTGCTGCAGCATTGTTATTTCTTGGATTTGGTTTAATACAGTTTTCTCCTGAGGTGGGGCATTTTTTTCAAAATGTCAACGGTGAACGAGTTGAGTTTAGAGCAGTGGTTGTTTGTTGTTTGAGCCACAGAACACCATTTGACAAGATTTAGCCTCAGACCCAAAACTAAAGAATATTTTGTTGTCGTTGGACAAGATTTTGTCCACAATTCCATGCTGTATTGATGTTTGTACCATAGGAAAGATAACAGGCAAACATTGAATTGTGTAGACTTCTTGTAAAATAAGTAATGCAGATGTTAAACAATAATTTAACTCTTGAGAGCGTCCTTAAAGAGCTACAGTGTAAGGTTCCATTTGGTTGGTTACCAACTCCATCATTTAGCTGGGGACCACCTGTAACCCCCTCAAGGACCACTGGTGGTCCCCGGACCACTGGTTCTTGTAGCTTGTTCACCATACACAGTACTGTGTACAGTAATACAAAAATGGACTTTTTAACTTTAAGTGCCCGGATCGTCTCTCTTTTTTCTTAATACAAAAATGGTCTTGGGGAAATAGCGGGGAATAGTGGTCTGGCACTAGCCTAGCTAGGTTGCATCTTGGACCATGTTGATTTTGTTCGACTAATACTATGACGAAAATTGTTCGTCGACTGACAAACTACACGGAAACAAACTAAAACTAAGACTAAATATATTGACAACTACACTAAACTAGTGGACAAGAGATCCAGTATAAATAAAAGTAATTTTACACTTGGTTGCATGCTGAAAATAGCAGATCTATACAAGCTCACAACACGTCGCGCTGCGTCGCGTTGTGAGCTAGACTTAACATAAAACATTCCAGGTGACTGAAATGTGACCGAAACTAATTGAAAACTATTCAAGAGAACTATGACTAAAACAAAAATCAACATTTGCTGTCAAAATCAACACTGGTTGCTTCTGGGACGGGCATCTGCTTCGTCTTGGCTCCCTCATTATGGCCTCACAGCATACAACAGTTTGGTGGAGTCCTTGTTGTGACTCTGGGTGTCAATCAGTACTAGAGGATTCCTCTGATGGCTCTCAATCATGTGGGAAACACTGCTGAAAAGCTGAGAAGAGGAGGGGGACACATAGTTCAGATCATTTTCGATCATCATTCAGTTCCATTCAGGACGGGAACCCCTTTTGGTGTTTTAAGCATTATATTATACTTTAGCTATTTTTGAAAAATCATGAAAATGTGGCGCAAATCTTTGAATATAGATTCTTTCAGAGAGGGGGGGGGGGGATTAGCAGATCTACAAGCTCACAACTCAGTGTGACGCGCTGTGAGCTTGTAGATCGGCTATTTTCAGCATGCCACCAATGTAAACTTCACTTACACTGGATCTCTTGTCCACTAGTCCCTTCTTAACATTTTAGTAGTAGTTTGTATTTGATGACGAAATTGTCAATATATTTAGTCTTAGTTTTAGTCATCATAGTTTAGTTTGAAAAAAAGAAGTGAAAAAAGATAGTCGTAGTATTAGTCGACGGACATGTTTTGTCATAGTATTAGTCGACGGAATCAACACTGATGTGTAGTAGGAGGTTGCAAAGCCGCACTGGAATGAGACCCGGACAGATGTTGGAGCCTAAACCTAAATATACCCCAGGCATAAAATTACAGAGAAAAACTCTGCTAGATCACAACTCCCACCCTCGAGTGACAAAAATATACGGCCCCTTTAAAATAGGAGGCTTTTTTGGACATGAGCCAAAACCCAGATAGCACCCCCATGCACGTACATGCTTCCTCTTGCTGTCAGGAGAATGAAGTCAAGCTATTACAAGCTATATTCTCCCCACTCAGCGTGTATGGTGTTGCTAGTTTGCTACAGAACTGGTTCCAAAAACAGTGGGGTCCCGGACACAATTTCATGGGACCCTTTATTTGTTGTTTACTACATTTAGACATTCAAGACATTGCTATAAATGAAATGAAAAAACATAATTCAAAGATTTTTTTAGTTTTCAGTAATTTCATGAAGAAATTAAAGAAAAGTCCATGTCATGAAATGTGAAAATAGCTGATCTATAAGCTTGTAGATCTGTTTTTGTTTTCTCTCACTAGTTTGGGTCCCGGGGAGACATCAAATGTCTCTTTTGGGTCACGGGCTAAAGAGTTTTGGAACCACTGGTGTAAGGCAGTGGTTCTCACCTTTTCATGTCAAGGACCCCCAGATTGACACTAATTAGCCTGCGGACCCCCATTTGAAAAAGATATAAGAGAAGATTTTTTACGGCTCTAACATTGATTCTGAACCATTTTCATTTCAAAGACCCCCAGTTTGATATATGCAATAGGCTACGGACCCCCATTTAATGGCAATTCTCTCTCTGGGACCACAATTTATATGGTAAAATGTGTGTGTGTGTGTGTGTGTGTGTGTGTGTGTGTGTGTGTGTGTGTGTGTGTGTGTGTGTGTGTGTGTGTGTGTGTGTGTGTGTGCGTGCGTGCGCGCATGTACAAATGGAACCAATGTAGCTCTATTTGGCTCCAAACTATCATTTAGGTGGAGCCCCCGGCCCCCTGTAACTAACTTGTTGTCCCCGGACCCCACTTTGAGAACGACTGGTGTACAGTACAGTACAGTACTGTAATTCTAGTTCAAAACACCAAGACCCATACCTCTTCTCCTTTCTTCTCCCTTCCGAGCGCATACTGCAGAGTGGCTGGAATGAAGCGCACCGGTATGTTGTACACCCGGTCATTGTATAACACCACCAGGGTGTAGGGCTGCTGGATGTCTTGACCAGAACTCTGCCTGACCAGAAACGAGCCATCCTGATATACAGTACAAGAACAAAAAGCTCAAATAAACAACATCAGATAGACTTGGTCACATACATACAAACATACTATTACATACCATATCTGCTTTTATAAAATGGGAAACGACAAACCATGCAGTATAATAATACACTGTCACACAATTTACAATTACAATTTTAGGCATTTAGCAGACGCTCTTAATCCAGAGCGATTTACAGTAAGCAACACACGCACACACACACACACACACACACACACACACACACACACACACACACACACACACACACACACACACACACACACACACACACACACACACACACACACACACACACACACACAGATTACCTGTACACCTGCCACGAACCAAGATATGAATTGCATAATGCCCATGGTTTTTAATTTAATTTAAATATTTTACCTTATTTGACCAAATCAACGCATCCTCTGCAGTCTTGCGGTCGCAGTCGCCAGCATACCAGGGTTTCCTGTACAAATCCTCCTGAAAACAAAATTATTATTATTATTATTATAAGACTTTACATTCTAAAACAATGCCTCTGCTCATGCTGTGTGTACAGTAGTGTATACACATTACACAGCGTATAGACACTGATAAATGCTGTGGTGGAAAATGTGCTCACATGTTTTACGTAAGTGAAAACTATCAATACAGAACTATACTCCGTTACAAGTAAAAGTGTACTGTGTAAGATGTACTGTGACCTATCAATAAAAGGCAAAAAATCCCCAAAAATATTGTAAAACATTAACTGGACATACCTTTTCTGTGTCTATGGACTCATTGGACACGCTGCTTACTTTGTCAGGTGGTCCTGGAACGACATGGAGAATAAAGTCACTTGATGTAAACTAAAGAATATTTTGTTGTCATTGGATATGGTTTTTGCCACCACATGCTGTAATGGTCTCTCTAGGTCGTCCTCAGACGAGCCCTCCATCGTTGCTTCCAGTCATCTCGGTTCTCCATACATCTGGCCAGCTCGTTGGTGCTCGTGTGTTGGTTCCCACAGCACTAGTTTGCTGGCTGGCAGTTCTTGGTGTCTTTGGCAGTGTCCTGCTATAGTCTCATTCTCCTGGCTGCTATTTTCTGGCTCACCTTGGCATTCCAACCATACAGATTTGTGTTGGTAACATGTGTGCTCTTACTGATGTTGAGTAATGATGTTGGTACCATATGAGAGACAACAGGCAAACGATCAAAATAACAAGAATTTACATTTACATTGTTTAATTGTGTACGCTTCTTGAAAATGAAGTAAAACAAATAAAATGTAACTCTTGAGAGCGTAAAATGAAATTTGGCTTAATTTGACCCTCTCAAGAGTTAAATATCTAATAAGGGTCCATTTGGTTACCAACTCTCCATCATTTAGCTGCATGGGGACCACCCCTGGAACTCCCTCAAGGACCACTGGTTGTAAATGTGGAATAATTCAGGATGATGAAGCCTATAATAGTAGGCTATCATCATGTCTGTTTACACTGCATTCAATATTAATGCATGGCATAAGTAATTCATGAAAGAATTCCATGTCTATGATTTGTCACGGATATATTACAATGTAAAAAACCTTAATGCCTATAGGTTATCCACCTGCCGCTGTAGCTAAGTCAGCATGAGACACAATATTGATACTTACTGTTTGGGGACCGAAAATGTGGTATGGGAATCCTGCAAGGGGAGATTATAAACAAATCAAACACAGTACACACAGTATCCTCAGTGTGAATTTAGGTCTGAGAGTGTACACATAGATAACATATAGATAAATGAACACCGGCCGGGGGTTTTGACTGTGCAGCCTACTGTTGATGTGCTGGGAAATGCAAATATCTGTGTTCAAGGTTCAAGGGTTTAAGCCAGGAGTTCTATTGTCATTCCATACAAGTACTCCCCCCTGATATTAGAAACATGGACTCAATCACCATTATTCCAAACCCACCTCAAAACCTATACCTGTTTAAGCAGGCATAATGCTGACCTTTGTGTCTATCTGCTGCAAGCTGTAGGCCTACTATACTTTTTTAGCTTTTGCTTTTAACTGTGTTTTGTACTATTAACTGTTTTTAACTTGTTGTACGGCGACCTTGAGTGCCCCGAAAGGCACCTTATAAATAAAATGTATGATTATTATTACTATTATTATATTACAACAAAATGTTAAAAGTTCATAACAATTCATAAAATATAAAACCTAAAAGTGTTATATTACCCACGTTGCCAATAAAAAAGCAGCAGCACTAAAACAGCATTAAAAAAAGAAAATGTTCATGTGTCACATGCAGCTCAAGTTCATAATGCAGAGGTCATGTGAAGTCTCACATCACTAGTGTGAAGGTCACAGTTCATTGAGTTCAAGGTCTAGAGCCTGGTTGTGCTGGCCTTAAAGATGGAGTGCCGTTATTTCATGATAATCAGGTATTATTATTATATAAGGAGGAAGAATGATTTTCAAAAAAGTGTAGGCTACAGTATTTGTTAAAGGTTGTTTTTATGTGGACACGCCCACCAGTTCATTAAGTATGCCTGGTTTGCCTGGTGGGTGGTGATGGTTGGTGATCCACCTGAACTGAAGCCGAACCCACAGCTGTTGTTGTATGATAAAAGGGGAGGGGTTAGGGGGAACGGATGATATTGTGATGTCACAATATCACTGTTTTTTCATTGGCACGTTTGAAACCCTAAATACAAAGGGAAGACATCATTGCACATAACAACCACACCAAGGGGTCTAATGAAGTACTATCACCGCATAAACACATGAAAAACTGGAAAAAAATCACTGCACTCCATCTTTAATAGTACGCAGCCGCCTGCCTGAAGGGAGGGGGACGAACAGATCGTGTGCAAGGTGGGCGGCATCCTTCATGATGCTGGCAGCCTTATTCCTACTGATGAATGTTGGAACAACATTCAAATATACATTGATAACCAACACACAGGGCCTGTACGTGCATTTCTTACTTTGGCCGTTTGAAGTCAGTTATACTCGGTTTGGCAGGGAGTTTGGGGTTGTCGTTCCACGTGGGTAGTAATGGACCTGAGGCAATGAGACTCGTGTGGTTAGGAAGTCCATTGTTTTGTTAATTTATTAAAATGTATACACACAAATAGACTGTATGTTTGTAATGTGTTATACATGTATGAATATAAAAACCTACAGTACCATCCTCTCTGTCCATCAACTCTGGTTTCTGCAACAATAATCTCATTAATGATCATACACAGCAACAGGCACTTATATTTAAAAAGACAGACAGACACATTTACGGTTGGTTGAAACCATGCAAAACCAATGAAAGTAACAAATTAATGTAAATTATGAATGGTAGGCTAATAATATACTGCAATGAGGTTCTATTTATAAAATAATATACATACTGCTCTGAAAGCTGGTTTTGGCGGCAAACTGCAAAGAAAAATAAAAGAAAGAAGAAAAAACAATGTTACATTGCATTCAATAAACCACTGCTGTGATAATGGGTAACAGCTTTGAAAGTTTAAAGGTTTCATGACTTTTCTTTTGTATGACCTCAATTACACCCACACAACCTGAACCTTGAACATTCAGTGGATTTTCTGTGGTCTGGGGTGTGTTCTGAAGCCTTTTGAGCTGCAATGAGCGGCAAAATCCCTCAACAGTGACATCTGCTGGCATATTCTTACGTCATATATTCTGGAATTTTGTGGACTCTAACCTCACAGTTCACAGGCAAATCAGAGCACTTGTTTGAGCCAGAAAATCCCAGACCACAGAAAATCTACTGAATGTTAAAAGTTCAGGTTTTTTGGATGCAATTGAGCTCAGAAACCTAAAAACAAATGAAGAAAGAAATGTCACGATCCCTTTAAACAGTACCTATAAAGCCAGAACTACTTTACCACGCAAAACTTACTCTCTGCTGGGCTTTAGTGCAAAGGGTGGAAGGTCCTTAACAGGCCTTAAACTTGGCCCTGCAGAAGTAAACAGCATGGTTACAAATCTGAACTATGACTTTTTTTTAATGTTTCACCTTTATTTTATATTTTCTTATAGAGGGACAGACAGGCTTAGACAGGAAATGGGGAGAGAGATCAGGGATGGAGGGGGGGGGGGGGGGGTGACGTGCAGTAAAGGCCGTCGGGATCGGGAGTCGAACCAGACTGGATTACCAGCCAAGGTGCCTGGACCGCTGAGCCACGGCCCAGGCCGAGATTTTTGAACTATGACCTTAATTCTACATTCTAGGGTATGTAAAGTAACATTTACTTAATTACTGTACTTAAGTACAATTTTGAGGTATTTGTACTTTACTTGAGTATAATATGTAATTTTTTTATTTGATTTCAGAGGCAAATATTGTAGGACTTTTACGCCACTACAATAATTTGAAAACTTCAGTTACTAGTTACTTTGTGCATTTTGATTATTATTACAAAGCATGTACAGTAAGCACTTCAGCCCTACACATTTCGGGCCATTTGAAAATAGCTGATCTTCAAGCTCACAATGCGTGAGCTTGAAGATTAGCTATTTTCAAAAATATTTGTATACATTTGAAAACTTGAAATGGGACATATTTTGTACTTTTGGTACTTTACTTACATTTTGATGCCGATACTTTTTAACTTTTACTCAAGTAAATTTTGAATTCCGGACTTTTACTTATGTAACGGAGTATTTCTACTACGCTGCAGTAAAACCACTGACCTATCTATTTTACATACACATAACTGCTGTCTGTCACACACATGTAATTTCACTGTCCATCCACTAGATGGAGCAAACAACTGTCATTCGATGTAAAGTAACAGTTTTACACAAACTAAAGGAATAGTATTAGTGTTCACCCACAAAATGAACCCCCGGAATTCAAAATGTACTTGAGTGAAAGTACAAAAGTATATTGGCATCAAAATGTACTTAAAGTACCAAAAGTAAAAAGTACTCATTATGCAGAATGTCAGATTTCAGAATTTCAACTGTCATAGGCGATCTAGATCGGCTATTTTCAAATGGCCGAAATACTATGTAGGGCTGAAGTGTTTAATGTATGTTTTGTAACTAGTAACTATAATGTTTTCAAATAAATGTCGTGGAGTAAAAGTACAATATTTGGATCTGAGATGTAGTGGCGTAGAAGTAAAAGTATTGGAACTTGGAAATAGTACAAATACCTAAACATTTTACTTTACATCAAATCATTGGCTTAGGAATGTGACAAAACAAAACCATCTCCATGAATTCAAGGCTTCATGGGGTGAGTTATTGATAGAAAATAAGTCATTTTCATCCCTTTAACACACAAGATTGAAACATAAATTGTTACCGGGTCATTTCTGCCTTTGATACTTACTATCATTTGTGTCACATACTTCATATTCAACATCCAAGGGCTCATGGACCTGAACAATTACAAAATGGATCAAGTCATAAGCTGTATAACAGTTCTACATCCATTTTAGGAAACTATACTATACTGTTAAAGAACAGAAATGACTTACTGGAAGAGGCGATTGCCTAATGTCCATTCTGAAAAATAAAAAGAATGTGCTTTTATAGTGACTTATGTTGACTGACATTATATCCACAGACTTATAATGCAGTAGGTGTTTATAATGCATTAAAGAAAAACAAACACCCGAATATCAATATAACAAATTAGGTTGAGAACATAATGCAATGTTGATATTCCTATATAGCAGCCTTACCTGGGATTTTGAATACGTGGCAAAGGACGTGAAGGTTTTGGTGGGAGTCGGACTGGAGGCATTCTGCAGTATAAATGAAACAAAACAATTCCATACAAAATTGGCACTCTATTGGAAGAAGTTGGATTTTTTTTTAATGTATGAGTTAAACTGACCTGTTTTCTAGAGATGAGCTCTCCTTAAAAACAAAACAAAAAAGAAAAACAGGGGGAAAGAATATTTCCATATGTCAAAGATTATTATACACTACTGTATATTAGACAGAACAAATTAGATTCAGTAGAAGATAGTAGAGTCATTAGACTATATCTACCTCTTGGTCAGGAACTTCATATACATCTGAAACATAACCAAGATCAAAGTTAGGGATAGAAGGATATGCTCATTATCAAAAGCATACTGTAGATGTGTCTATAATGCACTATAAGCAAACATATAGAGCATTATAATCTGCTTATATCACTGTAGGAGCACAGTGTAGTTGTAATACATTGCTTCAATTCCTTCATAATATTTCACTCACCATTGCATTGCAATATAGTGTAATTAATTATACATGTAAGTCACTGTAAAGGTCAATAGGTGCTTAAAGTAATGACATTTCTGAAAGGGTACGCAGAAATGTTTTGTGTAATTGTATGTGTGTGTATGTATGTGTGTGTGTGTGTGTGTGTGTGTGTGTGTGCGTGTGTGTGCGCGCGTGTGTGTGTGCGACGTGTGCATAGAATCAATGCAATGTTTGCCCCACTTTGCTTAAAACACTCAATGACCATTTCAATGACTTATAATCACAATATAATGCATCATAATAGTCATTAAAATGCATTATACAATTGTTATTATAATGCATTACAAGTGAGGAAATGAGAGAATGACACTACGATCCTGGCCAAAAGAAAGTCTCTGAGTGACCAGTAATCATGAAGTACCATGATATACTTGACCTTATAAGTCGCTATAAAAGGCGTTATGTAATGTGTCGTGATTGAATTATACTATAATGTCCTTGTGCTTATAACAGCATTTATACAGTGTCATAAGCAGATTACAATGCATTTATACTTGACCGTATAAATCATTATGTGTTCGGATTATTGTGATGAAGCATTATTTGTATTTATGAGTTATTGTAACAATAAATATACCGTTTTACAAGCAGATTAAAATGCCTTATAAGTCAATGTCAATAAGGAAGTGTCACCATGCAGGAAAAAACACTTTGTGTTGCTGTGGTTTCAGCCTACCAGGGCTAGGTGGGCGTTCAGGTGCAGGTTTTGACACAAAGGTTAGCGCTGCTCTGTTTGTGTGACGTATGAGAGGATCTGTGAAGCAGAAGCATAATTATCATTGTATTATTATTATTATTATTATTATTAGTAGTAGTAGTAGTAGTAGTAGTAGTAGTAGTAGTAGTAATACTGCCCATGTCATATTTCTTTCTATTGATGATTAGAATATCTTACTGGATAGGGATTTCTCAGTAGGGTTTATGTAGTCATCATTACCGCCCTCTGGATTGATATAGTCCTCCTAAAAGTTAACAATGATTAGGTACAGTATTGCAAAAAAGAGGCTACATTGCATATTCACCAATACGTACAATCTGGTATTTATAAATCTCCCATGTGTCCCGAACTAGGCCAGCCTGATTTAGCCTACATACATGCACAGCAAAATCCTGTGTTCATTCAACTCTGAACCTTACCGGTTCATTTTTAAACATTCAGCACTAAAGACATACAGATACATTGCAGTGCAGAGACTTGGCTTTGATGTGGAGTACTGTAACAGCATATATTTGTAATTTGTTTGGGTGACATAGCAGATAGTACAGCCATCGACCTTAGACAGGAAACAGGCTGGCACTGGAGATAAATTCTCCCTCTCAGGTTGTACTATAATGACGACTCGGACCCAAATCACCCATTCCGTCACCCTGACAGGGGTTGACAATAAGGTCTCAGAGGACCTTGCCCGTCAGGCAAGTACAGGTCATGTTCTAATGGCCCAAAGGTCATGGCCACTTATAATCATAATGATAGGTACAATTTGTGCTTGTAGAATAAAATAATGTTAAATCCAATCGTTAACTACTGAGTGGCGACAGTCATTTTGAAAAGCCTGCTATAAAGTTGTAAAAAGCCTAAAGGTAGCATTGTTCTTCATAAATAGCCAATCATATTTAATAAAGACGGAATGCACTTGCCCACCGGGCAACCTGAAATAAAACTGTACTTGCCCGAACATTTTATCTACTTGCCATGGGCAGTCGGGCAACTATTAATGTCAATCCCTGCTTGAGACAACATGCAACACAGCTCATGTGGCACCATGCAGGTACAATATGAAATAGAACAAAGTATGAAAGACATCCATCTTCGTTTTAACTGCGGTAAGTTGTATTACTTCATCAGACATCTGGCTGGGTGCGGGTGGTAGTGGTTTGGTGTTTTTGGCTGGGCGGAGGGGCTTCCTGGGTGGCTGGTCAGGCCTGTCACAGAGGCTGTCTGAAAAAAGAGATGCAGACAGAGGAAAAAAAGGGACATCAGACGCAATGACTGTGGCTAATTTACACGTCTTTGTATAACCATGTCGCTTCCCACAGGAAAAAAAAGTGAAATCAGAGATAGTGACAAATGGTGTAATAGTAAGAAATACAGCTAAAGCGATAATAAAAAGTAAATTCTTCATTGCATTTTTGTTATCAATTAATTGTCATGGTTTGGTTGACTGGGTAGGTGGGCCTGCACATTCAGGCTATGTAGGTCAGTATTGGGGTGTGACGCTGAATTAAGATTGATTTTAATTTTGCTGCATGCTGGAGTCACGTGCCAAAAATCTACAAATCTACAAGCTCACAAAGTGTTGTATCGCTACTGTTTGTGAGCTTGAATATCGTCCATTTGTGGCACACAGTACCGTCATACAACATTACCATCACACACGTTTGTGTGCCTTGCCACCATTTCGATATTCGTTATCATAAAGACATTTGCATCTAAATTGGTTGTCTCAATTATAGAGGAAAAGTCAGAGAGAGTGCAAGTTTTGCCCATTTTAACAGACTTCTTTCTGGAGTGAGGATTTGTGGCTTTTTTATTCTGTAAGAAAGAAAGAAAGAAAGAAAGAACAAACTATACTGACCGACATACTCTCCTCTGTGGTAGGAGGCAGAAGGTGGTGGGGTGAAGACTCTGTGACTATTCGGGGGTGGCTCATAGTCATCACCGTCTTCCAGGTCTTCATATGTGTCCTGAAAATATATGTAATATATAATATATATAATATATATATATGGTCAAAGATAAATACGTGTATAATATAGTAGCCTACACATACTGTAGTCTTGAGCGTTCTCAAAATGCTTGTTTTTACTTACGAATTCAGCCTCCGACCATTGTTCATCGCCATCAACATCAGAACCCGATAGGCCTTTATAAAGATAAGCACAGGTTTATATAGGTTTATTATAGCCTAATGAGTAAGTAAGCCTTGCCGAGCCATGAGGCTCATATATTAGGAGCCTCATGTTTCTGTAGCGTGAGGCAGCTTGATGTACAAGTACACCCCCTGGACATGACGTACAAGTACACCCCCTGGACATGACGTACAAGTACACCCCCTGGACATGACGTACAAGTACACCCCCTGGACATGACGTACAAGTACACCCCCTGGACATGACGTACAAGTACACCCCCTGGACATGACCCGGCCTATAGTATGTCGCAGGGACTTAGCCCCAATCCAACCAGCTGAGCTGGGTTGGATGCCGAATGCCAAGCAGGGAGGCATTGGTCCAATTTTTCAGAGCCTTTGGTATGACCCTGCCGGGGATCAAACCCCCGACCTCCCAGTCTCAGGGCGGACACGCTGTTTTTTTTTTTTTATAGCCTAATACCATGCATGAAACATTTTTTATTTTGAAGCGCGAAGACTGGACATGAATGTATAGATATTCTGCTGTCACAGACGGATGCGTGACTAAAGGGTGAGGTCGCTTCTCGCCCTCAGGCGTCTTACTGGTATACCTGTATATGATATTATATATTATTAATATAACATGATCTAGTCTAAACTGTTGACTCCATTCAATATGCATGCGCATACCCTCTATAGATATTACCTTGGTAGTCTCTGGCAGGAAGTTTAGGAGTAGACTTGCTTGTGAATCTGCTATGTGGAGAGATTTGAGGAAGAAGCATTGCAAAAGGGTTGACATGATTTGAGGGTACAAACATGTCTTCAAACGTGTTATACAGCATTGGTTCCCAAATGGTGCATTTATATAGCGCCTTTATCCAAAGCGCTTTACATAGATTGTGCATTACATTCACCCACACATTCATACACCAATGGCAGCAGAAACCATGTAAGGCACCAAACAGCACATCAGGAGCAATTAGGAGTTCAGCGTCTTGCTCAAGGACACTTCGACACTAGCTCAGGGGGAGCTCGGGATCGAACTGACAACCTTGTGATTACCATCCGGCCACTCTACCCCTGAGCCACTGCCGCCAATGACGCTGCTCTGACAAAACTCAGTCTAATCACTAATCACTAAACTGATGAGTGATGATATTTCTAATGTGATTAATCCGTTCTAAAAATCTTCTATTAACGGCTAGTTGTGCTGTCATGCTCATTTCAGCACGACTGGATGGCCAATTTCAACTAATTGCTTGGTCAGAAGAACTACCTGCAGTAATATAAATATTTCATTCCACTTTTGTCATTTTTCTCCTTTTTTGGGCGACTCCTCTGTGTATCATGAGAGGGGAGCTCAAGTACCCCCAGTGGTTGGGAACCCCTGTTATACAGGATATAAATAAAGATTATAACAGCTTGAGTAATTATATCTTTATTGCAACTTTATTTTCACATAATGCCAAACAGTTTCTGTCAAAGTGTTAACAGCACATGTTCGCATTGCCCTGGTTGGTTGATGACTAGAACTACTTACAGTTACAAGTAAGGTCAATAGTTTCATCCCAGTAAACGAAAGTGAGAAATCAGCCATCTGTTAGTGTATTTCAGTCACCATCTATATTTTGTTTGTAGTCTAGTCTGGTCTGTGTGTGTGTGTGTGTGTGTTGAGAAAAGGGAATTGAGATGTTCTACTGCTACGTGTGTGCGTCTCCAACACTTACAGTGCTATTTCTGTCAGAGTTTTGTCTTCTGTGGGCTATTGTGCAAAAAGTTAATCCTTATACTTTGTATACTACAAGTGAATACATCACTTACAAACGAACCTTTTTAGTTTATCCAGCAAGCTGCCATCATTTTTCTTGATGTCCTGAACCACCTTCTGAAGCTGCCTGGAAAACACATTATTCTGCATTATTTCTTTGGTGCCACATCCTGAGGGATTCTTAGCAGTTTGAAAGCAAGACTTGTGAATTTGACAGTATCATGAGTTGAACATAGCGCTGGACAAGTAATGTCTGTCACCAGTACACTCCACACTTACTGTATAATAAGCAAAGATACACTCAGGCTTGCAGAGGCTCTGTACTATGCAATTACAGTGTGAGAGAAGTTGAGGGAGACATGTTTGAGACATGTAATTATACCCAAACAGTAACATTACACTATCTCACAATAAGTCTCTAGTCTATAATATGCACATTTTCCTTCTTCACTTTTATGGCATGGTTTGCACTTTGCACTTATCTGTGGATTCATGTATATGCCACAGAAGGTTGAAATAGTTTTACATAACCTTTTTCGTAACATATACGGTATGTGATGAAACGATGACTTGTGACTTCTTGTTTTTTTTATCCTATATCTTGCGCCGTTTGCCCTCTTACAGAGTAGCACAAGTCATATCCAATTATCCATAACAAAAGGTGGACTGAGTTTTGATAATTTTAGAAAGCATTAGCCTATAGTATGTCACTGATCGTTCTTCAAAATCCCTGCAATAGGAAGATTATTAATATTTTAGTAGTTTAGTAGTTAGTATAGTTTTCTACAGTTGTCAATTCTATATATTGGACAAAGAAGGACAACAAACAACATCATAACAAGTGCTTACCGAAATTTTGTAGTGGCTGGAGCAGTTAGTTTACTGAACGTCTCCATATTCATATTTGATCCAAAACGTAAATGTTTTAGTCATCATTCCTCTAATCTAATACACTGACCGTACTCCTGTGGACTGTAATGATTGTAAACGGAATCTGTGTGTGTGTGTGTGTGTGCATGCAACAACCAGTCACTCATCATGTTGTCACAGATGGGAGGGAAGTCATTATGGATGATCACTTCTCTTTTTCATCCCCACTGCCCCTGTGCATGCGCACACATGCCCATGCACGCACGCACGCACGCACGTACGCACGCACGCACGCACGCACGCACGCACGCACGCACGCAGAGAGTGGATATTTCACTCATGCTATTACAGCAACTGCATTTAGAAGTCCTATACTCATCCGTAGGCCAGCACTTAAAGGCCCCTCCAGTAAAAATAAATTACAACAACAACAACAATCAAGCGGTAACAATCAATCCATTCAGTTTATGAAGTGTTATGGATTAGTGAACACCTGAACTTCCAGTCACTGGAAGTTTAATTTATTTAAAATGCACTTAAAAGAGAATATTATTGGGGGGGGGGGGGGAGGTTTAGCTCCCCTAAGCCCCCCTCCAAACAAGCCCAATTGAACCAAGATGCATTAGCACCCCCCTCTAAATAACCAGCACCCCCATAGCACCCCCAGTCACAATTTTCTGTAGCCGTTGCTGCTAGGTACAGACTCAGTGAACACAGCCTAATTGGCCGCCACAGACAGACCCCGCTCCCAAGGGAAGACAGACTATGCAACCACTGCACACAAAATGTGGTGGAAACAAGAGCTACACTTTATAACCACCTGCCCACTATACCAACCAAGACACCAGAGACATACTTTTTATTATTTTTGTATTATTATTATTATTATTATGCATTTGATCTGTACTGTATATTAACATATTAACTGTAACTCATGCTGTACCGTAGGTGGGTGTTTTCAGCTTCAGAAATAGTGTAGGAGTGAGGTCATTACGATGAGCCATTTGGAAAGTACTGTGGCATGATAATCCTAACTTTTTTCCCCTGCTGCTAAACTTTGACAAGTGCTAAGAATAAAAATGATGACCGTGTAGTTTTGCACGCCCCCATACACACTCACTCTGTGAGAGTCTCAGAAGCACGGCGGTGCTCTACGTTCTTGTGACAGGCATTTTACTAAGATAAAATGTTCTCTGAAAAAGGTGGAAAAGACAAGGACACAGGATTGAACCAAGGATAAACAAAAGGATGAAAGGAAAGATACATCACTTTCTTGGCCCAACAATTCTAGTTTGCTGATTTGTCAGCAGGTCACCAGAAGTTTGATGGAATGCAATGAATGAAGTCAATCAGAGCTGGGTAACAAGCTTATGAATAAACACCAACTTCAAATGATTGCGAGCTTTGTTTAATAAATCGGCACAGGAAAATAAAAGAAGACATATTCCACTTTGTTGTCTGGTGTCTTAATTGTTTTTCAATATGCACACTATAGGCTATAAAATCATCGAGCTATCTAAACAGGACCACAAGTTGTCAGAGTGAATATTGCCCAGTCAGAAATAGTGTGCATAGATAAACAATAGATCAGAATACAACGTCATTAATCTTCTTTTATTTTCCTGAACTGATACAAATATTGTTGATTCATAAGCTGTTGTAGGCTATTCTGCAATGCATTCCATCATTGAACTTCCGGCTCCAGTTTGCATCCCAGTGCAAACTGTGCAATCTATGGTATTTACTACAGAACGCCTGTCTTCTCCTTGGGAGGAACTTGGGAGGAACCAGGAACCTGCATAAGAACTGTATTTTTGATTGGTGCAGCCACTCCAATGCACAGCAATGTGTCAGTGTGTCCCGGGCTGGCTGGTAGGGAGTAGGGATTGTCTCCTGGCTGGCTGGGTCTGTCGCTGTGTCTGTCTGTCTGAGCACGGAATTAGTGTTATAGGTTATAGCATTTGTTCACCACCAAGTGTCACTGTTGCGCAGCCTAAAGCCCTAACCACACCAAAGTCAAGAGTTGTCCCTGCAGTGTGATATATGTCTTGTTGCACGTTGACCCACGTTGACCCTAGTGATTCAATCATGGAATTCAATGCCTCAAACCACACCAAAGGGTCGAGACGGTTTTAGCGTTAACTCCTTGCAACCGTTTGGACACAAGTTGCATGGTGACCCTTTGGTGTGGTTAGGGCTTCACACACACACACACACACACACACACACACACACACACACACACACACACACACACACACACACACACACACACACACACACACACACACACACACACACACACACACACACACACACCAGGGTTGAGGGCTTGTACAGTACAGTACAGTACAGTACAGTACAGTACAGTACAGTACAGTACAGTACAGTACAGTACAGTACAGTACAGTACCCCTCACTTACTTCAGACGGTTCTGATTTAAAAATAAAAGACAGTTTGTTTGTTGCCATTGGGAAGACATTTGCCCTCTGTCATTCACCATCAATGGAAGAGAACAAGTCTGAACAGGAGAGTGTGTGCTCTGCTGAATGTGTTCAAAACTCAATCACCTGCAGGGAAGTAGCTCATAACATATCTATTTTTATGAAACAAACATGATATAAAGAAAGCTTTTCATACAGCTGCAATGTTGATGAGTTTAACATGGTTTACAATCAGATAGGACTTTTCTGTTTGGATGTATGGGCTGTCAATGGGAAGATGGCCACGGTGTCGTCGGTGTACATATGGTCATTTCTGATTCTCTACGAGGCGGTGCATCAGCGAGGAACCACTGATGGAGGACAGTGGATATATGTGTCAATGTCAAACATTTTAACAAAGGAATAGGTGTTGGACAAACGTCAAACGATGATCAACAGTAACAATAAAAATAGCCTAAACTCTCTAAACTGTTCTCAATGTTTCAATCTTACTCAATCTTCTTCATCAGGAATTTAAGTTGAAAAGCTTACATTAGAGTATCTAGATCGAAATGCTAAGGACACGGTTAGTGGATCGAGTTGAGAACCAGTGTGCAGATTAAAGCTTTTATGTCAAACATTAATTTGCCTTAATTGTTTCTGGCTCTGGGAGGCGGTATAGGGATGTTTACTGAAGCCGATCTTGCTTTTCTTGGGCATAACAAGCAAGACAAGACAATTTTAAAGCTACAAACTATGTGCTGCAACTAGTTTTGAAATATGAAACCTACTAATTAGTAATACAAATTGCCTAGCTACATTCCCACATGGTCTCTGATTATAAAGCCCCTGTTTTGAAATTTCAGTCAGTTTTAAATGTTCCAGTGTGTCTTCTCTCTACTTTTCTGTCTGGCGTTTTAACCACTTATTTCAAACATGATGTTACAAAAAAGTAGCAGACAGTCAAATAATTTCTAATAGGATCCTATAGGATTTCGAAAATCCTATTAGAATATAGGATTTTCCAAAGTTCAACCGGAATTCTATGATTCTATTGAATTTAGCTGGAGACCCCTTGAAACACCTTAAGGATCACTGGGGGTCCCCGGACCCCGCATTAAGAACCAGTGCTAAACATGGACATCATCTAAAGTTTTCATACAATAGGCCTACACGCATACACATTATGAAATTCCAAATAATTCATTAGTAGGCCTGTATGTGGTAAACAAGAACTACTTCCTCCGGCGGAGGTCTAATAATGAGGACTGATACACATCACACAGACAGTACTGAGACAACGGTGTGACCAGAGAACTCCCCTGATCAGGTGGCACACTTTTCATTTTGTCCTGATTGAGTCAAATGACTAACAGCTGTCATCTGTGAACACCGTCGCCAACTAACCTGTAAGTTTATCCTTTTCAGCGTCGTCAAGAGGTGGGTTTCTGTACTTGTCTTCCTATATTTACAGTTGATAACAGTAGGCAGCCAGTAATATTCATCTTTTGTTTTTATTATGTTAAGGTTTTTGCAAGATGTCAGCCCCCAAGTAAGGCGTGAATATCTGCCACTGGTGAGTGAGTGGTGTGTGTGTGTGTGTGTGCGCGCGTTAGTATAGTTTTCTACAGTTGTCAATTCTATATATTGGACAAAGAAGGACAACAAACAACATCATAACAAGTGCTTACCGAAATTTTGTAGTGGCTGGAGCAGTTAGTTTACTGAACGTCTCCATATTCATATTTGATCCAAAACGATAATTTTTCTAGTCATCGTTCCTCTAATACACTGACCGTACTCCACGCAAACTCTCACAACTGGCCAATAAAAATAAGGTTCTGTTCAGAATACTATAATACATATTCATGGTAGCATTATTTAGTGAGTGGGCAGACTTTATATTTTCCTGTCTTTCATAAGTTCATGACTAACCACTTGAAAAGAAGAACTCACTAGAATGACAACACACAGACATGACCACTGGGGGGGAAAAAAGTATGTCTTCCTCCTTCTCTCTCTCTCTCTCACACACACACACACACACACACACACACACACACACACACACACACACACACACACACACACACACACACACACACACACTCTGTGAGCGTTCTCTCCTTTCTCTATGCTGCATAAACTGTGCTGACATATGATGCACACATCCTGCTGAAACTGTACAAATTGACCACTGTTCGTTTTGATTTTTTTGTGCAAAAATGTGCCTCCTGGTGGTGCTAATAGGGAAATGTTGGCATTGTTCTTGGGTTAATTTATCCATGTAACTCTGAGGAAAAAATATTTGTACACTGAGGACACGTGTACAACTCTTTACAAGTACAGCAGCCTACCAAAACTTCATTGAGCCCATCCTTAGTTAACAGGTCCAATCTGGATTTGTTCGTCATCACTGCAAGCCGTTAACCACATGCATAGTGTTCCTATATGGTGGTGAACATTTGTCGAAAATAGCAGATCTACAAGCTCACAATGGGTCACGCTGTGACGAGATTTGGTGTCGAGAGAAAAAAGGTAACGGAGCTATAGAGCTCTGGGGGACCCCAGTTAACTAAGTACTGTATATAGGTTTCACCCCGATTCTACAAATGTCTTCTAAATCCTGAGTTTTCTGAAAAACCTATATTTCTATCAGTGGTTCTCAAACCCTTTCATGTCATGGACCCACAGAATCATCAGTATTTGGCCGTGGATCCCCATCTGGAAATATGTTGTTCCCCCCCCCCCCCCCCCCACACACACATTTGCGACACATTTTCATGATTTCTCTAAAATAGCAGATCTACAAGCTTGTAGCGTGCCACACTATGAGCTTGTAGATCTTCTATTTTTCAACAGATAAAAGTTTAAAATAATGGTTCAAGTGGTTAAAAGCTATGAGGTGATTTATGCGTCCTCAGGTCTAAATGGGTTAAGTGATAATATATGGTACAGTAAAAAAATAGAATAGAAATAAACAGTAATTTACTTACGGCTGGCAGGGGCCAAATCTGTAGTTAATGCCATGCTCAGACAGGTTCTATAGGATGATAAACACAAAGCACAGAAAACAACAGTGGTGTCAGCTCTGTCAGATCATGTGATAATAGAATATCATTTATGATCATTTATCACATAGATAATTATTAGGTATAATACAATGACATCAGACAGTGCATTTTTGCACTCCTCTAAAACACAACATAACATAATAACTTTCATAATTTGGAAATTGGTTATTTATGGCAACGCTGTCGCAAAGCAGACCTCTGCTGCACTGCATCACCTCTTACCTAAACACTAGATGGCACCATGTTACAAAGGACATTTTCAAGTGACATTTAACAGAAGTCACAAAATAGAAGCCGACTAGTAAAAAATACATTTCTATTTAAAGTTGAAACCTGGAACCTATTTTTTTTAGATAAAATGTTACTTTAAAATGTCTGTGTGGTATCCAGGTTGTATGGTAATTCACTATGACCTGCAGCTGTTGGAGGTGCGTTCCCTAATCTTCAATTGAGAAATGTTGACCCTGGTCTTCTTGAGTACTAGGACACATACTGGTTGAAAGATAGTACTGCAAAATGCAATATCTCCTACCTACAGTACTTGTTTTCAGGCCACTGTAGGCCTAATTGTTTGCTGAAGTCAAACAGTTCATTTGTGCACCTGCACAAAAGCATTCCGAGTGTTTAAATGTAATTATCGGTTTATGATTGTTTGATTGTTGTAATCACCTTTCATAAGTAGATTGTTGCTCAATACTTTACTGAGAAACACAATATAAACCTTTTCAAGAAGTTAATGCGAAAATGTGAGTTACGAGTGGCTTCTTTACAACCATAGTAAATATCACTGGAGGTATAACAGTCTAGCCATTGGCTGTAACCATAACCTTGATTGATTAAAGTCTTGACAAACCCTTTTAGCAATTCTGACTGAATTACTATCTGCCAAATTGTGGCCCACTATAGTGCTTATCACAGCTTACCCACAGTACCAACTCACACATAGACTGGTAAAGGTAAAAATATAGTCCTACATGATTAAGTACTGAAGCCTTTGTTGCAACCCTAATTAGGATTGACTATATTTTGGTAATTTATTTTGTAATCTATATTTATGTAGCAATTCATAGTTTCCTACAACTTTAAAAAATAATCTGTCCTTTACCTTACAATTTGTGATACATTTTTCATCTTGCAATAGAGGAGGCAGTTGTGATTTGTAAATGAATGAAAAATTATTACCATAAAATATGCAACAAATCCCACTAAATTATGTATTTCTCTCTTCATTCATAATTCATTCCAGGTCCTTCCGAAGCCCTTCCTCTCTCCTGCTTTTTGTCATAAGATAATGAACATGCGCAATAAGAAGCCAAAAGGTAGGCCTATCTTATTTTCAAAAGAATATGGTGAGATTTGTTTGCAAAACGTTACTTGCACACAGTGACTTATGGGACATAACATGGATTCTTAATTTAGATCTGCATAATATGAATAATAAATGCATTGATTTGTTTATAGATTTCCTGTTCATCAAAAGTGCATAATTTCAAACTTACCGTTATATCCATATACACAGCAATAGCTTATTACAGAAGTGGGGGGAAATGGTTTTGTTGCAGTCCTGACCAAATTGTGGAAGTCTTTCAAACTTACAATGAGTGAGCCGGTGGGCTCATTTAGTTTTGAGGATCAAACCTTTCCCCTTTTGGTTAGGGACAATTTCTCTTACAAGCAGATCACTCAGCTGAAGATAAGAATCTTTTTAACAAAAGAAGGATATATAGGCTAGTTCCGCCCATAAGCCTGCTGCATGACGAAATCCTTTAAGCAAGGATGTGATTGTGATTTAATCATTTACAAATCATTGAGTGGGATCAATTGAGATAAAAGCCTTTACCTCCTTCAAAGAAATGAACCCGTGCATGCCCGCATAGTTACACTCTTGATCTTGTCACTGGCTTATGGTAGAAAGAAAGTGTCTGTTTGAAATCAGACTTAGTCTTTTGACTTTGAATAAAATATCAAGTAGTTCACCCAAGTGCCTTCCCAGCCACTGCTCTCAGTTTTCAATTATTTATGGGGAGCGTCTGGGGCTGTTTGAATGAGACACAACAGCACTGTTTCAGTACAGTTCTCAATGCCAGTAGCCTCCGCTTTTGTGATGAAACGCCGACATAAAACAGAAACTTTCACCGTGGTTTAAGTTTCCATTACTTTTTATATAAGCTCAGTTAATCTTCTATGAACTTGAACTTGTAGTTCCAGTGGCGTAATTAGGCTTTATCAGCCATGGGATCTTTGAATGAAAGGGGCCCTGTGTGTGTGCACGCACGCGAGCGTAGCGAGTGTGCGCGGAAATCGGTTATTTGTCGGGTAATTGAACCATTTGGGACGGTTCTGGCACTGTTCTATTGGCCAAATATTTACCTACTACAAGCTCATCAGTAGCATCACATGTGCTGCAGTGCAGTATGTGAAAGAGAACTTTCATATCAGCAATTACTCACCCAGTGCTGAAAGGAGTAGGATGTAAGAACACACTTTTGTTGGTTACAGTCGAGCAGGGTAAATATGAAGTTTTGCCCCAAAGTCTTGTGTATATTATATATATATGTCCAGGCTGGTGGTGTGGTGTTATGTTTTGCGCACGGTACAGGTTTGAGGCAGTTTGAGGGGGCTCCCGACGGCCGGCCGAACGCTTCCTTCTCCCATTGACAAAACCCACCAACCCTATACAAATTACGCCTCTGTGTACTTCCAATCCGAAATCGGGGCCCCGATCTTGCTCACTTGGCTTGCCATATGTCTCAAAAACTTTGCTGAGTTATCCACTAGACGGCTCAGTATGGTCTCAGTATGAATTACCCATGGGATTTCCACTAGATACTCCCACTAGATTCTCCAACAACTCTCAGGGTAGATTACCCATCAGATGTCCACTACAACTAGATGCTCAAACTACTCTCAGCATAGAGAGCCCATTGGATTCCACTAGAATAGATGCTCAAATAACTCTCATCAGTCACACGACTGGCAAAGACTCAGTATAGTAACCTAGCAACACCATTAAGAGTGTGTGGTTGTTGTGAGGCTGTGTGTTTGTGTGTGTGTGTGTGTGTGCGTGCGTGCGTGCGTGCGTGCGTGCGTGCGTGCGTGCGTGCGTGCGTGCGTGCGTGCGTGCGTGCGTGCGTGCGTGCGTGCGTGCGTGCGTGCGTGCGTGCGTGCGTGCGTGCGTGCGTGCGTGCGTGCGTGCGTGCGTGTGTGTGTGTGGTTTTAAGAGTGTGATCAAAAGGACCACTGGAAATTAATGACTACTTTGAATGACACTCATGTGATGCTTTAATACGGAGCATATACTGTAAGAGGCTGGTTGATTATTAAACAGCAAATATTGTGGTTGGTTTGAGATTGCCAGACTGCCAAACCCCTACTGTTGGTGGGCAGGCACTTTACCCCCTGTGCCACCTGGATACAATGTTGTGGCATGCCTGACTAAAGTAATATATATTTTATACATGGAGCTTCATGGAGTTCATATGGAAGTAGAATGAACAGTTTAGCAGCAAGAAATGGAACTGACAGATACCTTGCTTAGATACTATCACAGTGTATCAGTTTCCACTTTCCAGTTCATAGATCAGCTCCACATAGAATCACCCACGGTGGTAACTTCAACAGCTCTTTTGTTAAAAGTGTGAAAAAATAAATCTGACTTTAGGGCAGTATCGTTGCTGTCGGGAGGAAACCTCATAACTCCATTTTTGAGGTTTTTGATTTAGCATAAATCAGTGCTATTGAACACCCTTTACGTCTGTGTGTTGTTTTGAAAATATTGAACCAATGGAAAGTAGTAAAACGTGCTTTGGACAAAACCTCTTAACTCCATTGGGCCCTCAAAATGTCTGCTAAAGCAACTAACTCCACCACCGCTCCCCCTCTCATGGAAGTAATTGACAATATAGTTACAACACTGTAAGCAAGGCTGTATTGCTTTGTTTAAAAAAATATATGGTTTTCTTAATTTCCTGATTTTTCTTTTTTTTTCATTTCCTAAAAATTGAACATTTTGGAGTTATGAGGTTTCCTCCCGACAGCAGAGATATGATCTGTCTGAACGTTTTGTTACGTTCTCCCACAGGTTGGGCACAGTTCAGGTCCACTGGGTTTACGTTCACGTTTGCATGAACGTAAACCCTGTACTTAGTTGACCGGATTAACATGGGCTCGATCTATACTATAGGGCAGGCTGATTTAGTTTTTGCTCTACACCAACGATACAGGCTCACAGCAACATGTGTAGTGCTGTGACACATTGTGAGCTTATTATAGATCGGCTATTTTCACAAAACGTAAACCCCAGAATAGGGATGCTAGGGTTTAAGTGTTAACATGCTCCTCTCTCAAAGTCAAAACTATTTTTTACTGTGCACAAATGTGCATGTTTTGTATGAAGAGAAAGTTACTCTTTAGTAGGTCTATCGACTGGACTGCAGTTGTAGCTTAGAATACAAGAACGCTTGTCCCAAAACACGCTTGCCCCGGGTCGAATCGTGGCAGCCTAAATCATCTTTTATAGTTTATATGTTCAATTTACAGAAACATTGAAATGTATTTATTTGATGTCCCCCCCCCCCCCCCCCCCGCTGTCTTTGGGGTAGGCTTATTTTTGTCACCCAGACAGATCTGTCTTATGATGTTGTTTTATGCAGAGAATTCCGACTCTCTGTCTCTCTTTCTGTCTGTGTGAATATGTAATGATTCTAACTCAATCATGTTGACATATGGCCGCAGACAGCTGAAGCAGAATCTAATATATTATCCATCATAGGTTTATTCACAAACACAATAAATGTTTATGCATTCAACTTGCTGGTACAGCTACTGACAATGAAACATGAGCTTAACCTCACTAACCTTTACCATTTTGTAAAGGTTAGTTCCGATTTTTGGACTGTAGGTCTGTAGCTGTAGGAAATGCGTTCCATTAATATAGTGGTTGCAAATGTATTAATTGATTGCCTGAGTCCTGTGTAAGTTGCGCTAAAATGGTACAAATACGGTCAACAACACAAATTATGCTATAGTTTGGTGGATTAATTAATTTTTAATGAGTGACCCCCACCACATGACCGGAACTACTTAATATTCACCAAAACAAGACCAGAACTTCCACCACGGGACTCAGGCAATCAATCAATACCTTTGCAACCACTATATTAATGGAAATTTCCTACAACTCCTACAACGTCCACAAATCTGACCTAACCCATTAATACAATAAACTATGGTGGTTGTATTTGGTCTCCTTGCTCTTCTATTGAGAGATTTTATGTCGATCTGAATGCCAAAATTCAATTTCTCCCGCAAGCACGCAGGCTTTATTAGATCAGAGGTAAAAAAGGTTTCCTGCTCACCAGGGTTCAAATCCGGGGTATTAAAAAGAGGAAAATTACACCGTGCAGCCTTAAGCAATCACTCAGCATAAATTACCATAAAGATGCACAACTGTGGTAGCTAATGAAACGTACCATATTGTTTGCCCAATATCATGAAGGGACACCCATTGTCACCTGACTTTATAGTGAAAGATCCCTAGCATTGTGAAAGTACACTATCTGGACAGAGTTTCTGTGTTAGAGATGTTCTTTTAAAAGCACTTTTTCTTTAAAGATTTGTATCCATATCAAAGCAAGCAAGTGTATGTTGTGATTGTGACTGTGAGTTCCTGAGTTCCATAATCCATATGTGTAGATCCATTGATCTATCCCATAGCTATATTATAGCTATGGGATAGATCAATACTCCTGTCTAGTGTCTATGTTGTTGTTCTGTTTAGATCTACCCTGGTAACTCACACTTTAAAGCCGATCCTTTGAAACATTAATGTCTTCGATTGATTTGGACCCCAATCCCAACTGACGAATATTTTTGGGGAAAACCACTGAAATCAGACAGGCAGACATGGAGGGCTGAATTGGAAATTCATGTAGAGCCTTTCAAAAACGGCTTGAACTTACAAAGTATTGCTTTGAAATGCCACATAAATGGCATCCATAGAAAAGTCATTGAATAGGGAATAGAAAAGAAGGCTTGCTCACAGCAAGTCTTCAACTTGGATGTTGTAAGTCAGTACAAGGCAACATGCTGATATAATGAGTGAATGTTTTTCTAGGCAACCGCATACTGTATAATGGTAACATACTGTATAATAGTCAGTACAAGGCAACATGCTGATATAATGAGTGAATGTTTTTTTAGGCAACCGCATACTGTATAATGGTAACATACTGTATAATAGTCAGAATAGTATTGTCAGAATAATGTCAAATCTGGGAATATCTTTTTTTTTTACCAAGAAATGTCTTCACCGATGTGTTTGTAAAGGTGTCTAATAACATATCCCACATTGGTTTCTATTCAGCCACCCTAGGGGAATTGTTACAGCTGCTGAAAGTTGGGGTACATACAACCATTATAAGGCAAAATGTTCTAATTTTCATTATGCTTTACGTAGCTGGGTTTTCATTTGTTTCGCACGGAAAACAATCCTTGGGCTAAAAACAGCTATAGCCATCATCACATGTGCTGACCTCAAGTGATGAGGTCAGCACATTTGGCCAAATAGTTTGACACGTCACATGCTACTTAAAGTATTATGACATTTAGAACATTTTGCCTTATATTGGTTTAATGGTACCCTAGCCTGACCTAAGCAGAGACATTTCTGGCCTAGATGGGAGGGTCGCGCCTCAGAAAAGCGCGCACCCTGATTGGATCTCATCGATCTGTCCGTCACCCCCGGCCCCTCCTCTCCCCCCTAGTGCAGCGCTACGTCACATCATTTAGAGCGACGCCCACCCGGAAGGGTTGACTCCCACTTTTAGACTGGTTCAGCCCACGGCTTTTTCCAGGCTTTCATCTTTCGCGCAGACGAAATGAAAGCCTGGGTATCGAGGCTAATGGTACCCCAACTTTCAGCAGCTGTCAAAAATTCCCCTAGGGTGGCTAAATGGAAATCAAGGTGGAAAATGAAGAAAATTCTTGATAAGAAATGTATTCTCAGATTTTATTAATATTTCCTATAAGGACTTTCTTGCTAATTATATTCCATATAGAGCAAGATATACCTCTACAACGTCTTCCCAAGATCTATCTCTCACCTACAGTATGTTCCCGCCTATACATAAAGGAAACATATTTTATTGGTGAAAGGGGATACATGCTTTCCCCTATTCCCGATTCATGCTGTTTTCGGACTCGCAAATAAAGATGGGGAAAACTGCTTCAAACTTTGTGACCTTGTTTAAAAAAAAGGTGTATAAATAAAATCGTACTTACTTACCCCATGATGTGTCATGTCACAGCAATTTCACAGAGAGAGCAGGTACGTGGTCCTACAGCTAGTTTTGCTGTGTTAGTTGTGTGTGAAGTGTATGAGTGACTGTGAGTTGTACTTGTAAAACGGTCAAGCGTGAGATTACAGGCATTCTCTAAGCAGAAGTCACACTCACTTCCACTTTTAGCAGAACTGGTTACACAATTTTAGTGGGTTTGGGTTTGGGAAGTGACAAGGCTGCACATCTTCATATCCTAAACACTCACAGAACTTTGGGATTTATTGTCTCCAGTCTCCACCAGCCAAAGGCATGGGGAGAGTATTTTTTGCACGGTTTTGTCCGGGTGTGGGTCCGTCCGTCTGTACGTCTGTACAGCTAATCTCCGGCACCGTTAACCCGGTCGATGCCAAACTTTGCACACACACTCCCTGGATGCCAATGATGACCCTCTGCCCCAAATTGTCCAGAACAGCCTGTTATAGCGCCACCAGGAGGCCGACTTTTGTAAAACACATTTTTTATATTACTCCTCCAGATTCTGTCCAAAAATCCCGCAAATCGTTGCACAGTATCTTCATAGTCATGTGCTCAAGACGGATCTGATATTTCATATTCCATCCGGCTAACATTGGCTTTCAAAGTTTGCAGGATTGGCCCTTTTTGAACAAAATGCCTCAAATCAATATTCCTATAGGTTGAGGCATATATCCCACCCTTTTCACATTGGCCTGTTATAGCGCCACCAACATGTAGATATTTGCAAAACACATTTTTCACATTTAACCACTTCACCACTTTTCAACCTATCTTCATATAATTGGTCCTGCAATGTTCATGATAAAATACCACATTTTATTTCCTACACGGTCTGTGTCTCATAGGAGGGCTGTGGGCAGTTCAGAAACCCATCCACCACTGACGTCATCGTTAGGCAGATTTGTTAAACAAGGTTTCTTTTACGTGTGTGGGGGCCAGGGAAGAGGGCAAAAAAGAGAACAACTTTAATAGGAAAAACAAAAGACTAATGAGCAAAAAAGATAAGAATTGAGTCGAGCAAGGCGATTCTGTTTCAGAGCGGTTTTGAACAAATGTGTTTTGAACATCTATAGACTTTAGTTATGGTGAGCTGCCATACAAATTCATTATTTATTTTGTAATTTCACTAGAGGATAATAATGTTCTTTAGCTGTAATATTATATGGTATGTGTGTAATTGTACATGCATCTGACTGGGACTATAGTTTTGGATGATTGATAAAGTAGTAATAGGTCATAGATATTGGACACCTATATTGCTGTAATGCAGTAAAGTTAATGTACTGTAAGCAAGCTTAGTCATTAATGTTTGGAAATAAACGAGGAAGGAAGTGAGGACATGTACTGTACTGTCATCTCTGACGTCTATTAAAAAAAACAGAAATCTTTCACACTGCTCAAATCGTGACCACACTTAGCCAGCCTTTGTGTCTGGGGTTTCACAGGAAATTTAGATTACAAATTACTAGACAAACCAAGTTCTACACAATACAGTGGCAATTTAACTACATGTGACAGTGTAAATACTGATATGATATGATATA
This sequence comes from Protomyctophum parallelum, assembly GCF_964188405.1. NCBI lineage: Eukaryota > Metazoa > Chordata > Actinopteri > Myctophiformes > Myctophidae > Protomyctophum > Protomyctophum parallelum. The sequence goes on along the minus strand of NC_139704.1, from coordinate 7,951,282 downwards.
GTACTTTATTGTCAGTTCGCACTAAGATTCGTTTTGCGACCCAGCGGCCTTGTATGCAACTCATATACACATTTGACATAACGCAGGACAAAAAATAGAAATAAATACAGTTACATACATAAAAAACAAGGGCAGAGGGCAATGTCCACAGCTCAGTCTAGTCCTGGCCAAAATCCTGATTAATCCTCAGAGTTGATTGATGGACAAAAGACCTCCTCAGTCTGACCTTATTGTATGCTGGAACACCATATCTCCTTCCTGAAGGCAGCAAACTATACGATAGGGATGGGTCCGATTAATCGATTATCGTTGATAGGACCCAAAATCGATTTTGAAAATTAATAATCGATAATCGTTTTTTTTTTTTTTCTGTTTTTTTTTTAAATGAAAATCTGTTTTCAATTGGATCAACAGTGGTCCAGGGACCACCAGTGGTCCTCATTTAAAAGATGGAGTTAGTAACCAAATGGACCCTTATTAACTCTCAAGAGTTACAATTATTGTTAATCAACTACATCAGGGGTTCCCAAACTTTTTTGACTTAGGTACCCCTTGGGGGGAAGATTTTTTTTATTTGTAGGGTTCATAAAAAAAAAAAAAAAAAAAAGGAAGTGTTTCGTAATTAAGTGGACCAGTGTCACAACAACCGCATCCTCTGTGCCGCAACCCTTTTTATAAGCAAACTGACAGGGGTCGAATTTATCTTTGGTTATACTAACAAGATGTTGTAAAAGTATTCTTTCAAGTGATTTCATAATCACTGAGGTGAGGGCTAAGGGTCTATAATCCTTATGTTCTTATGGACATTGGATTTTGGGTAATGGCTTTACTGTATGTGGGAGGTTTTCCAAGACAGAGAAATTGTGTGTGTCTACAGAGGGTTGAAACATTGGTTGCTACACTGGAGCCAACATAGAGTTGTTCCATTCGATAATGTACTATTATTACCATATGAACATGATGTCAAACATGTACAGTATGATGCAGCAAGACATATATATGATGTTACAGTAGCATAGGAATTACATTTTGTGCAGGCAAGATGTGTCGTCATCTGGTGTCTGCATGGTGTCTTTTTTCCTCAGTCGTGTTTTCAAATGGATTTGGCCAGGTGTCCATAATAATTGAAAAGTTAAAGTGTATATAAAAGTTAAAAGTATATATATATATATACATGCACAATCACTAATCGGCACAACTGATGATATTTCTAATGTGATTAATCCGTTCTCAAATCTGCTATTAACGGCTAGGTGTGCTATCATGCTCATTTCACCATGGCTGGATAGCCTATTTCAACCAACTGCTTGGTCAGAAAAACTACCTGTATAGTAATGTCAATATTTCATTCCACTTTTGTCTTTTCTCTCCTTTTTTGGGCGACTCCTTTGTGTATCACCAGAGGGGGGCTCAAGTACAACCAGTGGTACTAGTACCAGTGGTTGGGAACCTCTGCTCTAATAGGTGTGGTTTGAATATTCAAATATGTCTTCCCTGTGTATTTTTGGTTTCTTCCTGAAAGCTGAAAGTCTTTGAGTCAAAAAGCCCAATGGAAATACAACACCTAGTATCATCACAAAATCATCCCCCCTCCACCATTATCATACGAGAACAGCTGTGAGCGAGGTTTAAGTTCAGGATGGTGCTAAGATGAAAACCAGGTACACTTAATTAACTGGTGGGTGTGGCCACATAAAAGCATAATTTTAACACTTTCTGTACACTTAGAAAAAGAAAATCATCATAGTGCCTGATGTTTTACTGAAAAGGAATCATGGCACTCCATTTTTAATATGATATTATGCTGAATACATAGCAAAATTCCGTTTCTTTAAAGACACCCCAGAATCCACATAATATTGAACATGGCAAGTAGCACACACTTCTTTCTTGTACAGGATTGATAATGAGCGTCAAAGATTCACCTTAAGGCTGTTAGTTTACAAGAGCAGGCCTTTGATGCTGTGGGACTATCGATTCCAAAATATTTACCGGAGTGGTGTTATCTCTCCCACAGCCCCCTCACATGATTTATTGGCAGTACCTGTAATGTTATATCCACTAAGTCACAGCTTTATCTTGACATTAAGAGCTCTAGTTTGCCAAGTGTGATGTTAACAAAATGTGACTCACGTACAAACCATACATAACGGGACAGACACTATCATCCAAGAAAGTATGTCTGTATCAGAGAATATTTATTTTACACACCGCTACTGTCTAATCTTTCAAAGTGTTCTCTAAAAACCCAGGGACCAAAAAACTGAAAAACCCCCAAAATGAACGAGAAAATGGTGCTTCTGACTTTCTGATAACAGACTACATACTACTAGTGTACTATATTATTTAGGCCCCACAATCTATAAATCTCACACTATTAAGGCAACCGGCCGGTTCCACGCGCTGCACAAGGCGCCCTTTTTTCACTTGAGCACCTGCCCCTCTAAATGTCTGTGCACGCCACTGCATACTACTACTTACCTGCTGAAGCTTCGCTTTCTCAGCTCATCTCATCTCATAGGTTACACATTGTGAACCTATACGACGGCATGCAAAAAATAGGGCCAGGTTGAAAGTGCACAAGGAATTAGGTTTTATTGTGCTGCTGTGATTGCTGCTGGCTGAATGGAAACTAGTTTGGAGTGGACCAGGGCCAAACTGCTTGTTCACACAGTACACTGTCTGTACAGCAGAGTGATTGGGAAAATAGGGAAACAATTAGTCAGAGACTGCATGGTGTGACACCTGTTAACCCTCCAAACATCATACTGATGTGATGATCTACAGTGGAGGTGTGTATGATATACTGCATTCTGTCAAGGCTACGCAAGCTCATTTATTAAACAATCTGGACACGGAATTTGGTTATTAATGCATGTATAGTGAACTTTATATGAATCTATTCTAAATCAAACAAATCCATCCTGCTTGGTTCACTGAAGTAGTGAGCTAGCCTATTACAGATAAGTACACACTGTATTGACTACATCCTTTTTGTTGCATACAAGCCAAATGTGTTTTTTTTTTGTTTTATATAATTGATATTTAAGAAGCACAGCACATCATTGTAGAAAATCAGTTTTCCTTTTGCTTCTGTTCTTTCTTCTCTGTTCTTTTTGTTTCTCTTATCTTTACAGATAATATTTATTATTTTAATCATTAATAAGGTGGGCATAATAAGCTTCGGCTTCAGCCCAAACCAACTGTAACTTTGTAACCCTCATTCTGTATGTTCAACTGCATTGTTTAAACATGACTGTTTTTAAACGTATATAATTTAAGCTATAGAGAAAGTAATACAATTAAAGCCACATTGTACCCTTTGCTTGTAGGTTGCAAAAGGAACTAGGAATGGGGGAGCCTGTACAGCCAGGAAGCATGTCCTAACGCCTCCATCTTTCTGTCTGTCAGGGGCATGATGTGATGAGAGTATGAAACTGGATGGGGCAATGGCTACTGGCTAGTATACATCCCATAAGCCGGAGGGACAGGAGTGTTGTAATTCACTACTTAGTAGTATATAGATCCCATAAGTCACATGGACAGATGCCCGATTGGCCTCCCATAGCCTCTCGGTTACTGTATTCGATAGCCTGGAGGGATGACTACTCTCACAGAGGCTCACATAGGTGGAGGGGGGGCATATAGATAGTTGTCGTTGACGGATTTTGTAAAGAAATATGATGCTGATTGTGCACACACACACACACACACACACACACACACACACACACACACACACACACACACACACACACACACACACACACACACACACACACACACACACAGTACAGACAGGAGTGAACACAAAATCTCCAGGTAGAGATAATAACTTATAACCCAATATGGCTCCTTGGATAAACAGTTAAATACTCCTAATCGCTGACGGCGTGAATACCTGTAAATATGCATGCAAGTCCACATATGAACTAGGAGGGGAATCTCAGAGGAATGGCTCACCTCATCTAAAAAGGCAACAACCTAATTAAAATCCAGGGAGCAGATGGCATAGGCTTTGTCTGGACATAATGAGATGGTGAGGTGACGAGATGAACTGGACATGGCAAGACAGCTGTGGGAGTTTTGTGAGGTGACCTGCAGGTCCCACCTTTCCCCCCGGGCCCAGAGCAAGGTGCTACAGTGTGGCTGAAGTCAGCCCAGCAGATGACATTAAAACTAGTAGCCTATGTCTGCACAGTACATTAATTAGGCAGTAGGGGTGGGTTCAATTAATCAATATGGTAATTACATCGTATTCCTCCCCAATAGGGCTGGGTGCAATAATGATTTTTTTTTTTTTTTTTTTTTTTTTTTTTAATGAAATGAAAAGTGTATCATAATAAACAGTGACGCTCAGTCAGTCTAATCATGCCAGCAACACAACAACACCAGAGCGAGTTCAAAAAACCATGTGCAACCCAGATTGACAAGGATTGATTGATTAAAATATTTATTAACAGTTTGCAGAATTACACTACATTTCAAGCACAACTCAATACAAAGACTGTTAACTGTGAGTGGACACTTGTTTACAAGAGGGTCCACCTAAATTCATTTCACTCCTATGCCACAAAAATGTGGAACGCCCTACCAACTGTCATTAAGATGTACTCCACCCACCCCTTTCCCCCCTCACTGTATACGTTTTCCCCCTTTTTACCTCCTTTATGATGATTTCCTGTTTTTGGTTTTATAGAAGTGCATAGTGTACAAAATGATATGATGAATTGAAAATGGTGGACCCTCTTGTAAACAAGTGTAATGCTTTATGGCAGGGGTATTCAATTAGATTAGGCCTCCTATGTGACACAGACCGAGTAGAAAAAAACGTTCCATTTTATCATGATTATTAGTGAGGACCTATTATATGAAGATAGGTTCAAAAGTCGTCCTTTAATGATTACCGTCATTATGGTAATCTCACAATTAATATCGCACACACCATACCAGTAACTTTTATTAGCCCTCTTATTATTATTATTATTATTTTATAATAATTTTATTTATATATTTTTTGGGGGTGTGTGTGTGTGTGTGTGTGTGTGTGTGTGTGTGTGTGTGTGTGTGAGACGCAGCTTTAACATCAGCATCTCAGTTACGATATATATATATGATTACATCTTTTGCATTTATACATCAAAACATTATTTTTATTTTGGCCCCTTGCTTTTTGTTTAAATATCAATTATCAATCAAGTTTTTCAAATTGATTTGGAAACTTTAAATATATTTTACGAATATATAGTGTCAAAACATTGCAAATCGGTGGTCTAGGACTCTGCAAAAGTAAATGTAGTCTTCTTCTGTCGTATGTCCTTAGACCTTCAACTCCGTTGCAGCAAGCCAGTCCAGTGTGTCATTGTCTAGGTCAATTAACCCACGATCACCATTCGGTGGCCGGTATATGGGTCAGCTGGTCAGCGCGTGTGTCTGAAATGTCTTCACAACGTCCACTGACCACTGCCCCAGCGCTAGTAAATGTAGTGATGCTTATCGTATCGTGATACGTATCTAGATCAGAATGGGCAGGCAGTGTTTGTTCAAGTCATACTGGGTTGGGCTGGGCTGTGACTCTGTATGTGAATGCCTGATGCTTCTCATTTATAAATGTTCCGCCATTCTCTGCCAACTTGGCAGTTGATATGCACTTGGTAAACACCAAATGGTGAACACCTGTTGCCAGGGGCATTTCCTGTCTGCCCATTCTCACCAACTCTTTTCCAACTGCCACTCCATCCTGGTATTAATTAAACAAGAAAACAAAGTATCACAATACTGGCCTCACCAAGTGGCTGTTTTCTTTCTTAGATGGAAGTTAAGCAGTGCATGACAAGAAGTGCATCGTTTATTTGAAAAGTGAAAAGTAACAACATTATTTTAGATTTACTTCACCTTTGGAAAGAGAATGCTCCGCCACGCTCCTGTTTTACCTGGCGTGAGGAAGAGGCAGCGGCGGGCAGCAGACACTGGTGTTCAGAGTCATGAAGGGCAGCAGCAGGTCAGATATCCAGAAGTGAGAGTGTATCTGGTGGAGAGGAAAATGGGCCGCAGCAGGAGGACCTTTCTGACCCAGCTGGCCAGGTCCAAGGGCTTTGTCGTCGATGACGTCCTCAGGTTGGGATTCTGGACTAGATTTGTTGTCTTGAGAGAAGCAGTTTTGCTATTAACTTAAGTTAACTTAACAGAACAGGATTCTTTGCTGTTCTGTCTGAGGAAAAGCAGACGTAGGTTGTTAATGAAGTGTGTGTGTGTGCGTGTGCACGTGTGCGGCATTTCTTCTTTGTTCCATTGTCCTGCTTGTCTTGTGTTTAATTGCCACAGATTCCTCCAGGATCTATATTCTCAGAAATATGGGTTTAAGATAGAACCTTTCCTAATTGTTTTTTTTTAGATGGAACCGTACAGATCTAAAAGAGATTTATGTTCACCCTTGCCCATTTCTTACATTTCCCCCCCCCTCATGTTCATGTCATGCGAAGTTAAGGGTCGATTGTCTAAGGATCTGCAATAATGTCATTATAATTACTTAATCAGGAAGGAAGACCATTCATTTCTGGGAAGATTTAGTGGACTGTGTACTCTGGCCATGGCCCACAGCACCTCCATAAATAACATCAGGATGGTATAGAAAGAAAGTTATTTGCCAGCCCAGCTAATGTTTGCTGGCAACAGCAGTAAAGCAATGTAGAAACACTGCAAGAAGAAACCTTTTTTTGGATGAGTATAGGGAAAAGTTCTACAAAAACAGCAGTTTGGAAGTCATTCCTCTAGGAAAATTTCATGAATTAACAGGGATTGGTTTTGACTTTGTGTAGCGAGCACTAATCTACCGCAGTGGTTCTCAAACTTTTTCATGTCAAGGACCCCCAAATTGACACTTATATTACCCCATAGACCCCCATAAGAGAAGATGTTTACAGCTCTAGCAGTGACTCAACCATTTTAATTTCAAGGATCCCTGCAGATTGACATGCATTGGTCTATACAGACCCCCATTTAATGGCATTTCTATCTCTGGGACCCCAATTTATATCGTAAAGCCAATGTTAATTTAACTGAGTTAAAGACCCATGAGGGTCCATTTGGTTCCTAACTATCCGTTTAGCTAAGGGCCCCCTTGGGACTCCCTCAAGGACCCCTGGGAGTCACATTGAGGAGCACTAATCTACCGTACAGATGCATGGAAACAATGCATCATCTGTCATCTCACAGGAGAGATAAGGACAGAGTATGTTATGTTAATTCATGTATTCCATTTATCAGTGAATGTGATGCAATGCATTGTGTTCTTGTGTTCTTGTCTTGTGACGAATACCAGAAATAGCTGATCTACACGCTCACAAGGTGTCACGCTGGTATTTTCCAGTATTATGTCTGACTATATTTTTTATCAATGTTTTACATTTTCACCTGTAAGTGTTCAAAATAGGGACGTGTGGTTGAAAATACATGGTTAAACTTGAGGGAGTTACTTGACAAAGATCGGTGGCGGTCCTCCATATGACAGCTGCGTTCCAACGTCACAGTTGCCAGGTTTAGTTATGGTGAGTGATGCCTTGCAGCACTCTATGTAAATAAGGATGCATTGTGGCAGGCCTAGAGGCGGCAGATGTATTGAGCAGAGGTCTGTTTCAGCTGTAGTTCGCTTTCTGGGAGTGAGTGAATGTGAGATAGCAAGAAAGAGAGTGTGTGTGTGTGTGTGTGTGTGTGTGTGTGTAAACTTTCCCTTTCTGTCAGTCTCTCTGTGTGTGTGTAAGAGTTTAAACTTTCCCTTTCTGTCAGTCTCTCTGTGTGTGTGTAAGAATTAAAACTTTCCCTTTCTGTCAGTCTCTGTGTGTGTGTGTGTAAGAGTTAAAACCTTTCCTTTCTGTCAGTCTCTCTCTGTGTGCGACTGTGTGCGTGCGTGTGTGCGTGCGTGACTGTGTGTATACGTGCGTCTCAGCTAGCTTGAGCGTCATGGCAATATTCCCAGAAACCCATCTTGAACGCTCTCTTACGGTTACGCTCGGCTTGATGCAGTTGTTTGAAACCAACGACAGGAAGTAGACCGCGGCTCCTCAAACTGACGTTAATTCTGCAAGTGGACAAATCTGTTAGCAGCTGCAGTTTGATAACGCTGCCTTTCTTCTACTGTCTTGAGCAGTCTGCGGCACTACACACACACACACACACACACACACACACATACGCACACACACACACACACACACACACACACACACACACACACACACACACACACACACACACAAATTACCTTTTGTCTTGAACTACTGTTTCATGCTACAGTAGTACAGTGTCACCTGCTTCCGTAGAATGACTACCTGTGTTGGCTAGTCTAAATGATTTCCCTTGGTTGTTTAGTTATAATAATGGGGCATGTATGTCCAAAACCGTGAACTTCTGTGCGACACCTTTGTATGATGAAGTATTAAGGCATTCATTTTAAGGAGAAAAAAACCCCATAAACAGTTTAAATATGGAGATACGAGGTTTCTGCCCAACAGCATTGTTGCCCAACAGCATTGTTTTGCTCACTGCAGTTGTCTCAAACACCTCCAGGAAGCAAATACACAGCAGCTGCTTGCTGTGTTATGAATAGAAATTGTGAGTCGTGCATTGAGGCCTCACTTAAGTTGTCTTGGCTCTGATATTTTATTTATGGATGTCTTAGTTATGTTTGGTTTTAAAAATGCATATACAGTACAGTGAGTCTATTCTGTGCCTTTTCGTGGTGGGCAGGGAAAGGTTGAGTGCTGGAGACACCTCTCTGTATCAAAGCCAAATGACTTTAGACTGTCCTTGCTTGCTTGCTGGGCTGGGCTCAGGGTCCCGCTGTTTCTCAGAACTCCAATCTGGCAACAATCTGCATGCTACCTAGTTTACTTGTCAATCTCTTCTTGCATTAAATTTGGCTCTGCAACATCAGATATCTATCTATCTATCTATCTATCTATCTATCTATCTATCTATCTATCTATCTATCTATCTATCTATCTATCTATCTATCTATCTATCTATCTGTCTCATATAATCTCTCTTATTTATATATATATATATATATATATATATATATATAAGTGCATTCAATAATACAGAAATTTAGAAACTTCGTTTGAAAGCCACACAAAGTAAATGAAGGTGTTGGTGGAAACTTGTTTTGGGTACTTCCTGTTGTTTTTCACTACAGTAAACACCACAAAGGTAGATGTCCGCACATACGGCAGGAGCAACGCAACACCCTTATAGACTCAAACCGGATATATCATGCCTCTCTGGATCAACACCAGACTCTGCATTTGAAATCAATGTCCTGTTGCGTTTGTCAGTTGCGAAACAGCTTTAAAATTCAAGTGAAAGGGGCTTCAGTGGAGCAGAATCAATACCTGCCACCGTGGCAAGCAGTGCTGCTGAATAAATCAGTGACGTGGGAATGGAAGGACACTTTTGCCACTGAGTAAAAATGAAAATGCCTGAATTAAATGGGTTTTTGCTTTTTTTTGTCTCGCAATTGCCTATCTCACATTTGACGGGGATTAATTTTAAGGTCGCTTATCCAGCCTGGGTCTAGACTCTTGAGAGCGGATATGGAAACAGTGCATGCAAATATGTGTATACAAATTATCTGATTACAGTAGGTATAGACTCTAGTCTAGATAGGATCAGACCAGTTAATTTAGAATAGAAATCAGGCTTTCCACAGTGATGCAAGGTTGGTTACATTTGTGGGGAAAAGGCTGAAGTTAATATTAGGAGGAAAACATCCATTTGAATTCTGAGATATAATGTTGCAATAGTGAGAATAAAACTTTCACTTTCATTCATTCCTACTCAAGTTCATAGTAGAGTTCATGGGATTACAAGTAAAATTGTTAAAAAGATAAAAGTTCATGCGTAAGTGTATTTAATTTTCTCACGTGGTTTTATGTAATGTTAGTCTTTTCTACTTTTCTACTCTAATATTATGTATTCCTTGCCTGCCAAAGACAACATTGGTACACAGGGACCCCCTTTAAGGACCCCTGGGGGTCCCCGGACCCCCCTTTGAGAACCACTGCTCTATTTCTCCCTCCATTCCATTTGGCCACTGTTGAGTGTTCACACTAGTGTCTACTCTACTCACCTGCCAACCTACAGTATCTGCACTGCACTCTCTCCTTAGTCACGACCCAGAGTGGTGAGACCAGAGAGTCTGGGTCAGAGCTATTTAATGATTTAAAATCAGACCCGCCTGAACTGAGTGGTGCTGTACTTGTACTGTGTGACACTTGGTGGTGAAAAAACGGTACTTCCGTGCTTAGACATGCATACATATATGCATCCATGCATGCATACATACATCCATACATACACGTATGTACTGTATGCATAATTTTCCTATCGCCCATCGTCTGGCCCAAAATCGCCGATAGACAATATATTCGTGCAATGTGATTAGTTTACAGCGGGTCGCGAGTCGAAAAAAAAAAGACAGATCCACAAGCTCTCAACGCGGCACGTCAGCAGCGCGTTGAGAGCTTGTGGATCTGTGGTCTTTTTTTCAGACGCGCCTGTCTCTGCAGCGCCGTTTGCAACGCGTTGAGAGCTTGTAGATCTGTCTGTTATTGACAACGTGAACGAATCCTGGGAACTACCCATAGATCCGAAGTCCCGTTAGTCCGAACATGCACTGCTCCCGTGCTTGCGGTTAGGTTTAGGTTTGCTCCCGTGCTTGCGGTTAGGTTTAGGTTCGGGTTAGAGATAGGGATAGTAATTTCGGAACAATGAACCTTCTGACTAATGACACGGCACCCGAATCCTGACGCCAGCGCTGCAACAACAAACGCGTTGAGAACCGCAGACACGGCCGTCTCTGCAGCCCCGTTTGCAACGCGTTGAGAGCTTGTAGATCTGTCTGTTTTTGCAGCACTGGTGTCCGGGTTCGTTCACATTGTCAATAACAAAATAACCTATATTACAGGCGGAGATGAAGTGAAGTTCAATCAGTGCGTTGAAGGGGCGACTGCGGCTCAAGAGGTCATCCAATGATCCATGGGTCGGCGGTTCGAATCCCGGCTCCTCCTGTCTACATGTCGACGTGTCCTTGGGCAAGACACTGAACCCCAAATTGATCCCGATGTACTGGTTGGTACCTTGCATGGCTTCCGCCGCAATCGGTGTATGAATGTGTGTGTGAATGGGTGAATGTAATGCACTATGTAAAGTGCCTTGGATAAAGGCGCTATATAAATGTACCATTTACCAATCAGCAGCAACAAGCCTGTTAGATTAGCTTGTTGCTAATGATTTGTCACTCCCGTCTTCCTTTTCTCTCTCTCTCTCTTCCCCCCCCCCCCCCGACTTCACCGGTCGTGCATTGGGTTGTGATGACTCTGAGACACCAGACAGCAGTGTGCATTCTGGTGTGACTGTATATTATTAAACTGCATGGGTCCGGACTCAGCTTTCCGGACTCCGGAGCGTAAACAACATGGAGGCTACAGTACATTAGCCTCCCTCGGTCCCAGCCTTATTATTACTCGGCCAGCCCAAACCAGAGTGAGTGAGTGGCTCGCTGCATGACTTTGAACTTCTCCCGTTCCCCGATGCTGCTGGGATTCTGGGAGCATACCATTATAACGAGAGGAGGGGGTTTCCACTTTCCACCCGGCCGCTGTTACCACTTTCTGGTCCAAATTGATTCGCATTTTGCTCACACTTACATTATTTCGTAGGTTACTATTATTTTGCAAAAGAAAAAATCGCAGCAATAAATCGCCTCATAAAAATATTCAGCGATAGACTCATCCAAATCACGATTGCCGATATATTCGTATCGTCACCCAACCCTAATACATGTACATACAGAGTCAGACACAGAGACAGACATACATTCATGTATTTTCATAACATACACGTATTTAGCACCACTCAAAAATAAACTGCAACCAATGGTGACAATTAATTTATGTTCATGTCGATTTCAGCTCTGACATTTATTTCAGACATGCTCTAGTATGTGAAGAGTCTGCCTGTGCCATTAACTCATTTTGGATTAAAAGTTTTTCTCCTCCTGAACGGTTAGTCTTGCCGCGCGCCATGACTCTGTATCAAAAAGAGCCACATAGATTATGAACACGTCACGACGTGAATATCTAATGTTACAATAGGCTACCTGCCTTGTTGAAATATAAAGCCAACATGACCTGCAAGTTAGGGAAAGTTAGCAAAATGTGTGGCAAATATGCAAAAAATGCTGAACTTCTTTTTTTTCACAGCACAGATTACAGGCTTAAATTTGACTATACTGCCAACAAAATCGCACTGTAGTTAAAGTTATTGTAATGCGATGCATTTCTATGAGACTTTGTTATGGTCCAGTGGAAGGATGGGAGATGCAGTCAGCCCTAAGGCATTTGAACATTTGTAGCTATGGCCCCCTTTGGAAAAAGAGTTTGGACACCCCTGGTCGATACCCTTATTTATGTGGTATGCACTGTCTGTTGCCCTATTATGCTTTATTTCTTAGATGTAGTGCAGAGAGAGACAGGAAAGTACAAGGGCAGAAAGAAGAGAGAGGGAGACATGCGGACAAGAATCAGACTCGAAACTTTGGGTTCTCGCGGCTCACAAGGAGCATAATTATGGTCTGTCAAACTACAGTAACTGTCTGAGGCACCATGCAGGCACACGCCCGGTAGCCATTTTAAACAGCCATCATTGACCAGGCCAGGGTATACAGAGCAAATCGAGGATTAGCTTCGCCACTGGTTTGCCCAATTAGAGCTGCAGGGACCCCCCCCCCCCCTTTAAGGAGCAGTTCCACCGATTCACACCGAGTGTCGAATGGAGGAAGAGGAGGAGCATATTGAGTGTAATTATCCACAGTCGGGCGCTTTGATTGGGTACGGTACTTAGCCACACAGTGGCAGGAAGCAGAAGGAATGGGGCTGTTATGAAAGTCTTACTGCGTCTCTGCAGAGCTGTGGGATGAGATGACGCCGGTTGAATGGGTGGAGGACGCATTTAAGGGCCTTTCAGGATTCACAGACACAGGAGGCACTGAGCTGTCTGTGCCATGTGGTCGACTACTGACTAGTGTTGTTTGTGTTGATCCTCAATCCACGCGCCTTGACAATGCTACACTACTGTAGTTTTCATTTCATGATGCTTCAAAAATAACCGTCTTGTTGTCTAATATTGCCAGGAGAAATAAAGACGGCACAGTTATTTTCAGATGTGTGGTATACCGTTCTATATAGGGGAATCACAGCAGTTTGAACGACTATTGATCATTTGTATTCCAGCTTACAGTATGTTGAGCACATAGGTTTCTTTTCAAATGGTGTTCAACAGTCAAGGTGTACACACACACACACACACACACACACACACACACACACACACACACACACACACACACACACACACACACACACACACACACACACACACACACACACACACTAGGGCTGGGCGATATGACGATATATATCGTATTTTCGATAGAAAATGTCTATCACGAAAAAAAAGCTATATCGCTTATATCGCCGTTTCACTTTACGGCAGTATTTTACGTCACAGCGCTTATATACGGCATGCCCAGCAGCCCACCGCGCGCACTGAAAACAGTGAGCCAACACCTTTCGGATGTCTTCTCTATTATATACTCTAAGGCCAACACGACCACAACACAAGCCGAGGTGGTGCTTGCACCTAAAAGAGGGAGATGATGATGATGGCTGACGAGATTCAGAGCGGTGTAAGGGGCACGTTCGGAAATACCACACCGGAGCGAACTCATCTATCAGTTTGCATTGCACAGTGCGCCTAGTGCGCTATTTCCGAACGCGCCCTAAAGTAACCGGTCATTCACTGTTATAAATGCAGGTTTCATGTTGGGTCAAATTGATAAATTGCGTGAGCCACGCATGTTTTACACAGTTGAACAATAAGCTTGTCCGTCGTCGGGTGCACTGCAAACTTCTTCCAAGACGAAGACGTTCCTCTTACCTGTGCAGTCCTCCTGCTGCGTCTGTCTTGTTTTATTATGTTATGAAAGTCTTACTGCGTCTCTGCAGAGCTGTGGGATGAGATGACGCCGGTTGAATGGGTGGAGGACGCATTTAAGGGCCTTTCAGGATTCACAGACACAGGAGGCACTGAGCTGTCTGTGCCATGTGGTCGACTACTGACTAGTGTTGTTTGTGTTGATCCTCAATCCACGCGCCTTGACAATACTACACTACTGTAGTTTTCATTTCATGATGCTTCAAAAATAACCGTCTTGTTGTCTAATATTGCCAGGAGAAATAAAGACGGCACAGTTATTTTCAGATGTGTGGTATACCGTTCTATATAGGGGAATCACAGCAGTTTGAACGACTATTGATCATTTGTATTCCAGCTTACAGTATGTTGAGCACATAGGTTTCTTTTCAAATGGTGTTCAACAGTCAAGGTGTACACACACACACACACACACACACACACACACACACACACACACACACACACACACACACACACACTAGGGCTGGGCGATATGACGATATATATCGTATTTTCGATAGAAAATGTCTATCACGAAAAAAAAGCTATATCGCTTATATCGCCGTTTCACTTTACGGCAGTATTTTACGTCACAGCGCTTATATACGGCATGCCCAGCAGCCCACCGCGCGCACTGAAAACAGTGAGCCAACACCTTTCGGATGTCTTCTCTATTATATACTCTAAGGCCAACACGACCACAACACAAGCCGAGGTGGTGCTTGCACCTAAAAGAGGGAGATGATGATGATGGCTGACGAGATTCAGAGCGGTGTAAGGGGCACGTTCGGAAATACCACACCGGAGCGAACTCATCTATCAGTTTGCATTGCACAGTGCGCCTAGTGGGCTATTTCCGAACGCGCCCTAAAGTAACCGGTCATTCACTGTTATAAATGCAGGTTTCATGTTGGGTCAAATTGATAAATTGCGTGAGCCACGCATGTTTTACACAGTTGAACAATAAGCTTGTCCGTCGTCGGGTGCACTGCAAACTTCTTCCAAGACGAAGACGTTCCTCTTACCTGTGCAGTCCTCCTGCTGCGTCTGTCTTGTTTTATTGTTCCAAATAAATTATTCCATTTGAAAAGTCCTTAATTCAGCAACAGCTTACAACAACAACACAAGACGCTGACTTTGTTGTGATCATCAAAAAAAAAGGAAAAGAAAAAGCCCCACTCGTCCCAGACTCCCATATACGCACAGCTGTGGGCATGGAGAGTTGACGACAAGATCGCGTTCTCTCTCACTCTCTCTCACTCTATCGCCTGTAGTCAATTAAACATCGTTAAGCTGCCCAACGTCTTTAACAAACTAAACTATAACTACAACAGAACATGTTGATTCCCTATACAGAGCTTAAATGAACTGAAACAACTGTAGTGACAAACTGTGACATGAGATATTTATTTTTTCCTTAAGCCAATTTAATGCAGACACAGGCCTGTACTTCTGTGTCTGAATGGCAACGTCTTATTTCTTTCTTTTTTCTTTTTAATTGTCATAATAATAATAATTATTAATAATACTAATAAAACTTTATTTGTATAGCACCTTTCATGACATGAAATGCAGCTCTCAAAGTGCTTTACAGAGCAATGGAGAAAAAAAGAAAAGCAAGGCAACGACATTAAAAAACAAGCAGTGATGCAATACAGTGAGGACATGAATAACAAAAAATAAAAGATCAATTAAAAGCAATGTTGTAGAAGTGGGTCTTGAGCTGTGCTTTAAAAATGTCTACAGAGGCTGAACAATTGAGTTCAGCCTCTAATTATTATTATATACATTTTATTTTGTAATATTTTTGTACTTGCTTTGGGCCTGTCTGTGCATGGGAAGGGCATCAGTATTATATTCATATAAGTAGACTGGATAATGTGAATTTAATTGTTTTTTGAGTGGTGCAACCATTATAGACAGCTATGTGTGTCCCTGTCCCTGTATCCGAGCACGAAATAGCATAACTATTGTCACCACCAAGTGTCACTGTTGTGCAGCCTAACACAGACAGAGGCCAGGGAGGAGAGCTTGTACAGTACAGTACAGTACAGTACAGTACAGTACAGTACAGTACAGTACAGTACAGTACAGCCCAAGTACAGTAAAGTACTCGACCTGAACAAAAATCAATTCTTTTAGATAAAAAAATAGGTATCGTAAAAAATATGCTATATCGTGAGTATATCGTTATCGTGATAAAATAAATTCTATATCGTGATATGAGATTTTGTCATATCGCCCAGCCCTAACACACACACACACACACACACAAACACACACACACACACACACACACACACACACACACAACTCCATTGATCCATCTCTCAGAGTTAAATCAACACTCTTGTATGCATGTTATAGCATTCAAACGAAACGAAAATGCGACTATATATGCGGTTATTGCTCTTTGATGGAGGAAATTCTGTCCTTCAAACTTCACTGAACAGACCGGACAGTGACACTGAGGGACAGATGGAGGCACTGAGGGGGGCCTGTCTGTGGTGACCGTTCTGTTATGTGTTGATAACTTACCAGCTGTCCTGTCCTGTCCTGTCCTGTCCTGTCCTGTCCTGTCCTGTCCTGTCCTGTCCTGTCCTGTCCTGTCCTGTCCCCCTCTCTCAGTGGCGGAAAGCACTGTACTTGCGTTCAATTCTTAGGTATTTGTACTTTACTTGAGTATTTCCATTTTCCAATAGTTTTACTTCTACTCCAGTACATCTCAGAGCCAACATTTTTACTTTTACTCCACAATAATTGGAAAACTTTAGTTTACTTTGGAGATTAGAAAACATACATTAACCACTTCAGCCCTGTATCCATTTTGGTCATTTTAAAATAGCAGATCTACAAGCTCACAATGCGTCGTTTTGTGAGGGACTTCTACTTGTAACATAGAGTATAGAGTATACATCTACATTGCAGTATTTGATACTTTTACTTAAAGGGCCACTACATCCCTTTTGCAACCAGAGTGCTACTGTTATCTACTACAAATACTATTAACATTTAGTGACTGCAAAGTTTCTTCCAGCGATGACATGACCCTTTAAGTAAACCATGTGAGTGCTTTCTGTTGTTCTGTACAGTGATGAAGTCACTCACGTGGTGTCAGAGGACAACCAGGCTTCGCCGCGGGGACTGTGGGCGTGGCTGAAGGGACACGGTGACCTCCGAGATCCGTCCCAAATGCAGCTGTTGGACATAAGCTGGTTCACTGACAGCATGAGGGAGGGGAGACCCGTTGCCGTGGAGACCAGGCACCGCATTCAGGTGTGTGTGTGACTGTGTGTGTGTGTGCAACATTGGGAAGATGATCACTCAAGTCAGTAATTCGGAAAAATGCCCTGATGGTCACATGGTATAGGCACCTGACTAGATCGTATATAAATGGACAACTGGCGGCCCGCGGCTAATGTGGCCCGCAGGTTAATATCCGAATATTGATATATTATTGATTAAATTCCAAACGTGACCCGCTTTAATTACTGCAGTCTACGGTATATTAGTAGCTGAATGACTAGTATTAGAATTTGTCTTTTTTATGACTTCAAGTTCATAAAGTTAACATGAGTAGCCACTATAACTAAATGCATTTGAAAGTTTACTTTTCAGGATTTCAATTCAAATATAGCATTAAGCAAAAATAGCAGATCTACAAGCTCAAAATGTGTTGCAGTGCAACACATTTTGAGCTTGTAGATCTGCTCTTTTTGATATGACAGTATATGCAATGTGGCCCTCGGTGAGTGAGTTTGGAACTATCTGGTCCATCTTCAAAGTTTCCCACCCCTGCACTAGATGGCACTACACACCAAATGGGAAGTCCCTCCATCATTCACCATGGGCTTTAACAAAGGATCATAATTGTCTCCACCAGGCCGAAGGCATGTGGGGAGAGTATGTTTTGCACTCCGTCCGTCCGCGTGTCCGTCCGTCCGTTTGTGTGTCCGTGTGTCCGTGTGTCCGTGTGTCCGTGAACAGCTAATCTCGGCCACCGTTAACCCGGTCGATGCCATATTTTGCACACACACTCCCTGGATGCCAACCATGAACCTCTGCCCCAAACTTTCCAGAACGGCCTGTTATAGCGCCACCAGGAGGCCGCTTTGTGCAAAACAAGTTTTTGCACAGTACACCTACAGATTTTGTCCAAACATCACGCAAATTGGTACACAGTCTCTTTAGAGCCATTCAACGAAACGGGTCTTTCAGATTTATCAGACTCCATCCTGATTGGTTAAGATTGGCTTCCAAAGTTCACAGGAGTGCTCAGTTTCAAACAAAATGCTGCAAATCATGAACACATCGCGTGATTTCCGTGAAATTGTGCACCCACATTCCCACTAGGCCGAGGACGAAATGCCACATGAACAATTTCAACTCGGCCTCAAGGTGGCGCTATAACTGGCCGAAAAGTGTTTTTACCTCTAACTGCACGGATCTGTGGATAACCTGGTGGAGACCTGTGCCCGGAAGGGCACTTTTTCTAGTTTCTGATGTTTTTGACTTGACTATATATTACAGAACCAAAAAAGATTCCTGTTAACATGAACGAGGCGGGGGGGGGGGGGGGGGGGGGGACCGTAAATCACGGGAGAAAGGTAATTTATTGCTTGATTGAAATATGTATTAACAGTTTGCAGAATTACAGTACATTTCAAGCACAAACGCAATACAAAGACTGTTAACTGTGAGTGGACGACCCAATAAAGCATTACACTTGTTTACAATTCATCAAAACATTTAAAGACGTACAAATAGACACTTCTATATAGCCAAAGAATAGAACAGGAATTCATCATAAAACAGAACAGGAATTCATCATAAAAATTAGGGAACCAGCAAGGAGCTTTGTAATATATTAATATATATTAATAATACATGTACCGGTATACACAAATGTACTGTATATAAGCACTTGCACTCGATGTGTCTAATGTGATGCAGTCTGTGTGCACTATGAGAGAGATGAGAACAGGGGTGGGCAACTTTCACTATATTTCCACACTCACTCCAGAGGGCCACATTGCATATTACTGTCGTAATAATAGCCGATCTACAAGCTCAAAACGTGGCATATTTGAATTGAAATTCGGAATATGTTTTTGCTGTTTTTGAATAGGAATCCTGAAAATTAATATATATATATTTAATTTCAAATGCCTTTAAAAATGCCTGTAAATTATAGTTATGTTAACTTTATGAAGTAAATACAAATACATTGGACATAAAAAAGACAATAACTACTCATTAAGCTACTGATAAAGACTGAAGTAATGAAAGCGAGTCATTTTTTCGAATTTCATGTTGTAAGTAAAGAGAGTCATGTTTCTGAATTTCATCCATGTATGAGATGGAACACGAGAGAGCACTTTGTTTGTGACTGGATGACTTGCCCTGCTCTCTCACTGCGCATAGCTCTTTGTGTGTGACTGGGTGACGTGCCCTGCTCTCACTGCATGCACATGAATAGAATCAACACAGACTGAAGGACGTCTGAGAAGCTGAGAATGCATTTAAAGTCCCTTCAGCCTCCACTTGCAGTTCTGCATTTCAGCCTGGCTGACAGCAGCAGAAGTAACCCCCCCCCCCCCCCCCCCCACACACACACACACACACACACACACACACACACACACACACACACACACACACACAGACACACACAGCCCACCCATCCATATCACACCACAAGTGCCAAATAGACCCATCAACTGGATGTCAGGGGTTCAGAGAAGTCGGCTAACAGAAACTCACTCTGATTTGTTCCCCCTTGGATGGTACTATGGAGGGTTCCCATAGCATAATTATTATGGATCTCAGGCAAAACACATTTATTCTGTCTATTCCAGCCAGCCCATTTCCTTGGTCCCCCAGCAGTCAGTCAGTCAGTCAGCATACCCTATCCACGTTTTTCTACGCCAACATACTGGGGCTTCTTGTGTACGTGCTTTGCTTCCTTCAGGCTGTGTTGCCATGTCTGCTTATTTTAAGCAACCTTTGACTTTTGACACTTAATACATTATTGGTAGTAGCTGGTTGATGTCTCTTTGGGGCTTGATTCTAAAGTGTATAGTATGCTTGCTTATTTGGGCTTGCTTCCACATTTCTTCACATCAAGGAACCCCAGATTAATACTATGTAATTGTCCACGAACATCCATCTGAACATATTTTGTGCCTTTTTTTTATTAAAATGTTTGACCTGGCCACTTGTTTCTCTTGCAAAACTGGCAACACAGCAAGAAAGCCTTTCTGTCCATCCTCTGTATACATTTACTGACTGAGGTATTTGTACTTTACTTGAGTATGTTACATTTTCAGTACTTTTACTTACTTCTACTCCACTATATCTTTCAGATATAAATATTGTACTTTTACTCCACTACAATTATCTGACAACTGTAGTTACTACTAGTTACTTTGTAGATTTTCATTATCATTACAAAACATGCATTCAGCCCTATACACATTTCGGCCATTTGAAAATAGCAGATCTACAAGCTCACAATGCGTCGCATCTTTATACATTTGAAAACTCCAAATGGGACATTCTACATAATGAGTTCTTTCTAGAATTCCATGCTAGAAGGCTTTCTTACCTTTCTTTGTAGTTGTTACTGTACGTCCCCACCAAAGAGGTCCAGATGTTTCTTTGTGCAAAAACTCTTATTTACTTTTACTCAAGTACATTTAGATTACCAGACTTTCACTTGTAACGGTGTATTTCTATATTGCAATATTGATACTTTTACTTAAGCAAAACATTTGAGTATTTTTCCAACCACTGCTCCGTCACTGACAGTGTCAGTGGTTACAAGGACATTCAGTATCTGTGTCATTGCTATGTGAAATACGAGGGGGGAAAGAAAAAGCCTCTCTTCTCATTCCCTCCTCTCCTCTGCCACTCGCACATCGTAAAATCCAGGGTGTTCATTTCAACTCCGAGAGTCTACAAATGGAACCAAATAGAAAGACCATTTGTACACTATATATCAGGCGGAGTTAAATGTAACACTCTCTGTTTTACTGTGCTCGGCGGTGTTCCATCATGAGAGAGAGAAAGAAAGAGAGAGAGAGAGAGAGAGAGAGAGAGAGAGAGCGTGGCAGCGCATCAGTATTCCTCCTCTAGTAGCTCAGGTCATTACGTGGCGAGGCTAATGACGCGATGTTGACATTTATCGGCCCGTCTCCCCAGGTAACTGGAGGTCGCTTCATCTGCTTATCTTGTGATGTATTCCCATTCTGATGCGAGCATGGCAACAGACGGTGGCATTTTATTCGCACAGCACTTCCCAATAGATTTTTTTTTACAAGATATAAATCTATTTAAGAAGCCTGCGCACCACGCGCAGAGATCCAAAAGCGGGTTACTATCCCTGACCCATTAGCCCGTGCATGGCTCTTCCTCAGCGGCCTAGCTGGAAATGCAATCTTTTGACTATCATAAATATTCTACGCCAACTGAGGGAGAGACGTTTAAGTATAAAAGCCATTGAAACGTGATATTTCCATTACATTCCATCACACAGGGAGCCTGTTTATTCTAAGCGTGGGGAGAGATGAGATGTTATAATAGGCTGTTTGGAAGGGAAGAAGATGAGATTGGTCTCCAGAGGATGTATCCTTGCAAAAGAGGTGACCATAGTCAAACTCAGCACATCCCTTCTGGCACCAAAACTATGGAATAAACTTCCAATTGCTATCAGAACTGCAGACTAACTCCAAATCTTCCCCCGTGGTCTGAAAACTCACCTCTTCAGACTGTATCCAATCCAATCCACTTAACTTATAAAGCACATTTTTATACAACAAAGTTGAAACAAAGTGCTGTACACAAAGAAATACTAAAATATCAAAGAAAAAACAACAATACATAAACAGGGCAACATACACAAACACAATGCAGTGGAAGCAGCAACTCTTAATCAATATGTTCAAATGCCAAGGAGTACAAGTGAGTTTTCAGACGTGATTTAAACACATGTAGGCAAGGTTTGAGAAGCTCTAACATGAGGTTCCGATATATAGACTGGTGCCAAGTTTGCCAACCCATTTACAGACTTAAAAACAAACAAATCTTAAACTGGATCCTGTAACGCACAGGGAGGGAGCTGGCAAGGATCGGGGAGATCATTAAAGGTTACAGCAGATTTGACTTTCGCTAAAAGCCTCAAATGATAAAAACTGGATTTAACCACAGAATTGATCTGTTTGTCCAACTTAAAATCACTGTCCAATTTGACACCAAGGTTTGTGACCACCGGTTTTAAAAAACGGTTGCAGGGGGCCCAAATCCAGAGAGGAGGTGTCACAGGCAGCGCTGGGTCTGAACACCATGACCTCTGTTTTACTTTCATTGAAGTTAAGAAAGTTCAGGGCCATCCAAGCTTTTATGTTTTATGACATTCCAGCAGAGTGTTCAATTTACAATTTACAATTTAGGCATTTAGCAGACGCTCTTAATCCAGAGCGACTTACATTTAAGCAAGAACAAAAGCATGGGAATACATCACATAAAAGCATTTATCATGAAACATGCGTAAGCTAAGAAAGTAACAGTGGAATATCTATATAATGAAACTATACATACACTATACCTATAAACTATACATATTTACTACTATGCTATACATATGTACTATGGCGTGCTATGACTATATACAATACAATTATAGTGCTGTCTACATAACATGCTATAAGTCTGTGTCAAATGCTATCTAATTCAACAGAAATGCTATCTAAGGGGTTAGGGTAAGTGCTATGGGCCATGATGGAGTCTGAAAAGGTGGGTTTTCAGGCTACGGCGGAAGATTGGGAGTGATGCTGCAGTGGAGCCAGAAGGGAGAAGAGTTTGGGACGTGTGGAGCGTTGTCCCGGCGTTTTTAGTGAGGGTACTTCCGGTTTCCCTGCGTTGGCTGATCTGAGGGTGCGGGAGGGTTTGTAGGGTTCAATCATACTTGCAAGATATGGGGGAGCCATACCTTTGGTT
This sequence comes from Protomyctophum parallelum, assembly GCF_964188405.1. Lineage (NCBI taxonomy): Eukaryota > Metazoa > Chordata > Actinopteri > Myctophiformes > Myctophidae > Protomyctophum > Protomyctophum parallelum. Next base: position 7,928,251 of record NC_139704.1, on the reverse strand, counting down.
GCTTTGAATGCCAGCATCAGAGTTTTGTATTCTGTGCGGGCAGCGACCGGGAGCCAGTGGAGGGAGCAGGGAGGAGGTGGGATCTTTTTTATTCAGGGGCAAGTAGATTTGCGAGACTGTAGCCCGTAGCATTTGCTCTAGCCTCGACTACCTTGCAGACTAATATGCAAAGACTAAACTTATGTCATTTAGATTAGATTTTATGTAGACATAGCACTCTGTATAGAGTATAGTGTATACTCATAGCTTTACTGTACAGATTTTCTACTGTTAGACAGATGCTATAGGTTCTGAGCTTCCTTATGATTCTTGTGGTGGTGGTGATGATGATGATGATGGAGATGGGGGTGATAGTGATATATGCTCCCATATGTACTTGAACCTCAGTGTACCGCAGCTGGCCCTGAGGATTGCATTAACCCACCTGGGCACGGGCGGGGTGACTTCAACTGCATGCGTGACGAGCATTAACATGAACAGGCCGTACGGTTTCCCTCTGCAGATAAGGACGGACATGACGGATGGGCGAGGGGGGTGACTGCAGGCGCAGGGTCTTTGCGTCGCTTAATCTTTCTGTCACAGCGGGGAGTTGCTTGGACTGGATAGAGCATGGTGCCGCCGCAATTGTTTTTCCTTCTTTCGATTATTGACCCCCAAAACGAGTGGTTATAAGCTGGTGGAGAAAGACCCAGACGGGGAGGAGCCCAAAAGGGGCTTTCACTGCTGTGATCTGTCTTGAAGCTTCACCTCCTCCACAGTTCTAAAGCAGACTGTAAATGGAGTCCAGATGGGGCTCCACGCTCACCTCTGCATGCTGATGCACACACGTCTCTTACGCTCTCTCTCTCTCCATGGAACCACACACACACACACACACACACACACACACACATTTTAAAACTTTATTGATTGACGGACACACGTGCAATGTATTCAAAACGTATTCCATTATTTCTCTTGCCTTTTGTTCCTCCTGGCGGGGAACAAATTACACTTATTTCTTCTTTAATCCTTTAGTGACTGATTAAGATCAGCAGTGTGAGAGAAGCTCTAGTCTAGTTCCTCCTATCATTCAATTTTTATCCTTTAATCTTTTTTATTTTACTTTTTTAATCCTTTTCTGTCTTTTTAAAATTGGTCACAGTCAACAACACAGCATGAACAGTAAAACCCTCATCATTGTCTCCACCAGGCCAAAGGCATGGGGAGAGAGTATGTTTTGCACTCCGTCCGTGTGTGTGTGTGTGTCCGTCCGTCCGTGTGTCCGTCCGTCCGTGTGTGTGTGTCCGTCCGTCTGTGTACAGCTAATATCCGGCACCGTTAACCCAGTCAATGCCAAATTTTGCACACACACTCCCTGGATGCCAACGATGAATCTCTGCCCCAAACTTTCCAGAACTGCCTGTTATAGCGCAACCAGGAGGCCGACTTTTGAAAAATGAAAAAGTCTCATCTGCCCGATATTTCATATTCCATCCTAATTGGCTAACATTGGTTTTCAAAGTTTGCAGGATTGGCCCGTTTTGAACAAAAAGTCTCAAATCATGAACGCAGCGTGCAATTTATGTGAAATCTTTCACACACTTTGCTACTAGGCGGAGGAATATATTCCACCCTTTTCACATTGGCCTGTTATAGCACCACCAACGGGTGGATTTTTGCAAAACTAATTTTTGGAACAAAATGCCTCAAATCATTCAATTGCCATCCAAGGCGTAAAAATAAATGGCACCCTTTTCACATTGGCCTATTATAGCGCCACCAGGAGGCCACAACCTGACCTGCCCTGGTGGAGACCTGTGCCCCGAGGGGCACTTTATCTAGTTAATTTATTGATTTATAACTGAGTGTACAAAAACATAACCAAACTGACCATAAAAGTCCATTTGGTAACATTTGTATACACTCTCAGAGTGAAATTAAAACTTGATGATGGTGTGGTATGTGGTATGGTGTGATCATACAAAACTCCCTCCCCATCCCCTATAGCGTCGGTTATTCATGTCCACAGCATTCCATTGTATAAGGTCTAATTACTGTATGTGCAAGAACGGTACAGTATTAACACTGCTAATACTTTTGACACATTCGGTATAAATAGAGAGCCCTTTCTTCACCAGATATAACAGGCAAATTGACACGTTGGCTGGTAGATGTGTAATGCTACAGGTTAGGTGGTGTAATGGATTTGGACGCCAGCAGAGTGTGAGATGAGTGTCATTAGGCTGGGTGCCCTGGAGACACACTATCATAAAAGTATAACTCCAAGGCAATTGGCTACATTTTCAAGTAATTCTTTTTGAACCCCTGTCACTCTACAGGTAGGTTAGTAACACCAAACACATGCACAGTGGGCGCATGTGTTTGGTCCAACATACTAACAGTCCTACAGTCATTAGTCAGGGGTTAGTTTTAACCTGCCACGGGTTAGTTTTAACCTGCCACATGTCGGGAGCCAAGGGTTTGTTTTAACCCAGCCACAGGTTAGTTTTAACCTGCCACACATGTCGGGAGCCAAGGGTTTGTTTTAACCTGCCACAGGTTAGTTTTAACCTAGGTTTTTACTAAGCTCTTACTATAACAAAATACATACATAAATGGATGCACCTGGGACGTATCCTCAGTGATGTATCCCAAGGTCATCGGGGTTTCGGGTCTCGCAACATCATACCCCTCACTCAGGTGACCCAGCCGGGAGTGATCAAGTCCCGACTTACGTCCCAGTAGCTACCCTCGATAAGTCCCATTAGGGAAAAACCAGGGCCACACAATCCATTCCTCCTGAACTACTAAGTTACTAAGAGCTTTTGTCCTGAAATTAAATTTTTAACAAAAACTAACAAATAGCATATCTTTGAGCTCACAATGCATTGCCTCGTGGCGCATTGTGACCGGGTCAATATTTCGTATATAACACATCAGCCCTGTTTTGACCTCACTTTATTGGCTCCCTGTCAAATTTAGAATTTATTTTTAAGGTCCTTTTATTTGCCTATAAATCCTTAAACAGGCTAGCCCCCGATATACCTCACCGAGCTTCTGCAGCCTTACATTCCAGCCAGGGCTCTGAGGTCTGCTGATCAGTCACTACTAACTGTACTTGAAACCACCAAACGGACCAGGGGCGACCGTGCCTTTGCTTCAGCCGGCCCCGCGCTCTGGAACAACCTACCTTTCCCTCTCCGATCTGCCCAGTCCATTGAGGCGTTCAGATCCTTATGGAAAACCCACCTTTTCTCCTTGGCTTTTAATTGCATTTACCAGCATACAATAAGGTCAGAGTAAAGAGGTCCTTTGTCCACCAGTCGGCCTTGAGGCTTAAGGAGTTGTATTAGCCACGGGGTAATCTAATCTGTCTTCATGTCTTTATGTATGTACATTGTCTTGTTTTTTGTCAAATGTGTGTATATGTGTTCTGCATACTTGGCTGCTGGGTCGCAAGAACATTTTCAGTGTGAACTGACAAAGTACTATATCATAATTATCATCATTGTCTTGCAGTATGTGTTTTATGATGTCCTGTCTGTGCGCCGATGTGCGCTGTTCATGTTCTGTTTGTTTTAACCTGTGCAGCACTTTGGTTTTAAATGGAGGAATGTGCTATATAAATAAAGTTTCATTTGATTTGATTTGATTTAATTGATGCATCAAGAAAGGCAATTATGTTTCTGTCTTCATCTATTCTAAGATAGCATCTTAAATAAATGTGGTAGTCTAGTGTGTTGTGAGTGACCTTGAAAAGTTTTAATACAAATGGTTCCAATGGCATCTAAATGTAAGGTTGTATCGGTGTTGCGAGGATGAGGGGGTACCTGGAAAACATTCTCCCCCCCCCAAGGGATACCTGGGCCAAGAAAGTTAGGGAACCCCTGCTATACGGCATCGTGTTATGATGTCTCCTCCTGGTCTTAAAGACAGAGATTTTGGCACGGTTTTCAGCCCTATTTGACCCACATTGACGTCCATTCAATATATTAGTTATAAAACAAAGCATACAGCATGGGTTCTCAAAGTGTTTTGGCTGGGGACCCCCGGAAATGCTTTGGCACATGTCTCGCGAGAATCCAGAAGTTTGTGAGGTGACTGTAACTCATCACAATCACACACAGACAGAAACACAGACAAACACCCAGACCGACACTTTACTAAAACTATTTTATTTCTCACATGCAGGACATTTCGCCCACATTGCTAGAAGGCACCACACCCACTCCTGTGGCTGCAGCTTCTCAGTATGCCTGCCAGAGACTCACCACAACCGAAAACAACAACAAGGTCTTCACAGTAAGTGTTCTGTTTTCTGAAAACAGTGCCACTTCGTCATGTTTCTGCTTGTGCCCTGGCTTTTCTGCCTAATGTAAAACAACCGAAATGTTCATGGTAGTGTAGATTGAGTTGTGTTTTGATTGTGGATTGCTGTGCATTAAAAATAATAAAAGAGAATAAGCCCCCCCCCCCCCCCCCCCAGACCTCTTCTATTCTACTCTTAATTTGGATATTAACCTGCAAATGAGAAGCATCTGCAAGTAAGGAAATTATGAAAGCTTAGCTTATAGCAGCTGAGAGATGCCTAGTGCAAACCCTGGCAGAGGGCTGGCATAGACGCACCCCGGAGGCACTGGACTGCTGGGATGGACATGCTACTCAAGAGCAATGATGAGAGCCATCTGGCTGGTGGGCAGTGAATGGCTGATGCCAGGGGGATGGATGCGGGATACGCAGCTACAGGCTCTCACAATGGCAGCTTAACTGGTGTGGTTCACGCCAAAGAGAGAAAGAGAAGGAAATGCAGTCACACTCAGATGACTGTCTGTAACATATCGTTGCTATTGGGAGGAAATTAACCTCTTAACTCCATTTTTTTGGCATAAATCAGTGCTATTGAACACCCTTTACGGCTGTGTGTTTCGAAAATATTGAACCAATGGAAAGTAGTATTGGACCCTCAAAATGTCTGCTAAAGCAACTAAAGGCCTATTCATAGTCTGGATTTTCGGTGGTAAGGTGACCACCGCTCCGGTGGTGAGCTGACCACCGGAGCTGAAATAACGTTGAGCGGTGGTGAGTAAAAACAGAGAGAAGGGCTGGAGCGGTGGCGGTGGTTTGCTCTTCACCGCGGCTCGTGACGTCATGTTGTAGTTCGGTGGTCACCCCACCACCGTAAAACCAGACTATGTATGAGCCTTAACTCCACCACCTCTCCCCCTCTCATGGATAAAGTTACAACACCAACTCTGTATTGCTTTGTTTTAAAAATATAAGGTTTTCATTATTTACACTCTCAGAGTTATATATTAACATGGATTTTGCTGTGTACACCAGAAGCTAACATACACTAAAAGAGCTGAGCTGATGATGCTTAATAACAAGCAACCCGTGTGAATAAAAAAGCGGTATAGATTTTACAATGACGTTGTTGCTTTATTTAATACCTTTCAACCTGCTGCATGCTTTTACAGCAAATGTGGCACACCGAGTGAGCAACATGAATCATGGCCTGTTGACGGCGAATTGATTGGCGGTGCTACGGTGTGATTGTGTGGGTGTGAGAGGTCCCGCTGAGGTGTTTCTGTCAGGGCTTTTAAGTACGGCTCACTGCGGGGCCAATGCCAGGCATCTGTAGACCGTTTCATAATCCTCTCACATCTCATCTCCACTGACTGACTGACTGGCGTGTATAATAATAAAAGCATGCGTCAACATGCATGGTAAATGGTGCATTTAGCGCATTTATCCAAGGCGCTTTACAGAGATTGTGCATTGCATTCAGTTTCACCCACACCGATCTACAAGCTCACAATGCGTCGCATCGTGACCATAATATATATTCTAAGCATAATGACCACCTGCCTATAATTATATAGACCTACTGTACTTGAACATATAACCAACTGTATATTAATCTACTGCGTGTTTGATATGACCATAATGTAAAACAATTTACTTATTTTTCCACCACTGCATATACAGCACGTGAACACACAATGGCACGCACGCACGCACACACGTACGCACGGACGCACGCACGCACACCCGCACACCCGCAGACAAACTAATGAACGGACAGGCACAGCATGCACAGACAAAGTACACGTGTATGTCTCACCTAGGGAAAGAGGGGGTCTGCGCCATTCCATATTCCCTGTTACTTCCCCCTGCACTACCCACCTCACTAATTAGCCATCATGTGTGCCGTCTCCCTGACGCACCTGATTATCTCGTTATCACCCCCACAAAGGCGAGGAGATGAAAGATGACTCACTGATGATAGCGGATCAACAACTGGGCCTTTGTGCAAAGCCACAAGTAAATCCTCATCCGTCTGGCGGAGACAAAGCATGCACACTGTAAGTCAGACAATCCGAAAACGGAGCGATGATGTCTGTCGCTGCTTTGCCCTTTTTCACTGTAAGCCGACCCGTTCTTTAGAGATGAGAAATGGGCAAACCACCAGACACGGTGAGATGATCTGTTGTTTTGCAACAGTGCTAATGAGGGACAAGCTATTGATCGCCAGTTGTAAACCTATCCTTGGACCGTCTCTCTCACTCTCTCTCTCTCTCTCTCTGCCCGACTGCACGGTACAGTAGTGATGTACTTCCTATGAGAATGTAATACTGTCATGTCCTGCGAAAGCCCTATGGGTAATGGGATTTCAACCCGGTCTCAACCCAAACACGGTGAAATAGCACGGATTGGAAATTCCGTACATGCATCCCTAGAAAATCCCCCAAATACGTACAGTACATATTACACTGAAATCCTCCCCATAGGTCGTGATGGAGAGGCCCAGTCTCTACAGAACTTGAGCCATGAGAGACACAACTGAGCACGCTATAAAAGCGCGCGAGTTGCCGCATCGAACATGCGACTGTGACTCAAGTTGTAACCCAATAGCACAGAATCATAAATGATGTCAAACCCGTATCTCACTCGGACATGGTGAAATAGCATGGATTGGCAATTCCGTACATCCAATACTAGTGAGAGCCACGCCTTCGTCGCAGTCGAAGCGGTAGAAGTGTAATATGTATGGGGTTTTCTAGGCGTAAATGTATGGAAATGTATTTCCAATCCATGCTATTTTACCGTGTTCGGGTGAGATCGGGCTCGGGATTTGGACATTAAATGTGTGTTTATGGGAGGGCGGTGAACTGGTGTATATTTTGTGTGAAAAAGAGTATGTATGAGTACTGCAAAGGTGCATGTATATGTTACAGTAGGTCTCCGTGTATTTGTCTGACAAAACATAAAATGACTTCTCTTTTGTTTGTTGTCCACTAGTCCCTCCCTGACATTTTAGTCTAGTTATTTGTTGACGAAATTGTCAATAATTTGGTCATAGTTTTAGTTTTAGTTCGACAAAATCAACAGTATCTGAGAGAGGGTGGATTGGGCTTGGGGGTTGGGGGGGGGAGCTGTCATAGTGTCGAGGAGGTGTCCGTCCATCTCACCAAAAGCACCCCAGTGAGCTGTCAATCACGCCTCGGCAGAGAGAAAACCCTCCATTCTGGGGCGCTGCACTATCGATTTTATTCTCTCTCACGCAATCTATGCCTCTCCCCTTTCTTCACTCCATAGAGCGCACACACACACGCACGCACGTGCTGTGTGTTTAAGTAAGCGCCGTGCACAATCTCATGCTATTTTCTGTATCGTTCCGCGTGTCCTAGGCTATAGCTCTCTTTCACAGTCGCACACCTTTTGATCTCTCCTTGTCACACAACTCACCTTAAGCATGCCGAACATGCTCACAAACATTGACACGTGTACCCAGCTGTCTGATGGATGTGCCCTTTCTCTGATGGCCATGCTCACACGCACAAAACACAGGGATTTAAGCATGTCCTGTATGTAATCTCGGTCTCTTTCGTCTGAAGAGGTTTACTTCCACCCTGAGACTGCTGCCGTGTACGTGGCCGCGTACATGGATCCAGATATTGATGTATGTCACTCAGTGACATTCTCTATTTAATAGTCGACTATAGTTGCCTCTGGCTGTGCTTACACACACACCATACAGTATGTAACATGTGGCATGTATTGTAAACACATTACACAAACGTGGACAGAACTACACACATGTACAGTACACAATGCACACTAGGGCTTTCTCTTCAGATTTTTACTAGTTGACTAGTTGCCTAGTTTACTAGTTGTTTAACTACCTATTAAGTGAAAAAATATGTTTTTATTTGTACATTTAAAAACTGTGTACATTGGTGACTATAACTGTAATCTACCTGATATTGAGGAAAACAGGGATTTTCTTCTTCTTCTTATCAACTAGTCAACTAGTACCAACAAGGGAAACTAGTGGATTTACTAGTCGACTAGTTGCTTAAAACCCTATAATGCGCACACACACACACACACACACACACACACACACACACACACACACACACAGTCACACACACACACACACACACACACACACTACTGTTTTTGCCTGTAGCTCTAATGAGGGGATGGGAAGAAAGATGGAGCCAGGGAGACAGAAAGAGGGAGAGAGAGGCTAAAGGTCTTGATTTGTTTTCCTTCTTCAAGGCCTCTGTTGTGCTTTTCTCCAACATATCGATGGCCGCGGTATGGAGGGGGGAGGGGGGCTGTGATTCACCCATCCTTAAACCCAGTTAGACCTGACACTTACCTAGCCTCCTCGAAGGTTCTTACCTCACCATGAGAACATAAAATCACTAAAAAATCACTAAAAGATCACAAAAAATAATCACTAAAAATCACTAAAAAGTCACAAAAGAATCATATAAAAATCTAAAAAAATCTATTTATTACAGCCGTAGGTTGCTTATTGATTAATCATAGAAAAGGACTCTTTGACAGTCATTGGACAGTCATTGGAACTCCAGAGGTCCCCAACATCATAGAAAAGGACTCTTTGACAGTCATTGGACAGTCATTGGAACTCCATGTAGAGGTCCCCAACATCACTTGGCAGCCTCTTTAGCTCGATACCTAGCCTCCTCGAAGGTTCTTACCTCACCATCAGAACATAAAATCACAAAAGAATCACAAATCACAAAAAATCACTTAAAAGTCACTAAAAATCACTAAAAAATTGGCTATTTCTTACAGCAGGATATGGTCTCAAATGGTCTCCACTGATCGTCTGCACTCGCAGGCAACATCTAGTTTTAAGATTGGTTTAATTCCACCTGTTTAATCCGCATTTCTTTGTTGACCCTCTTTCTATAGCACACCACCCAATGTGCCCAATCTCCACCAACTTTCACAGAAAAATCCTTCACACGAACGCCATTGCATATAGGCTACTTTTTTAAATTGTTTGCCATATTCTACATTTGAAGTTGTTTTATTATATTATAGCGTTTTCAAAATCCTGTGTATTGGAGCTTTTGCCGTTACAGGTGCACAGAACAAACCAACATCATTCAACCCTAACGCTCGTTTTTGGTCAATACAAGCTTTATTCACTGCCCATAACTAAAGAAGAAAGGTATTTTTCAGGGTGAAATAAAATACCATCGCGCAGCACTTTACACAGCATATACTTCCGGTTGACGGAAAAGACAGTGGCAGTGGCGGAAGGATTGATGAATTAATAGCCGGCAGTCAGTGTGATAAGTGGGAAACCCACGCACTGATCAGCCTAGATACGGATTGTCTTGTGAGATCCTGCTGTTGGGGGGGGGGGGGTAAATTCATGCACGCCACATCAACATCCCGTGGACATGACAACTAAACCCCTACCTGCCTTAATTTCTCATTAATTAGACGAGCGGCTCTCCAGCTTGATCTAGCCCAGGAAGACCTGGCTGGAACGCATCTGTGTCACTTTAGCGTTTAACCATTATTTTATACTTTAGCTATTGGAAAATAGCAGATCTACAAGCTTGTAGCACTGCTATTTTTGAAAAATCTTAAATGTGGCGCAAATCTTTGAATATATATTATTTTTTCTTCTCTTCTTTTTAACTCAAATCTTTGCTTCTGGGGGGGGGGGGGGGGGGGACACATGCGGGTCGGCGGTCATATAATAATAATAATAATTATTATTATGATAGAAACATACACATTTTTCAGAAAATCGTCAGGATTCATTAGACATTTAGTAGAATCTGGTCTCACGGTCTTAATGGGCTAGGCCATCCCGTCCTCCCTGCTGCAGCGCTGGTCGCTGTGCTGCCGGTGTGAGGGCTGACAGGTGACAGACTGGCTGCTGGGGGGGAGAGCAGTGGTCCTGGGAGGCTGTGGTGGCGCTATACTCATCCATTTTTGGAGCATATAATAACGCTGTTGGCTGAAGCTGGGAGCGTGATGACATGGGGGGGGTTTCAGTAAACGGAGGTGTGTTGTTGTGAACCGCCGTTATGCACGTTTAGAACCCCAAGGTTTCAGCCTGCAGCCACTGTAGTCTATATTATGCCATCTGCCCTTTGATATCCACAGCTAGCTAGTGGAGAAGTGTGTGCTGGCGGGTGGGGGGAGGCATGATACAAATGGAAGGAATTGTTTCTATGAAGAAATAAGGGAACGTTCCGCACACGGTACGTTTTCTCCCCGTCCTCCCTTTATTTCGTTTTGCTCGCCCAGGCTTTTAGAATCACATTATTGAATCACATTATTGTCACATCAGTTTTACGTTTTAAGTAAAAAGTGGGTGAAAAGCTTTTGTACATGGTTCCCATCGTGTTATTTGTCCAAGAAAACAAAGAAATGGAAAAGTAAAAAGGTTTCAGATATTTAGAATCTTGTTTCACAAACGGCACACTCGTAGGGTCTCTCTAAGCCAGGGGTCTGCAACCTTTTTTAAATGAAGTGCCATGTTTTTATTTTCTAGATCGTCAGTGTGCCATATCAACATTAATTAATTTTAATGACACCACAGGAAAAATTCCAACTTATTTTGATTGTCAACAAATATAAAGTTTTTCCTTCTTTTTAAATATTTTCTTTCACGTTGTTATAATGATCATTAGACTCAGGGCAGAGTTCAGTTTTAATGAATGTAGAATGCAGGATGTAATTTACACACTAATGTGAGGGACTTCATTTTTTTGACTGCATTTTTTTTTAAAGTTTATTTAAAACCAAAAATACTCTCACACACACTTGCCAGTGTGCCAGTGATCACCCTCCTTTGTGCCAATGTTGGCACTGGTGCCTAAGGTTGCCTACCCCTGCTCTAAGCTTATTCACAAAACGGCATAATTCACAATTATTCATGCCTACTGTATACCACTGAGTTAACCCACTTCACCAAACTCTTCTCGCGTGTCACGTGTTACATACATACAGTACATACAGTGTGTACATACAGTACACACCATGGCATTTCAGCTGGTGTGTGATCCCATCGCAATTTAAGGATTTCTGCAGTGAATCTCTAGCACTGCATGCGATTGGCATTAAATATGTAGTGGGAACCTTCCTGTGAAGCACGCTTCTTCCACGTCTACACAGAATATTGATGAGGATATTCACTCGGTGTGACCACACCTCTAATTACAGGCCAGCTTCCACTTAGCTACCCCAAGCTGTGATGGGTGCCCGGCTGTATGCATGTGTATGTACTATGCATGTACGTGTGTGTGTGTGTGTGTGTGTGTGTGTGTGTGTCCACTTATATGTACTGTATTGCACACATCTGCCCGAGGTCGGTGCAACGTGTGCTGGGGTGCGCGGGGTCATCCCCTCACCATGTGTTACGTCGAATGGGTCAGTGCTTCACCTGGCCATGCTGAACTATATCTACGGTCCGACGTTGGTCCGTGCTGTAGCTCCCTGACCTGAAGCATGCAGTGTGTGGGTGTGCAAAACACTGCAGGTGGTGCGCTGACCTGACCAGAGCAGGGTAGTACTAGTGGTGTACGACTTGGAGCAGCTCTGAAATCCATTCATTACTGCGTTGCCGCAGGTTAAGATCTTTTGCCACCCGTGGTCAGCTGTATATGGTTTTCAGCTTCGGGCAATATATTTATTAATGGATTCTCAAACCTTACTATACTGCCTGCTGTTGCATATCGGGTTCATCACAAACAAAACAAGTAGTCTTCCAGCATTTTGCTACTTGCTATTGGCTAAATATGGGGATGGATGCACTTTGCTACTATTCCATTATACCTCCGTGTATGAATGTGCTTCAAGAACTATCGGTACGTTTACAGCAGTGGTTTTCAACCAGTGGTCCTTGAGGGGGCTCCAGGTGGTCCCCAGCTAAATGATGGAGAGTCGGTAATCAAATAGACCCTTATAGATCTTTAACTCTTGAGAGGGTAAAATTAAACCAAATGGACCCATACGGGTACATTTGGTTTAATTTTACACTCATAATAATTGTTATCTTGATCCAACGTTTGCCTGTTATCTCTCCTATGGTACCACATCAATTCAGCATGGAATTGTGGACAAAATATTATCCAACGGCAACTAAATAATGTGTTAGTTTTGCATCTGAGAGGCTAAATGTTATCAAATGGTGGTCCGTGGCTCAAATCCCCTATAAATGATGGAGCCTTGATATGAAAAGTGTTGACAACCACTGCTTTACAGTATACCTGCACATGCAGGCTGCATTGACTAACTTTGTATTTTGCCTGAAGGGCTTCTCAAAAGAAGCAAATTGACTACATTGCAGCTTTGAGTTTTTGTTCAGACTATCCCTGGTCTTGTGTCCACCCAAGGTCTGTTTTCTAAACGCCTTTTCACAGGCCTTGTGACCACCAAGGCCTGTTTTCTTTTCACAGCTGTTTCGATGAATCGCCGGTGGAAGACGAAAACACCATAATATATGATGCTTTTCCTCTGAGAACTCAACGTTTTACTGTAGTGCTTCATCTCAATAATGTTTCCAAGCATAATTTGAAATGCTAATTTAATTTGGAAGATTTTGTCACAAGTGAACACAATGGAAGTTTAGCTAAGGAATCACGAAGTTGATGGTTGGAAGTCTGTAATTAAAGAATGTTCATAAACTGTATACTTGGTTTGCATGGTTGGAAGATAAATACAATTCTTAATCTACTTAAATAAGTAGATATTGTTTAAAGATTGTTTCATATATTATTTATTGTTATTAATATTTTATTTACTCAAATCAACGGGGTCCGTTTTTCCGACGAGTCATTCGTCCGATATGCAGAAAACGACCGGATTAAGGTTGGCGAACATGCGTTAAGGTTGGCGATCGGATTAAGGTTGGCGAACATGCGTTAAGGTTGGCGATCGGATTAAGGTTGGCGAACATGCGCTGCTCCGTGCGGTTATGGTTAGGTTAGGTTGATAATAAAAAACTATGAAATTAGAATAACAAAATGTAGTTTATTGAATATGCCTAGCTTTTTAATTACCACCTCACAACCTCACGTGTTGTGAGCTTGTAGATCTGCTATTTTTGCCGAATGTTTGCCCAGAATACAGACACTATTCAAGTGGTTAAATTAAATGGGGACAGAATGGCAAATGATTTCAGAATATAGCTTCTATATTGGCCTCAGGTCTTAATGGGCTAGGCCATCTCATCCTCCCCGCTGCAGCGCAGTAAGCAGTAACCGTAAGCAAGAACAACACATGGTAATGCATCAAATACATGGAAATAGTCATCAAGGATCATAAGCAACCTAGCATCCGTCCAACATTAGAATATCTGTACAATGAAACTATTAATCTATAGAGTGCTATGTCTACATAAAAGGCTCTCTAAATGACTAACGTGCTATCAAGTATCTCAAAGAATATCGGAAGCATAGAAGACCTATTCTTTTATGTTATTTTACTTTATAAAAAAATAATTGTGGCACAGTGCTTGCTTTGTTGAAGGGGAAAATTGCACTGTTGTCCCCTCTGGGGAGCCTGTCGCGAACCAGTGGAAAGTGACAGATATCTCTCCGGCACTATATATGCCGAAAGCCCGATGACCGTCACTGTGCGGTCATCTGGAAGAGAGGCAACGCGTGCAGGGGCCCACCACCACCACCACAACATGTACTGAATGAGAGGGGGGGGGGAGCGGCGCAGGAGATGCAAGCGCCTCCATCCCTGTCTGACTGACGCTGTGGGTCATCGCATATTGCACGTGCGAGTGCACACCTGACACATCCCTCCCCCCACCACCACCATCTTTCTCTTTTGTTATCTCATTCTCTCTCGACTTTGTTTTCCGCTACACTCCGATTATACAAGAGCAGACCAAATAAATATAGTATACTGTGACAGTACACAGTCTATGCAGCGCTTTAGTTGCACAGTGAAAATGGACACAGGATTTTACGGTGCGTGCACGATCCACGGTGTGTACGTTTTACCCTTCCCTTAATATGTACAGTAATGAGGATAGCAATCTAACGCTATAGATATATAACCCTCAGCTCGTTATAATAAGGTGCAAATGTACTGTAGCAAATCCAACTCTCATCAGTTTTTTTCCTGCCCTCCAGTCCCTACTCTTCGTACTGCATTTTCTTTGTACACTCCTCTCCCCTCACCTCTCTCTCTGTCTCTCTGCCCACCTCAAGGATGCCTTTGAAGTGCTGGCCGAGAGCTACGAGTTCAGCGAGAACGAGGGTGCATGCCTGGCCTTCAGACGAGCTGCCTCTGTCCTGAAGAGTCTGCCCCGGGCGGTGCGTCATCTGGGGGCCGTTCGGGGACTGCCCTGCCTCGGGCAACACGCCAAGAAAGTCATGGAGGTAATTTAAAGCCCCTGAGACTGAACAGACCATGCAGCGGACACTCCCAGCTGAGTGACGTCCAGTCCGGAGGGTGGCTGATGCTCTGCTTCTTAAACTAGACCTGAGTTCAGTCCGGAGGGTGGCTGCTGCTCTGCTTCTTAAACTAGACCTGAGTTCAGTCCGGAGGGGGGCTGATGCTCTGCTTCTTAACCCATTCTGACCTGAGATCAGATTCATACGAGGTTTCCGCCGGACACACACTGGTCTGATGAACCCATTCTGACCTGAGATCAGATTCTAAAAATGTCAGTCGCTCTTCGATTTTTCAAAAATAGCAGACCTACAAGCTCGTATCGCGCCACTCGGTGGCGCGATATGAGCTTGTAGATCTGCTATTTTTAAATAGCTAAAGCATGACGTGATGCCGACACCAAAATGGGTGCCCGTTCAGAATGGGTTAAACTAGACCTGAGTTCAGTCCGGAGGGTGGCTGCTGCTCTGAATGAATGTCTGGTCTTGCGTGGATCGCATGCAGGGTCCGCGCTGTGGATTTTTTAACTTGTGGGGTCATGCCGCGCGCACATGCAGGCGAGTGATCAGCGATTGAATGTAGACGTATTTATTAACTTATTTATTAACCCACAATATGCTGTATATCGCTATTATATATTATATACCTATTATATATCGCTATGTTTGATTTATTTTTTCATGGAAACTTTAGTCTTGTCATAATTATGCGTTTACCTTACAAACGTCACCTCTGTAATTCCATTAGTTCATGAATCCATCAACCTGTTATCCAAATCTTTAGACTACATCAGACAGAACATCTGACACCTACAGTAGTAGGCTACTTATAGCAGAACATCTGATCCCTACAGTTGATATGCATCCAACCAGGTTATTTCAAACTGACACTCAACGTCGATCGGTATGTTTTGTTTAATATACATATATATACAATATACACACATCATTGTAGCTACTGTTGAAGTTTATAATTAATCAGTAAGTACTGTTGTGACGAAAAGAGTGCTGAGCCAGAAGGCAAAGCTCTCAGTCTACCGAGCAATCTTCGCTCCTACTCTCACCTATGGTCATGAACTGTGGGTCATGACCGAAAGAATAAGGTCGCAAATACAAGCAGCCAAAATTAGTTTTATTCGTCGGGTGGCTGGCATCTCCCTTAGAGATAGGGTGAGAAGTTCAGTCACGCGAGAGAGAGACTCGGACTAGAGTCGCTGCTCCCTCGCCTGGAAAGGAGCCAGCTTAGGTGGTTCGGGCATCTGGTTAGGATGCCTCTCCTCCCCAGGGAGGTCCTTGAGGCACGTCCCACTGGGAGGAGATCCCCCAGGAGGAAGTTACTATTGTTGCTCTGGAGAGAGAAGTCTGGAGCTCTCTGGTGGAGCTGTTGCCCCCGCGACCCAAATACGGATAAGCAATTGAAGACGGATGGATGGATAAACCCGAGTTGGTGCGCTGTAGTGCACTGTACAGTTTAGCAAGCCTCCCATGGCTAGCGGAGATATATCACACCCTTTTCTTCCATTCTCTTCACACAGTGGGCTCCCATATTGTTACTACATGCATATAACCCCTTCACCCCTCGTGATCTAGACAGCAACCCTCTCCAACATCCGTTCTCTGCCCAAATTCCCAAAATAGTCCTCTCTCTCTCTCTCTCTCTCTCTCTCTCTCTCTCTCTCTCTCTCTCTCTCTCTCTCATAATCACCACTGCTCCTAAAAACCCAGCTCAGTCCAGCGGGGGTGTTCTGGCACAGCCTCAGTCCATATGAGCAGGAGTCGACTTCCTCGCTCGCTGTCATGGCCCAAAAGGTTTGCACCTCATCATCCATATATCCCAGTTACTTTTCTATCTTCTTTATTCTTGTTCCTATAATAAATGTGAAGAATCTCCAACTAGTGAAGGTTGCAGTACAGAAGGGAAAAGTTCTCCCATGCACACTCTCAGTCTTGCACTTATGCATGCACGCACGCACGCACGCACGCACGCACGCACGCATGCACGATACTAATCACACTCACCGGTATACATAGACACATCTACGCACATACACATACACGCGCGCACACGCAAGACAACGCAAACAGACCACTGAAAAGAATAAATGTCATATTTGGTCAGTTGGTAAACATTCAGTCATCCTCCTCTGGGCAGAAATCATTGCCAAATCCCAGGATAAGTGTCAGATATGTTTACTCGGAGGGAATGCAGAGCCCCTGGTTGAAGAACAAGGTGAGCTCCTCTGCCACACTAAACCTCTGACACACACCGGAGGGTCTCAGAGAGACAACCAGAATCCAGAACATGCGTCACATGTCACATCGTGGACACATTCATTAGTCTTTACAGGGGACCAAATTAGCCAGCTTGAAACCAACATCTCAAAGTCCTACGATTTGTCACACACGTAATTTTTATGGTATAGGCTTATTTTAACATTGAGAGACTATATATATATATAGAGAATATATACATGAAATCACCAAAATCTTTAATAAAGTATCTTATCTTCTCCACTTTTTTATCATATGTTTTATCCCGACATTATTGACTTATGTCTTCGCTGAGCAACTGGTTGTCTCTTTGTCTCTGCCATTACTTAGTGCTTGGTGGAGAATCCCACAGAAGTCAGAGTAACGTTTGTAGTTGGTCATCAGTCCACATCATTCTCAGGAAGAATTCTTTACAGATCCTCTCCAAATCGTTCAGATTTGGAGGCTGTCATTTGGCAACTCAAAGCTTGGGCTCCATCTCCCTCCACAGATCTTGTATGGGATTAAGTCCAATCCATGACCTTCATGTGCTTCTGCTTGAGCCAATCGTTGTGTTGCCCTGGCCTGGACGTATAGATTTCGGGTCATATTGTGTGTTTCCAATGGTTTTCTTGGTAACTGTGGTCCCTAGCTGTCTTGAGATCAGTAACATGGCCCTCCGGCCTTTGTGTTTGTTCTTTGAATTTGCAATAGGATAGGCTACATATGCATATGCATGCACGTGTCAGTGTCTGTGTACAAGTGTGCACTTATTGAACTATCAGGTTAATAAGGTTAAGTATTCTATTGGCTTGCAATACAACGTATCATCATATGGTTGATACACGCACGCACGCACGCACGCACGCACGCACGCACGCGCGCGCACACACACACACACACACACACACACAGCTATATTGAGTGCCGTACGTGTCATGTATGTTGGGGTGCACACTGTCACTGCACCTGCACACACATAGGCTACACAAGATTTGTGTGTGTGCCTCAAACACACTCACACGACACGTACCATAAACCAAACACCTCCTGTGTCTCGGCTCACACCACCGGCCAGATAAATCTGATGTTCTGTTTGTTGTTTTATGGTATTTATCTTTGCACGTGGACACGCTGCCTGGTTTTACGGCTTTTGCAAAATGGTGACCAACAAATTAGTCGTGTTCCTCGGGGAGGGAGAGAGAGGGAGAGAGAGAGAGAGAGAGAGAGGGGGAGAGAGAGAGGGGGAGAGAGAGAGGAGAGAGAGAGAGAGAGAGAGAGAGAGAGAGAGAGAGAGAGAGAGAGAGAGAGGCAATTAGATGTGGCGCGAAGCCATTTCAGAGCAAACAGTGGTGGCTGGGGAAAACCTCACCTTGGGCCTTTTATTAACGCCATAAAACCCTGTATTAATCCTACCAAGGCACAAACAACAAAGCCATTACTTCTGTGAAAAAGAAATGGGGAAATGAGGGTCTGAGGAGCAATTGATTTAAGTGGAATGTACTTTTCAAAATGAGCAGCGGCATCACATCATGGCTATTTGTTTATCCGAATATAACCGAAGTCATCCCAGTTCAACATGCAACGATGCCGACATTGATGGTGTTTTCTTTATTTTCTTTCTTCCTCAGGAGGTCCTCGAATATGGCTGTTCATTTGAAGTCGTGAAAATATGCTCTGATGAAAAGTATCAGACACTAAAGGTAGGGAGATGCAAACCATCTCTAAGCATTTAATTCTAGCAAAAACATGGAACAGTATCTGCTTTCCAAATGACAGCTATATACAATTCATGCACAACACCTGTTCTCAAGTACACTCTCGCTTCCTTTCTTCTGACAGCTGTTCACAAGTGTTTTTGGGGTTGGAACCAAAACAGCAGACAAGTGGTACTGCAAGGGGCTGCGCTCATTCAGAGAGATAATTGCTGAGCCCTGCATTCGCCTCAACCGGATGCAACAATCTGGTATGTTCGTTTGATGTATTATGATGCTTTGTTTGTTCTTGCTTACTGTTAGTGGCTCTGGATTTAAGAGCGTCTGCTAAATGCCTAAATTAAATGGAAAAAATTAGTGGTGGAAAAGGTATTCGCATTTGAAAGGACAACTTTAGTTTTTTTCAACACATACAACACAATATGGCATCCCCCTTCACATTCAGTAGATCCTGTGATCTTTTGTGGCTAGATGTCATTTCCTGGGGTTTAGTAGGACTATAGTAAATAATAATAATAATAATAATAATAAATCGCTATAAAATTGTGTAAAAGAAAATACATATTTAGCCCCATGTTCGAAATTCGAATGCCCCCACCCCCTGCAAAAATAGTTAAAATCCCTAAAACGAAAGAAAGCAGCAAATGAAAAACAATTAATACTCATCTTATACTTTCTCTAATAACAACATAAAACATGGAACTTGGTTGAAAACAACTAAAGTTGTCCTTTAAGTTAAAGTATCAATACTGCAATGGAAAACAAATACTGCGTTACAAGTAAAAGTAAGGTATTCAAAATGTACTTGAGTTAAAGTACAAAAGTATTGGCATCAACATGTATTTAAAGACCAAAAGTAAAAGTACTCATTGTGCAGAATGTCTCCTTTCAAGTTTTCAAATACTGTATATAAAAAATCATTTGAAAATATATGAAAATAAATGGCAGAAATGTTTATAGGGCTGAAGTGGTTAATGTTTTGTAATAATAATCCAAATCTACAAAGAATGTCAGAACAGGAAGGACAGGTGGGAAAGGATCAACATATGGAATGTCAGAACAGGCCAGCTCCATATATGGTGATCATAAGGGTTTGAGGTTTTTTAGGTCAGATGTAGAGTTGCTGGCCCGGCTCCATATATTATGCAGATCTACAGTAGGTGATGATCCGGTCTTCTCCATGTATGGTTATACAGGGTTGGATGAGGTCAGTGTCATGATCTTCATATATGGAGATGGCCATATATGATGTCGTGACGTGTCACGAGGTGTGATGTCACAAGGCGTGACCATATATGGAGGCATGACGCCACGAGGCGTGACCATATATGGAGGCGTGACGTCACGAGGCGTGGCCATATATGGAGGCGTGATGTCACGAGGCGTGACCACATATGGAGCCCGACCAACTGACGGGAGATGCAGGTTTTCATCGTAAATGTGACCTATATGTCGCAATAAGGTGCAAGCACATTACAGTTGCAAATGAAATGAACAAATTACATTTGTGCGTTTTGAATTCAAATGCATTTATCAGTAGAGCACGTTATGTATTCAGGACCAATTGGCTTCAAATGGTGACCATGTTATTTTTCCCGCTAGGCCGTAAGGTTAACATAGGTTAATACAGTGGACGGAAGTAATTGTAAAGTAAATTGTTCCTATAATTTGCTTATAGCAGAGACTCGGATAATCAATAGTTAGACTCTCGGTGAGCCTTGCCGTTTGGGAGTTTTCTTTAGCCCAGAGCAGGCTCCTTATCTCTAACCAATTAAGACCTGAGACCATGCAGAGTCTACACATAACCTATGTTTCTATATCAGTGGTTCTCAAACTATTTCATGTCAAGGACCCCAAAAATCATATGTAATTGGCCGCCAACCCCCATCTGAAAATATGTTGTTCCAGGGACCTCCCCCAGAAGTGAAGATATGAGTTAATAACATTTGCCGTGAAAGAATATATATTCGAAGATTTGCGACACATTTTCAAGATAAAAAAGCAGATCTACAAGCTCGTAGCGCGGCACTCGGTGCCATGCTATGAGCTTGTAGATCTGCTATTTTTCAACAGCTAAAGTATAAAATAATGGTTAATGTGGTTAAACGCTATAAGGTGACACACACATGCGTTCCGGGCCTTAACGTGCTAATTCCCCCCCTTGTTGTGATCACGGTCTCTGCTATTTGATGAGATGCACATGGCCAACAGGGAGCTCACATTCTCAGCACAATGGACCAGACGCCGCAGGTATATATTTGCAATAAAATAATCAATGAGTGCCATTTTGTGAAGGGTAAAAGCTTTTTGCAGAATTCACCCATGGCCCATCACCATCAATCTGCTTTGCGGGGAACGGAACCGGCGCTTGACTTTCAGCAGGCGAGACTTTTGATGTGCTCGTCGGATTATTGACGCAACGTGTCGCACACAGAAATGTCACCCGTGTTCAAACACATGCTCGGGTGTCTTTGGAAATACCATTCTCATTTAACGATTCCTTTCATATGGATTTTCTTCTGAATGTATTAGGGCAGATCAGTGCAGGGAAAATCACGTCCGTATACAGTAGTACGTCACGAGACATTTCTCTATCTGGGGAAAACTGCGCTTATTAGAGCACAGGAAGTCCGGTTTGAGCGGTTTGTGCAGTGCAGTGTTTTACACATTTATAGAAAACGAAAACCAAGACTTCATCACATATACATACATGTGTTGCACACATGTATGACATTTATAGAAAACCAAGACTTCATCATACATGTGTTGAACACATGTATGACATTTATAGAAAACCAAGACTTCATCATCATTAATTATTTACTTGATTATATATAATATTCTTAGTATTTAACCTTGCCCTTTGGCCTTTCCAACATATCGGAATTGGTCAGAATCGGTATCGGCAGATATGACCCTGCAAATTAGAGATGCTCCGATAATCGGCAATTCACCCTATCTGGAGAAAGCGATCCTTTACACCAGGGGTTCTCAACGTTTCTGGCTGGGAACCCCCGGAAATGCTTTGGCCATGTCTCGCGACCCCCGCCCTGCCCCCCCCCCCCCTCCCCACCCCCAATACAAACTGACTGCAAAAATAACCTTAATAATAAATATATCAAATGAATACTGAAACCAGATATAATCATTAAGGAAAGCTCATGCATGCACTATGTGTACTATGTAAACTCTTCATTTCCATTTTCCATCCATTCAGTTGCAAAAGAAAAAGATCAGCATCGGTATCGGCCGATCATGAGAAAACAATCAGTGATCGGGATCGGTCCCAAAAATCCTGATCGGCGCGTCCCTACTGCAAATAATCGGAGATCGGATATCGGTCATAATTTCATAATGGTAGAAGGAAGGGTAGATGTATTAAATCTACCCCTCCTTCCTCAAGTTACAGACAATCACAGTCAGGGCCAATTACGATGATCTGCAATCCATGCATGTGTGATATTATTAACATACTATACCCCCCCTCAATGTGAAATGGCTACGTTTACACATTTCGGATATCAAAATGATGCTGATGCGCCTATAGTATACTGTACGTGCTGTACCGGTGTGCTATGTAGCATTTATTCTCAGAGGTGTTGAAACCAGTGTTCAAATTTTGACAAGAATGGATTATGTGAGCACTGCAGCAGACAAGTAGGACCTTTGGGACATGCAGACAGTGTTATCTGTGAATTGTCATCAGATATAGACATCCCCATGGAGGGTTAAGAGTGGGGGACAAAAGGCTTAAAAGAAGAATCCTGCTCTTGTGCAGTCTTCCCATTCATCACTATCGTATTTCCTCTATTTCAGACCTACCTATAGGTCGTTCTTCGGTAATATGTCGTGAGATATAATGTAATTGAAAATTACATTATCGCCTGCCGCCAAAAGGGTCTCTCGTTCATTTTGAAACTGGATCAGATAATGGATTATGCGTGCTGACAGACATTCTCATCTCTGCAGACACAATCCATCATTCCAAACTCTATGGCGTCGGCACTGCATAGAAAAAAATAAATACAGTTCTTTCCCCTTTGGACAAGGAAGGGGGGCTCAGGGGTAGAGTGGCCGGATGGTAACCGCAAGGTTGCCAGCTCGAACCCAGAGTTAGTGTCGAAGTGTCCTTGAGCAAGACGCTGAACCCCTAATTGCTCCCGATGTGCATGGTTTCCGCCATCATTGGTGTGTGAACGGGTGAATGTAATGCACATGTAATGCACAATCTATGTAAAGCACCTTGGATAAAGGCTCTATATAAAAGCACCATTTATAAGGGAATAGAAGAATTATTTGACTAAATTGTAGACAGCTTCTAAAGTAGACCTTGCCAAACAGGGACATGGAGAACGTGGAAATAATCTGAGAAGTGAATAATATTGTTTTCTTTCTATTCATGCGAGAACATCCTATAATATAGTATATCCATGATCCACGCGTGAATACAAATACAATCAATGTGAAGGGAAGACTATTGAATTAGACTACAAAGTAAGCAGTTTAAGAGGAAGGAAGGCTCTGGAACTCCATTTTGCTTAAGCAGTTTAAGGTCTATAAGCCTCTGTGACTGAAAGAACAATACAATATTACACACCATAGCACGTTAAATGGGGACTGCGGATGAAGATTAACATTTTTGCTAAATCCGGTGTATTTACGTACATGTGGTGTCCATTAATATGCATTGTCCCGTCTATAATAAACAAATGTCTGATTAAATCATAATGGCATGCGGTACCAAGTAATCTACATGAATTTGTCTTGAGTATCAGTACTCATTGGCGGAAACTAAGTAACTAAGTACTGTACTTAAGTGCAATTTTGAGGTATTTGTACTTTACTTGATTGTCGAATTTTCAGTAGGCTACTTTCTACGTCTCAGAGGCAAAGATTGTACTTTTACTCCATCGTGATGCGACGCATTGTGATCTTGTAGATCTGCTAATTTCAAAATATTAATTAATATTAATATAGCCTACATTTGAAAACTTGAAATGAGATATTCTACATAATGAGTACTTTTACTTTTGGTACTTTAAGTACATTTTGATAGCAATACTTTTGTACTTTTACAATACATTTTGGATTCCGGACCTCTACTTGTAAAGTATTTCTATATTGCAGTATTTATACTTTCACTTAACCCATTCTGAGTGGGAACCCCTTTTGGTGTTAGCATTATGTTATGCTTTAGCTATTGAAAAATAGCAGATCTACAAGCTCATACTGTAGGTGGCGCGCTACGAGCTTGTAGGTCTGCTATTTTTGAAAAATCAAAGAACGACTGACATAGAAACTTAGATTTTTCAGAAAACTCTCAGGATGTAGAAGACATTTTTAGAATCTGATCTCAGGTCAAAATGGGTTAAGTCTTTGTCTGCCACCATGTGGTGAGGAAAGGTACTGTATCAGAATGCCACGCATAAACCTCTGCTTTGTTTAAGGCAGAATAATTTCCGGGTGAACCGGCATGGAGAACTTCATTGTAATGATCGGCTATTATTGTCGTTAGCCCACGCTGTTTATCTTCTGCCAGAAACGTTTACATGTCGGGAGCGATGCGGTACAAAATCACAAATGACATCCGAACTTTGGATACATCAGAAATGGGATGCACGCGCAGATTAGACATACCAACGGACCGACATGCCGAAACAGCGGTTGGACATGCGCTGCTCCCGTGCTTGCGGATAGGTTTCTGGTTTAAGGAGGTTAGGTTAGGGTTTGAGGTAGGTTGTCGTTCTAATGACAGTCGGAATCCGACTGTCATTAGAACGACAACCTACCTACTGACTGTCGGATCAATAGTATGTCTAAACTAAAGCCCTAAACTAAACCCTCAGAAACACCATGGACGGGGGGGCACGGTGGCACAGTCAGGAGTGCCGTCGCCTCACAGCTAGAAGGTCCTGGGTTCGATTCCCGCTGGGGACGCTGTGGGTGCTGGCGGCGTGCCCTCTCCTACGCGTCCCGAGGCGGGGTTGGCGAAAGGGCCTTTCTGTGTGGACTTTGCATGTTCTCCCCGTGTCCCCTAGGGTAGGTACCCTCGCAAAAAACATGCAGTAATCCTGGTCTCTAAACTGCCTCCTCCTGGCCAGCCGGGGCACCTGATGGAGGGGACACTTATGCATGAAGGAAGCATGAGTTCAAGTCTGTTGCTCTCCCCAGGTTGGGGGAGGGTGTGTAGAGCCCAGGATCTCATTAGATAATTGAATTTAGGTGTGAAAAATGGGTTACAAAATCGTGGGATAAAAAAAAAGAAAAGAAACGCCATGGACAGCGAACTTAGATTCAGAGTTATGGAGCATTGTAAATTCTACTTTGAACGGAGGTAAATGGAGGGGGGGTGCAAAGATCCTGGTGCCGTGGGTGACGGGGGCGTTGCCTAGCAACCGGGCCAATGTTAAAAGCTGATTTTCATATAATATGTAATGCTTTAGGTACAAACATGTTCGTAGCTGGCTGATAACGTCCCATAGGCAGGGGGCACGAATATGTACGTAGCTGGCAAAAAAAATATTAAAGGGGGAAATACCACTCATTTTCAACATTTTAACGTCATTAAGTACAAAATATGAGTACCTTTTCCACCACCATCCGTACTCTGTACTCATAAATCTGAAAATGTCAGATTTGACAAGTTAAATTGCTGTGTGTGGAACCTCAAATTGAATACCAACAGGACAATAGCAATGCCCATTCCACAGTTAAGCGGTGTATATTCACCCCGACTCGTCCCCAGACTCTCAAAAGGCTCTATGATTGATGGGTGGCTCAGAGGAGGCTAATAGCGACGTGTTGGTTTCCCTACAGGCTTCCTGCATCATGGAGACATCTCCAGGGCTGTCAGCAGAGCGTCGGCGCAGGCCCTGGGGAGCATTATTGACGAGGTGGCCCGTGGGATCACGCCAGACGCCATGCTGACACTGACAGGTGGCTTTCGCAGGTACAAGACATGTCTCCTCTTATCAGCAATGATGTGGTATTGTTTTGAAACGGAACAGGACTTATACCGGGTTTTGCTTTCATTCGTGCAATATTCTATTATAATTTATACATTGACTCAAGGGATATGGTAAGGTCTTGGCAAATTATACAGAAGTTAGGAAATTCCCTTTTAATATGAACACAGTTTTATAATAACATTTGAGAGTCTGGTGGAAGATGATAAAAATTGTCTCTTTTTTCAAAGACATTTTTTGGGGGTTATTTATTGCTGTAATAGATGGAGACTAGATTGGATGCTTGGAGAACTCTTGTCGACGGCCTAAACCCCAGAAGGGGTAATAGGCGTAAGTGAAGTAAGTGAATAGATGGAGACAGTGAATAGAGATATAGGGAATGTCTGCAAAGGGCCTCGGGTCGGATTCAAACCCAGTCGTGTCAAGGACTGTTTAGACCTCTTCTGAATCCAATCTCTGGATAAGGTACAGATAAAATGTGACTATTGAACAGCATCCATCAACATCAACATGGCCTCTTTATTCCTTGCCGTATGAGAGAGAGAGAGAGAGAGAGAGAGAGAGAGACAGAGACAAGCTGGTGGTGTTCACACAGCGTGCATGTTGCAATTACATCAAGCAGCCGAAACTCATTGTCAACCGTGCGGTGCTACAACAGCACTCACGGTGGGAACACACTTAAAAAGCTACCTGCTGAGTGCGGTGTATTTGCTCACAGCCTGTGCCCCCCTCCTTTTGTCACCGTCTCTCTTTGTGCCTTTTTCTTTGCGCCCGAGTAAGCATGGAGCGCTCCCTCCTCGCTCCGCAGTGCTGTAAAAACCTAGCTATAACCCCTGGCATGTGAGTTAAATAATTCAAAAGCAGTCTGGCGAGGAGGACATACACTTGCTTCTCAACGGGGTTGAATGACCCGCCACGTTTTTGGCCCGTGGTCTTTTCGTATTAATAGGGATTTGGCTACACACTGTAAAATGCATTCAGGGGAGGGGGGGGACAAGCTTCACTTTTACCATGTCTGAACCCATTATCTTTGGTCATCGGTTTTTTGAAAAATGACGTTATCTGCTAATAGAATTTTGTCTTGACAGACCCCAAGATACCGTTAACATTTGGACTGCAGACTACAGTGCTGTCGACGGCAGTGTAAATGGTGCATTTACTGCATGTGGCGCTTTACATAGATTGGTGCATTGCATTCACCCATTCACACACATTAGCGACGGCGGAGGAAACCATGCCAGGCATGCCAGTCTTGCTCAAAGGCACTTCGACACTAACTCTGGGGAAGCCCGGGATAGAACTGGGAACCCTCGCAGTTCCAGCCAGCATCGGTTCTTCATCCCTCCCAGTCCCAGGTAATGGCGCTCTTGAACGGGACAAAGGAGGTGGGGTTTGGTTATTCCGACGTGTTTAATCCTCAGAAGGAGAAACGACAGCTGGAATGATATCTGATTATGTAAATAGCCTCTCCTCGAGGGGGAAGTTGGGAGCGAGAGATGAGAAAAGTGATTAGGCCATCATGGATAGTTACCATCGGGAATGAAGGGGAGGAAGTGTCTAAGCTTTTAGAGCCTGCATGCTGCCTCTGACGTGTTGACTACAAACCCAGGGAGACAAGCTGAACCATTTACCTGGTTTGATGTCCGCTGGGGCCAGTTTATAGGTGCTTCACATAAAAAAAACAATTTGTGGAGTGAAGCTACAAGCACGGTGACCTGTATACATTATACTGAATGTCAGTAATACCTCCCCCCCTCTACCCACACACAGAATGCATGCTCACATCCTGTCTCTTTTAAGGGCAGAAGATTCTTTAGACACAATTTATTCACAGCAGGAAACACGCTAGTTAGGCCAATTAGATAGAAATAGACGTGTGCTTCACTTAACGACATCAGCACTAATAACGTGCTAATCTTAATCATGTGACATATTTGAAAATGCTCTTCCTCAACTCCTGTCAAAGCTCAGTTTAATTATCCATAATTTCCAGCTCTGATTTCTATTCGTGCCTCCTTTTTTTCTCTACCTGATTCATTAAGTTAAACGCTTGCTCGCCAATTCACTCTGACAATTCTGTCTCTGCGCAGCATAAAAGCGATGCAATTCACAGAATTCACAGTAACACGCCTCCCTTACGTTTCATGACTAAAGTTCGGTTCTCCAGTAATTGCAAGTCTTCATGCACTTGAAACGTGGAAAAAATGTGTTCAAAGGATTTGTTGATATTGGTGTCATGTGTGTTATTGAAGTGAAAGACTATAGGCGACGAGCCAGTCCTCGAGCGAGTGTGTGTATGTATGTGTGGCGGGGGTGTGATTAAAAATAGACAGTGTGAAAGGGTTCAGACATGTCGATGAAAGTGCTGGCTTTGGTTTCTATGTGATGTCAGCATGTCCCTGTTATGGCCCTTTAAATTACATTAGATCAACCGTAATCCCTAATCAAAGTGACACTGGGGAAGGGTGTCGGGGGAACGTCGGTGCTCACTGATCATCTCTCTCATCTCGGTTACACAAGGAAGGGCATCGTCAGTGGATCTCTGAACTATGCTGTATGTATGAGGCTTGTGCCATCTCATAGCTTTTATCTTTCAAACTATCTTAGAGGTTACTTATGTTCTTGTCTGAAGTCGGTGAAAACAAGTTGATAAAACTTGACGATGCATTGCTGCTGCCTAAGCTCTTTTTTGTGTCTCTCTACTCCAGAGAGGTTTTCAACCAGTGGTCCTTGGGGGGGGGGGGGGGGGTTCCAGGTGGTCCCCGGCTAAATGATGGAGAGTTGGCTTTCAAGAGTAAAATTATTGTTAAACATCTACGTTACTTCATTAGAGTTGATTAGATTGTTATTTTGATCGTTTGCCTGTTATATCTCCTAATGGTACCAACATCAATACAGCATGGGATTGTGGACGACAACATTTTTCTTTAGTTTTGGGTCTGAGAGGCTAAATGTCATCAAATGGTGGTTCCGTGGCTCAAATACAGAATAATGAATGGACCTTGATGTGAAAAGGCTTGAAAACCACTGCTCTGGGGACACGGTGGCACAGTCGGTAATGCTGTCGCCTCACAGCTGGAATGTCCCGGGGACATTAGATTACACTGGGTGAAAAAATGGGTTACAAAATAGTGGGATAAAACATTATTTAAAAAATAAAACTTTTCTACTGCTCTACTCTACTGCTAGGGACACTTGGAGTTCCTTGGGGAAATTTCAGAGACAACCACACTTCCGACAACTGTATAATTCATTCACGTCGCCCCGTCGTGGACTACACACCAGCTTGTAAATATCCATGTATATTTTATATGGTCTGGCAGAAAGAAGCACTTAATAATTTATCATTTCCCCTCACGCAATAGAGGTGTGTGTGTGTGTGTGCAGCGTAAGTTCAGGTTTGACGCGATGTAGTTGTCTTGTGTTGCTGCTCCTTAGTTATTTAAAGAAACACGTAGCTTTACCACACACTGCCTGTTAAAAACAACCATCAGAGTTTCCTTACTCTATTTACGCCGTAATCTTTCCCAGCACTACGTACCGTACATGTCATCTCGCTGGGAAGGAACGGATGCCTAATGCTGAATAAAAACTAGCGTGTTGAAAGCGTATACACCATTAGAGCCAGAGAGAGAGAGAGAGAAAGCTGTACCTGACATGCTCATGTCATCTATTTTTTTCCCCGCTGACTGCAGTTGATTTATAGAAAGTATCTGCATCGACCAGACAGCCATGATGCTCTGGCTAAATCAGTAAAAAAAGCTAAAAAAAAAAAACTTTCAGAGGTGTAGGCCAGGCCTGCCCGCACTTTTATTGACTTGAGAACTACAGTACATTCAAAATCCATCCAAATATTTTTTTTATCCCATTGCTGAAAATAGTGAAAACATATACCTGAAGGGGCTTTGGAATAGCGTTACATACAGTATAAGACAAACACACTCGTAATGGGAAATGGGGTGTGTGTGTGTGTGTGTGTGTGTGGGGGGGGGGGGGGGGGTGGGGGTGTAATGAGTACTGTTTGGTTTTGTATAACTTTGTAATGCTACTGCCATGATGTTTGTACGCAACACTCCTATTTGATGTCAATCAATGAAGTCACTTTTATTATTGTATATATATATATATATATATTATTTTTTTAGGGCTATGTCAACTGGTCTAGCTGCACAGCCTTCGTAATCTGCTGGTATATAGATCACGATCTACCTTTTTGGCACCCCTGGCAGGGCTGGACTGGCCACCGGGCATACCGGGCATTTTCCCGGTGGGCCGCGACCTTTTTTCTTTTGACAGGCAGGCAGGCCAATAGGCGGCAGGCCACCAGGAAAGGTCCGGGCGTGCTGCCATTCTGCCAGTGCCATCATGATAATTTCACTGTACCTGTATCAGTGAGTGACAAATAAACCCTCTACAAAGGGTTGTGTAGTTGTCTGTTGGTTTGTATCATTTAGGCCAGGGGTTTTCAACCGGTGGTCCGCGGCCCCCTGGTGGTCCGCGGAGGTACTGCTGGTGGTCCGCAGCCAGGCATTCAGAAAAGTTATATTTTTGCCTTTTTTTTCTTTACTTTTTTTTAACCTTTCTAATATATAATATAAAACTTATTTGCACTCTTTTTACTTGTTTGTAAATAATAATAACTTAAGTCGAATCTAACATTTCAAAAAGTCAAGTGCTCAAGGTGTCAAATAAACCAAAAAAAAAGCTGACGGAGTCATCAGCTGCCAGCGGAACAACCATCCTGCTCTTCCACCCAACGCATGCATGCTTACCGTGCTTGCTGCCCAAGGCAAGCACGGTAAGACGTTGCCATAAATTATTCATTCAATTCATAATAATACGTTTGGGAAAGTCAAATCTCCCTGCCATAGAGTTATAATATCTGCCGCGGATCGATTGAATAGTCTCACATAATACTATATATAATAGTATTCACTATTCAATGTGCAACTTCTCAGTCTATCGTTGCCGAAAAGGCAGAGCTACAAGCTCACAACGCGATGCAACCAGGTGCGGGCTCCACCGGGCCCGTCAGCGTCGCGTCTCCGTCAGGGAATGTTCCCGTTTTAATCAATGAAGGGTGGCTCCACTGCCCACGTTGTGTTGCGTTGCGTGACTGCATTAAAATTGCCCCGGTTGGCCGGTTCGTTTTTTGACGCACACGACGGAGGCGCAACGCGCCCGGTGGAGCCCCGGTGTGAGCTTGTAGATTGGCTATTTTTGGTGCTTGACACCGTCGTATGATGATGTATACATTACGCTTTTAAAGTGACGGTACACAATGAACAGTTCCCTCTGTATGTCAGAAAGGTACTGTATAAGGCCCTAGTAAAATGTAGTGCAGGTTGTAGGTTGGTTAAAATAAAGAGAAGATTATTAAAATAGAATAAGATAAAAATATATATTCTGTTTCTGTGTGTGTGTGTGTGTGTGTGTGTGTGTGTGTGTGTGTGTGTGTGTGTGTGTGTGTGTGCGCGTAGGGGGGGGGGGGGGGGGGGGGGTTGTCAGAAACAAACCTACTGTGACTGTCAAATGCACCAAGTGTCAAATGTGTCTTCAGTGTTTGGGTGATTAACTGAAATGGATTATTATTTTGAGACTTATTTTGAGTAAAAAACACTTTAGTAAAACTTTTGATAATAAAATACTTTGAAACATATATTTTTTTTGTCCAGCTCATGAATGTAGCCTGTGATAGTGTGATTAGTGAGTAACAAGTAAGAAGAAAACAAAAACAATCTTAACCCATGGTGCATGAATGCCCCACCACTATTGTGTCGGGTGGGTCCATCGTAGATCGATGAACCCACCCGACACAACAGTGGTGGTCCCCAGGCTGCTGCTAGTCAGAATGGTGGTCCCTGGATCAAAACCAGTTGAAAACCCCTGATTTAGGCCTATGTTGTTCTGTAAAAGTGGTGGTATTAGGGCTTGTTTGTTTGTGTGTGCCGCGACGGAGCGGGCGGTAGAGTTTCTGCTATCTGCGCGCTGCATGGTTGTGGTGGGCTGGTCTGGGCCAAATTCACACGAAAATGTCCCAGTCCAGCCCTGACCCCTGGTGTAGGCTAATGCTAGCCTGGGTAAACCCACTCCCCCTGCTGGACAACATTTCATTTCTGGCGAGGGGGAGGTTTACCCAGGCTAGACTAATGCCGCCATGCCTAAGCCTCAAATGTGTTCAGGGAGCACACAGTACCAGTGTTGATTTCGTCGACTAAAACTAAAACGAAAAATGTTCGTCGACTACCTTTTTTCACTGACGAAAACTAAATGGAAACTAAGCTATGATGACTAAAACTAAGACTAAATATACTGACAATTTCGTCAACAGCGTAAAAAGTGTAAAATCAGTCATTACGGCAGCATCAAGGCCCGCCAAAATACATTTTAGTCGACTAAATCAACTGTAGATTTAGTCTAAAATCCAATGATATTTAGTCGACTAAAACTAGACTAACACTAAAACAGGCATTGACTAAAACCAAAATAGAAATTTGCTGCCAAAAACAACACTGCACAGTACCCACTGCGACCCCCCGACCTCTGCTCCCCTGCTTCATTACCTCTCATCCTCAGATTTGACACAAACATAATTGAAACCGTGGTGTTTTGAGAGCTGATTGGAGGTAAACTGAATTTATGCTAATGATCCCCCCCCCCCCCCCCCCCCCCCACACACACACCCCCACACCCCTTCCTTTTTGCTATTCACGGCACATATTTATGCTGTGCACTCGAGTGCGTTTTGCTAGCACAGCAGTGGCTGCAGCGCTGTGTTTCACTTAACAACTGGCGCCATATGAGCTGCAGCATGGGAGAAGTGGCCTCTCTGCGTTTGCCAATTAAGAAGAGCATTGGCTAGCGTTGTGAGAAAGCGTCTCGTTCCGCAGAGATGGGGGGGGGGATCTGTGCCGGTGCATTTTCTAAAATGGCTCTGTCCAGTCAGGGCCCAGCTGGTCGGCTCATTACAGAAGTATCTACTTCTGGGCAGCAAACGGTGAGAAGGTCAACGTGTGTCTGCCTAAATGACGCCGAGGCAGAAGTATACCACAGACATCCCACCCTGGAGAATCTGGTTTCAGCAACACGGCTCAACGCCGTCCGTTTAACACGTTGGATCCGTATCTGACAAGTATAACGGTCCTATAAATTAATGACGCTGGGTACAGATGACGAGCAGGCTCGTCTTAAGGCGTTTGATATCGCTATAACGTTGCCTCACTGTGTTTCATTCTTGGAACCGCTCTGGTTGCTGTGCACGGTTGCCGGGGCCCCGCCCACACTGCTTTTGTTTCTCAATAGAGCACCGAAGTCTGACGTCACTTTCAGTAGAGGGCGCCAGTACACAGGTTCATGTATTTTCTTTGTTGCATTGAAATCCCCATAGGGGTATTTTAGATCGCTTCATATAAGAACTGTGTTTGAAAAATAAACCGATCATCTCTGCCTTTCTGTCAGGGGGGTGTCTGTGTGTCGTTAATGATGTCCATTAATATTTGATACAGCCAGTTTCTGGAGAAAATTTAATTAATGTGGCCGCAAAAGCCTTGAAACTACATATGAAGGCAATGTCGTTGCTAATATACGTCACGCCCAGCTGTCAACACATTGCGTTCCTCAGATTCCTCATTGACGTAAGCTCAGCTGGTGGTGACTCGACTCGTACTAACCACAAAACATTAAATATCAATATAATAAAAATATAAATAGACGTAATTAACATTCAGTTTCTGTTGTGCGACAGGCAGATGCAGCCACCCGCCTACCCGGAAATGTAGTCTCTGGGTTGTTTGACTCATTTCTAACGCTTATTTTGTTACTCTTTGGGTATATTTGTACATTTCCACCTTCAGTCGAAGTGATATATGAGTGAAAAGGCCGGGATGATCGGTTTATTTTTCAAACGCAGTTCTTATATGAAGAGATCTAAAATCCCCCTATGGGGATTTCAATGCAAATAAAAAAATACATGAATCTGGGGACTGACGCCCTCTACCGACAGTGACGTCAGGACTTCGGTGCTATATTGCTTCTGTTTTTTTTTTATATATAGCACTTTCATCCAAAGTGCTTTACATAGATTGCAGTGGTTGAGAAAGTACTCAAATGTTTTACTTAAGTAAAAGTATCAATACTGCAATGCAGATGTACTCTGTTACAAGTAGAAGTCCTGTATTCAAAATGTACTCGAGTAAAAGTGCAAAAGTATCTGCATCAAAAGGTACTAAAGTACTAAAAGTAATCATGGTACTCATATTGCAGAATGTCCCATTTCACAATTGCCTGTACAATGCCTACTGCATGCAGCTATACAGTATTATGTACTGTGTGCACTGTGTGGGACCATGATCATCTAGTCTATCTCACCTCCTCCCCAGGCAAGTGACAGTTATAGTTGACTATAGTTGACTATAGAGAGCCACTTAGGTTCCTCTGAGGTTCCGTCCAGCCACCTTTGTTCTCGTCACGATCACAGCCTGGCTGGCAGCACACACGGTGGAGTGTCCTTTGAGAGGTGACAACATGCTGGCGCCCCCCCACCTCGCTCTGTCGGCGCAGCAGCCTTTGTTCTCACTTTCATGTATGATCAAATATTCGGCATGTGTGTGTGTGTGTGTGTGCTTGTTTTAGAGGGCTCGCACGCTGTGACGGCCATTACTTCATATCATTTCACACGATGCCGCTGTCTGAACCATCTTCTATGGACAGATGGCTGATTATTTCTGAATAGTCGTTTGTCCTCCAGATCTTTGTTGTTGCGATTGGATGACATAGCAAGGTTTTTGTACACGGAGATTTTGAGTGTTTGGTCTATTAGGCCTGTGATTATCTGTCTGGGCACTTAAAATCCCAGAAGGGTTTGGCCGGGGTGGGGGCAAATAGGAGGCAATTTTCCCAGGAGGCAATTGCCAGCACTTTGCTAAATCACATTTTATAACTGTTGTAAAAATCATTACTGCAAAATATCATTGATCATACATCAAAATGATAAAAATGGTGATTACACAAACATGAAATATCCGTTTGTTCAATTTTTCCGTTCCTTTTTTCTGTTGCCATGTGGCTTTGTTTCTGCTCATTCAGTCCTGCAAAATGACTGAGTAGGAAATGACTAAGTAGGAACTAATTCAAACTAATTCAAGGCTATGAGTCATTGACAACTCGTGACAACAATAGTGTTTGTCTCCATAATATTAGCAACATGAAGGCTTTCATGAAGGATAAAATGGAATAATATTATTATTCCATTTTATCCTTCATAAAAGCCTTCATGTTGTTAATCTATACAGTACAGTATATAACATCAGAGACACCAAACATTTTTTGAATGTATAAAAGTGTCATATGACTACAAATAGTGTTCAAATGAATCAGATCTACCGTAGACTGCTGTAGCCTCTAGGTATGACTTACAGCACTGGTTCCCAAATAGTACGCCGGGACCCATTTGTGGGTCGCGGAAACATTTTTATGGGTCCCTTGTTTTTTTATTTCCTACATTTAGATTTTCATTATTATTATTATTATTATTATTATTATTATTGTTATTATTTCAAAACATTTAGAAAAACCATCCTGGAAAAATGTCAGTACATATTCAAGCTCGATCTGTGCAGATCTTTGAATATATATTCTTTCCCAGCATACGTTTTAAAATATAATATAATATATATATAATATAATATAACATACAGATTGTATGTTATATTGTATTAACATACCTTACCATACAGATTGTACTGTATGTTATATTGTATTAACATGCCCTACCATACAGATTGGACAACATTTTATTTTATTCATTAAAAAAGCTGCTTTAATTAATATACAATATACAATCTTAATATACAATCTCTCTTATCGCAAGAGTGATTTACAGAGCAAGGGGTGTAGTAGATTCAGCCATCTGTACCCAGATAAAAGTTTGATCATGGCATTTTTTTTATGAAATCCATATCTATTTCAGATTAATTATTTCCCTATTAAAATGTAAAAGTAATTAGTTTTTCCTTTATTACGTGTATTATGCACCCCATAAAAACATGCAATATTACAATATAACACATAATCATAGTAGGTGTTTTTCTTGGTTTCTTGGAGGATGTAATGAGTTGCATACACAAAACGTTTCTTATTTATTCTTCGAAAAACCAACATAGGATTTATTTTCTGTTTTAATATTTTTATTGGTACAGTTTCACGTACAGTTACTTACTTTACAAAGGACATACTTTGCCAAACTGACATAACATATAAACAAAAAACAAAAACAAAACAACAACATTAGGACAGGGGGGGGGGGGGGGGGTTCCTCCAGTTCATCATTCACACCATACCATGTCTCAAGCCCATTCACATAGTTTTTTTTTCTGCCTCTATGCATTGCATTGCAGTCTTTCATGGGGTAGCACACCGAAGATCTCTCTATACCACATTTGTACCGTTGGTGGCTTATCCTTAATCCAGTTTATCAGAATGCATTTCCTGGCTGAAAGTAGAAGTTTATCAAATAGTTTAAATTGTAGGGGTGTCAAATGAATTTCTTTTGACGGGAGTCCCAGTAAGAAAGCTCCCGGATCCTTCTTTATTCTCACCTTAATAATGTCGCTTAACTCACGTGCCACTTGGCCCCAGAACCTGGATGTACACTTACATTCCCAAAAGTAGTGATAGTAGTTACCCAGATCTGTTTGACATTTCGAACATAAAGGAGATATTGAACGGTCCATTTAGTTTAGTAACACAGGTGTGATGTGTAATCTGTGAAGAATTATATATTGTGTTTCTCTTAGTCTGTTACAGGTATAAACCTTTTTAACTGAGTCAATGGCCTCTTGCCAGTTATCTTCAATATATTCATTGTTAAGATCTCTCTTCCATTTACGGAGGGATGGTATCTCCTGGGAGTCCAATGAGTAAAACGATGAAATGAAATGTGATACCTTACTACAGTTGCATAAGAAATTCTCAGTTTTACTGTAAAGGGAGACCAGTGGTGTTGGCAGCTGTAGTGAGTTAATGAAGTGTCATATTTGCAAGAAACCAAAAAACATGTTCTCTTGGAAGGTTAAACTATGTCTGCAATTGCTGAAACGACATCAGAACACCATCTCTAAACAGATCCCCCAGTACACGGAGCCCTAGTGAGTGCCAGGTCGTAAAGATGGCCGAACTGCGCCCCGGTCCGAATTCATGGTTGCTAGAGATTGGTATTAGCAAAGACCTTTGGTCTTCTCTCCCTACATAGGATTTATGAAAAGTATTACAGTCTTTCCTAAACAGGATGGGCATGCATGTCGTTGATTTGACTAGTTAAACACCCCGGTATGCAAATAAGCCATGGTAAAAAAACACTGATATAGAAGCTTTATTGTTGTGCAAGGCTGAACACAGTTTAAAGAGGACAGCCACCCGTCTGAGAAAACTCGTTTCATGAAAAAGCATGGCAAGGAAATTACTAAAGCTGTCCACACAGACAGCAACAAGACACACAAGGGATAACATCAAATAGAAACGGCTTGACTTCACATTATATTTGTCCAGGCTACTAAACTGTAGCCTGAGACTGCAGTTATAGTTTTTCCTATAGCCTATAATGTAACATGAACTAAAGATAAAATATGATACTTGTGCCTATTCAAGCCTACTACGTAGCTGGTATCTAGCTCAGCACATCTACTCACCAGTGTTTGCCATGACCTTCTCCAATTAAAAGGGAAAAAACACACTTGTGTGAAGTGAGGGGTGCCCTTAACATCATACATCATGTACATTATATACATACACTGTACATCACATTCCGTGCTCAGCCAATCAAATCATCACAAATGTCATTCTGGCTAATCACAATTTATGTCTTCACTTTTCTGTCCTCGCTTTTGTCTTCAATGTTTGTGTATAATTATGTTGATCC
Source organism: Protomyctophum parallelum (assembly GCF_964188405.1). Classification (NCBI taxonomy): domain Eukaryota; kingdom Metazoa; phylum Chordata; class Actinopteri; order Myctophiformes; family Myctophidae; genus Protomyctophum; species Protomyctophum parallelum. The sequence continues at coordinate 7,890,729 of NC_139704.1, read as the reverse complement.
TTCGCCATCCATCCTTCCTCTTTGATGTCTCCCTTTTGACTGAAACCTGTCCATTTAAACTGTAGACGGTCCCCAAAGTTATTAGTGCAGCCTCGCCCGAAAAGAGTTCTCAACAGGCCCGAAAGTTTAGGCCCGGCCCTACCTGGGCCCTCATCAAACCCTGTACACTGAAGACACTGCCCCCGCTGCCACCATTAGATCTCCATATATGGAGCTGACCTGTTCTGATAGTCCATACGTTGATCTGGCCACATCAAACCCTGTACACTCAAAACACGCTCCATATATGGCCAGTACAGAATTGATCTGACCCCCCATGCCAAAGCGCCAGCGCTCGCCCAGCAGTCTGCTAGGCAGATGCGTGCTGGTCTTAAACCATTTTGGGTGGGAACCCCTTTTGGTGTTAGCATTATGTTATGCTTTAGCTATTGAAAAATAGCAGATCTACAAGCTCATAGCGCGCCACCGAGAAAAATCAAAGAACGACTGACATAGAAACATAGCTTTTTCAGAAAACTGTCAGGATGTAGTAGAAGACATTTTTAGAATCTGATCTCGGGTCAGAATGGGTTAATTGTCATCTCTTTCTTTCTTGGTGGTATCTTAGCCCTATGTTAGTGTGGGCTCGCTCCAGCGTGCACACGCTAGTTCTATACAGCCACTTTTTGTGGTATCCAACTACTTCCACAATCCACATACTTTGGACCAGACCTGTACTGTAATTTTGTAATTTAATTATCCAATCTAATACCCTTTTTTATATAGCATATTTTACAACACAAGGTTAAAGTGCTCTACATTAAAAAATAAAATAAATACACTAGCTAAAAAACAGAAAAACAACAGCAAGAACACAACACAACAAAAACAGCGACACATCACTGAAACATACAAGACGCAGCAGCGTCAGCAACTCAGCAGACAGTGAAACAAAACCTAGACCATAGAAACTCAACCGGGGGTTCAAAGCCAGGGTGTAAAGGTGGGTATTAAGGCAAGATTTAAAAAGTCTTGATGGACGGGGCCAGTTTGACGTGGGAGGGAGAGCATATTCCATAATGTGGGGGCTACTAATATTGTACCTTTTTTATGTCAAATACACATTCTAATAAAGTTGGCTCTACGTGCGAGGAAGTCTTTGCTGAGCTCCACAGTATAATAATATTATCCAACTTGATAATCACCTACTGCACTGTATGTGTAACACTCCCTGACTGCTGCAGTTCTGCTGACAGTGATGCTGCTTTTGTGTGAGCTTGCTCAGGCTCCATGCTTTATTACACTGATCCAAGTAGAAAATGATGATTCTGATGAAAAGTTAAGGCTCTGACACAGCTGAAGCAACAAAAACCAAAGCCTTTAGAGAAGTTTAGACTTAACTTAACTTAGGAAATGTTGCTTGTTTTAACCCATTTTGAACATAGGACGGGTGGAAACGTCATAGCTAATCCAACAGATGGATTGCGAGGTCCTATTGATCTCAAACGAGAGAAAAATATTCAGATTTCTTTTCTTCTTTTTTGGCGGGGTTGGCCTCTCCTTCTGCACCATACTTCTTGCTGTTATCTAGCTCATATCTCCTAATCTAGGGAGCTCTCTGTGATTTTGACCAGATGGATATACTAAGCTCTGCATTTCTGACTTCAACATGCCTCTCGTGCAAAATATGAATGCAAGGGATTATCCAGCGACTTTATCTTAATCATAGCAAGGTAAGAAAGCAACATTATGCCGTTTTTTTGTACGGAACGGAAGGGGGGGGGGGGGGTGGATTTCAGAGTAAAAGCTGCCATATCTGCGCGGCACCCCAAGCTGCTATTTTGAAAGAAATCCCGGCGCTGATTGTGTTTTAATAATGAAAAAAAGGCCATGCCCAATGCTTTTAATAGCACCGTCTGCTGCGCTACAAGCTTGTAGATCTGCTATTTTAGAAAAATCATGAAAATGGGGGTTGGCGGCCAAATACATATACTTTTGGGGTTCCTGGACATGAAAAGGTTTTGAGCACCACTGACATAGCAACGTACGTCTTTCAGAAAACTGTGGTTTTACCTTAAACCGTTTTGTACCGACCCGACCCTTTGGTGTGGTTTGTGCTTTAGAAGAAGAATCTGTCTCAGGTCTAACCAGTTAAATACTGGGACATTCCCTTACTTGCTGGTACTGTACTTACTGTAGGTCTATGTCTCTCCTTTTCCAGGGGGAAAGAGTTTGGTCACGATGTAGACTTCCTGCTGACGACCGCTGAGTTGGGGAAGGAGAATGGATTGCTAATCAATGTGATTGACAGACTGAGACAACAAGTAAGTCAGATCAACCTGTGCTAATAGTAGTAGTGGTAGAGTAAAAGTATACAAATGTAGTGAAATAAAAGTGAAAGCTGTGATGAACATAAAACGGTATTAAAGGTCGGGGGTTCGATCCCCGGCCGGGTCATACCAAAGACTGTAAAAATGGGACCCAATGCCTCCCTGCTTGGCACTCAGCATCAATGGGATGGATTGGGGGGTCAAATCAACTAATCAAATGATTCCCGAGTGCAGCTGCAGCTCACCGCTCCAAGAGACGGGTCAAATGCGGAGAACAAATTTCACTGCGGTAACAGTGTGTGACAAATCGTACAACTTTGAGATCCCTCCAAAAACAATGTAGGCACTGTATTAAAATATTTGTACAACATATCAAATCTTTTCTGCAGCCATACAGTATAATCTCAATGCCCTTTTGGGGCAGTGATTTATGTCCTCACAGTGTGTTTCCGGCTGCCTCCTCCAGAAATCTTAACTATACATCATTTGTGTTTTACGATTAAAGGACGGGAATTTGTCAGCCCCAGTTTATTGTCCATACCATGGGATCTCTGTTCTTCCAAAGATGACAGTAACCAGGATATTCTGCGGTTGGTTCTCGTTCCCTGTACCGTGTTGGAAACCTATTGCAGAGCTGTCTCTCTGGGACTATCTCTAGTAACAACGCATATTGCTCCAGTCAGAGACGACACATCCCATTTATTGTCATGCTGGAATTCTAATTCATATACCGTGTTATTATCAACTACACTTATGTCTGTATCAGTAGCCTATATTGGTATTTTTCATATGTTCTGCCAGTAGTCAAAGGTTTTACTAAATTATTTCTCAGCCAGCAACGTATATATTCGTACCCTCCCAGCTATGGGACGTTATCTGCCAGCCATGTAGATATTCATACCCCCTCCGGTTGCTAGGCATACCCAATAATAGTCGATCTTTACAAGGAAGTCCTCCATGCGCCGGTAACGTGGAAATTAATCTGCCCCAAAACACAGAAAATCATCTGGCATACTGCCGCAGTACCTTCTTCCATCACTAGGCGGCAGACAAAGTGTTAAGTAGATGTATCAATACTGCTATATATACAAATACTCTGTTACAAGTAAAACTTTAATTCAAAATGTTTGCCTATCATGATGACATGCTCATTTTATGTGGGTCATTTGGTGCTGATGTCATGGGCCAACCTTAGACAGCCTCTGCAAACACAATCCCCTGGAAGTAAGAATTCTTCACGTTCTGTGCCAAAAAGTGTGCAAGGAAAAGTCCTCCTGTCAAGTGGTCTATCAGAACGTTGCTGATGCCTTTCAGAATGATCAATAGCATACACTCCGTACAGAATGTAGAAATGTAGAGAGAGCCTTTTCTGGTGCATCAGAGGACAATCTTGGAGGAGAAATTCACAGTGCTTTGGGTCAACACCGTTTTATCAGTCAGTAAAGAAAAAAAGCCAGACTGATTTGTGTGTGTGTGTGTGTGTGTGTGTGTGTGTGTGTGTGTGTGTGTGTGTGTGTGTGTGTGTGTGTGTGTGTGTGTGTGTGTGTGTGTGTGTGTGTGTGTGTGTGTGTGTGTGTGTGTGTGTGTGTGTGTGTGTGTGTGTGTGTGTGTGTGTGTGTGTGTGTGTGTGTGTGTGTGTGTGTGTGCGTGTGTGTGCGGTGTCCATGTGCTTGCCTGTGAAGTGCATGTGAGACAAATAATGCAAGGGCGAGTGTGAGTGTACTACTGATTATGTACTGTAGGTGTACATGTATTGGAAGAGAGTGTGAGTTGTATAAGGTGATGGGAAATCTATAGTGACTAATGGACCGTGTGTGTGTGCACGCACGCTCGATTCTTCTGTTGCTTTTTACAAAATGTCCTGTGTGAAACCAGAAATGTTCAATGCAATGACCCACACATGTACTGTATTTGCAAATAATACCTGCACGTACGCCGGACAACATTGCGAATTTGGCTGTGCTTTTTGTGGAAGCTTAGAGGAAGCTTTCCTTACTAAACAAGTACCAGCCATTAGTACAAGCCATTGTACATTTAGGCTATGAGTGTCAGCTCATTGCTTTTATATTTGGCTCCTTGGGCCATGATGTCCACAGGCTGGTGGGTTTGAGGATTATGGGGTTGTCCAAGTGTTAGGCAAAGCAGCTTTTAAAATACTGCTCAATCTCCTCCACTAGGCAGCCGTTCTATGTGCAGGAGAAGACTTGCCCATATTTGTTTCTGGTGTTGGTAATATGGCAGATGGACCTATGTTGACTGTGAAATGTGAATACATTGAAGTGTGTTGTTTACATGCAAGCATGCTGTATGTGTATGTGTTGAACCTTCAAGATGCAGTTAACTGGTGGATATTCACAACATGGAGCTCAGAACCAACTAGTCCATAAAAAGTAAAAGCCTTAATGTTTCACGTGCTGTTTACATTTTGGAGTGGATTAGTTTTTACGTCTGGATATACCCCGTCCAGGACAGGCTTCAGACGCGCCTCCTCCGGAGACTTGGCTCAGATCTGAACCCATTTGATTTGGCGTTAGGAAACCCGTTGCGACCGCATGCCCCTGCTGACAAATTATTAAATAAATAAAAACCCACCCAGGCAGGCAGGCACCCACACACATACTCACTTAAGGAAGTGGTTTGCACCACTTAAATAAACGCTGACACATTTTGGAGGGACTCAACGCAGATAATTGGTGAGAGAAATACAACCTGGGCAACAATTTATTTTAAAATAAATGCATTAGTAGTAACAGCATCTGAGGAGAGATGGCAGGATGGAATTTGGTGTTTTACATTACAACATTACATTACGGCTTACAGGAACATATTCATTGTGTGATGTTTTTGGAAATGCGTTTGTGTTAAATTAAATAAGGGTAATACTGAGGATTTTGCAGTGTAATAGGACTGCATTCGAGCTGTGACATAATGCTCATCTTATCAGTGGTGGAACGTAGCTAAGTACATTTACTTAAGTACGTATTTGTATTCCACTTGAGTATTTCCAATTTCCAACACTTTTACTTCTACTATACATCTCGGATCCAAATACTGTAGGCTACTTTTACCCACATATTGTAGGCTACTTTAGTTACTAGTTGCAGTACTTTTTTTATTACGTATTGTCCTGAATATATACAGTACAAATACATTTGTAATTTTACTCTAGTCCATTTTTTATTCTGGACGTTTACTTGTAAGTATTTCTAAAGACAGTATATTGCAGTATTGATACTTTTACCTTTTGGTGTTAGCATTATGTTATGCTTTAGCTATTGAAAAATAACAGACCTACAAGCTCATAGCGCGCCACCGAGTGGCGCGCTACGAGCTCGTAGGTCTGCTATTTTCGAAAAATCGACTGACATAGAAACATAGCTTTTTCAGAAAACTGTCAGGATGTAGGAGACATTTTTAGAATCTGATCTCAGGTCAACATGGGTTAAGTAAGACAATGTGAGTACTTTCTTCCACCACTGAATCTTACGGTATGTCTACAGTATTATTAGGAAGCGCCACTCCTGCTTCCCCAGAAAGCAGATTGTTTATTTACGGTAGCAGCCCAGTGAGAGATGCCTCATCAATCTGCACGTCCCTCCCCTAGCCCATTCTGACCTGAGATCAGATTCATACGAGGTTTCCGCCGGACACACACTGGTCTGATGAACCCATTCTGACCTGAGATCAGATTCTAAAAATATCAGTCGTTCTTCGATTTTTTTCAAAAATAGCAGACCTACAAGCTCGTATCGCGCCACTCGGTGGCGCGATATGAGCTTGTAGATCTGCTATTTTTAAATAGCTAAAGCATAACATGATGCTGACACCAAAATGGGTGCCCGGTCAGAATGGGCTAGAGACCATCTATTCTCCGTTGCACAACACCGCAGTACCACACGGTATAAAGTAGGCCTTAGTGGCTCAAAACGAAATGGTTCCCAGGTAATCAAAGAAAGATTTTATAGTTTGGAACAGATGGCACTACCATGACATAAAATTAATTTAGATGTCAAACTTCAGACTCGCTTCATATACTTCCATGGGATTTAGTTTGGCGTTTTTATGCCAACGGATCCGCTCTGGCTGAAATGAAGTGTGAAATCACACGATGCAGTGAGATGCTCTTCCCCTTTATATTCTGCTTTGGGAGGGATTCTGCTCGAGGGAGCTGTTCATAGTAGCGAATACTGGCATCCTAATTTTGGTCATAGGTGAAAAAAAAAGGATGATCTATTTTGGAAATCATGTTTGTGGTTAATTTGATAAGGTGACATGCTGGTGCCAAGAGCCTATATAATTTTAAGGAAGCAAGGGACGTGTCACATTTCTAATATTCTGAACCTTGACTAAATACCCATTGTGGTCACATTATTACAACTGTGAGGGGGAAATGGCCCTGAGTTCTAACCATGGTTCCAGGGTGCATTGACAGAAAATAGATTGGGACAAAGTGAGTGAAATGCGTGTGAGGGAAAGTACAATTTAGAAGTGGCTTACTTTCAGAACTTTCAGCAGGGCTTTCAAGGACAATGGGCAGCGCCAGAGCACCCCCGTAATGGAAAATGGATCCCTTGATGTAAAATGACAGAAAAGAAGGGAAAAGAGTGGGGTGGGGAATGAGAGGGGGGTGTGTGTGTGTGTGTGTGTGTGTGTGTGTGTGTGTGTGTGTGTGTGTGTGTGTGTGTGTGTGTGTGTGTGTGTGTGTGTGTGTGTGTGTGTGTGTGTGATGGATAAGTGAAAGGATAGAGTGAGGGAAAGATTGATTAAAAGTGTGTGAGAGAGAACGCAAAAGTAAAGGAGAGAGAGACAAACCCTGGAGACGGATGATGCTTACAAATAGGGATGTCCTGATACACTTTTTTTGTTCCCGATCCGATCCCGATTTCTGTGTTAGCCGATACCGATACCGAATACTGATACCAGTGCTGTGATCTCGTGTTGTGTTTATAGCTATATCTCGTGTTGTGTTTATAGCAGACTCCTCACTCATAATGTGCACTTGCAATTTGGGCAACTCCAAAGCAAACTCCACATGCCCCAATATTTTATTTACCTGCCATAGTGTCAACCCTTTACATATACATTGCATATTCGCTGATACCGATATGACCCGATAATATGACAATCCTACCTGGAGGGGAGAGAACAGATGGCGGAGGTGAACGGAACACTGTCCCCTCTCCTCCCAGTGAGCTGTGGCGTTCCACAAGGAAGCATAATAGGGCCTTTACTGGCAGATGGCTTCCTGGTTAGAGTGGGTGACAATATTATCACACGAAAAGATGAAATTACCTACCTAGGTTCCATCCTGGAGGCTAATCTTTCCCATGATAAAATTTCCACCAATGTAATCAAAAAAGTCAACGAAAGAACTACAGATTCCTTTACAGGATCTCCTCACTGGTCAACAAAAACACCTTGAAGACTCTTAAAGGAGCCCTTGTACAAGGTTTCTTCGACTATGCATGCACCTCTTGGTACCACAGCACCTCAAAGGCCCTTAAAACAAGGCCCCAGACCAACAAACTTGCCAGGCTCCTACTTGGCATCACCCCCCGAACCCACCGAACCCCTACCCACTTTGACAGGCTGGAATAGCTTAGGGTCGAAGACAGAGTACAGCATCTTGCAATGGGTCTGGTCCACAAGATTCGATACACCACCAAGATACCCATGTACCTGTCCAAATACTTCCTTAATGTTAACGAAGTCCATACCCACAACACCAGAGGGAGTGCAACAAACCATACGCAACCCAGATTCGGCAAAAACAAGGGACTAAATTATTTTCACTCCTATGCCACCAAAATGTGGAACGCCCTACCAATAGTCATTAGGACATGCGAATCCCTTGACTCCTTCAAATCCGCTCTCAAAGGGCACCTACGGACGGCTGCAATTCGAAACTGGCCCCCGTAAAATCTGAATTTACCCACCCACCCCTTTTCCCCTCACTGTATATGTTTCTTTTCCCTTTTTACCTCCTTTATGATGAATTCTATGGCTTTATAGAAGTGTATATTTGTACGTCTCTAAATATTTTGATGAATTGAACAAGGTGGACCCTCTTGTAAACAAGTGTAATGCTTTATTGGGTCGTCCACTCACAGTTAACAGTCTTTGTATTGAGTTGTGCTTGAATTGTACTGTAATTCTATTAACTGTTAATAAATATTTCAATCAATCAAACACCCCTTGTTGCTGGCAAAAAGTACAGTACAGTACAGTACAGTACAGTACAGTACAGTACAGTACAGTACACATAAATGCACTTAGTTACTTTCCATCACTGGACAAAAGCACCTCACATTCTGTTCAGTGAAATGGGATAAAAGCATCACGATTAAAACTAAAGTGAACGTTGCGATGAGCTTGTGGTTCAGCAAAAAAAAAAAAAGTAAGTAAGGTAATAAATGGTGCATAAAGTGGATCAGATGGGCCTGAGAAGAAGGATGGGAGGAAGGAAACAGACAGTTGTATTGTGTCCAGAGCTCCCTTCACACCGAGGAGGGGCTGGTGGGTGGGTGGCTGGCTGGGCAGGGGGCTCCCTTTACACCGAGGAGGGGCTGGTGGGCTGGTGGCTGGCTGGGCAGGGGGCTCCCTTTACACCGAGGAGGGGCTGGTGGGTGGGTGGCTGGCTGGGCAGGGGGCTCCCTTTACACCGAGGAGGGGCTGGTGGGCTGGTGGCTGGCTGGGCAGGGGGCTCCCTTTACACCGAGGAGGGGCTGGTGGGTGGGTGGCTGGCTGGGCAGGGGGCTCCCTTTACACCGAGGAGGGGCTGGTGGGCTGGTGGCTGGCTGGGCAGGGGGCTCCCTTTACACCGAGGAGGGGCTGGTGGGTGGGTGGCTGGCTGGGCAGGGGGCTCCCTTTACACCGAGGAGGGGCTGGTGGGTGGGTGGCTGGCTGGGCAGGGGGCTCCCTTCACACCGAGGAGGGGCTGGTGGGTGGGTGGCTGGCTGGGCAGGGGGCTCCCTTTACACCGAGGAGGGGCTGGTGGGTGGGTGGCTGGCTGGGCAGGGGGCTCCCTTTACACCGAGGAGGGGCTGGTGGGTGGGTGGCTGGCTGGGCAGGGGGCTCCCTTTACACCGAGGAGGGGCTGGTGGGTGGGTGGCTGGCTGGGCAGGGGGCTCCCTTTACACCGAGGAGGGGCTGGTGGGTGGGTGGCTGGCTGGGCAGGGGGCTCCCTTTACACCGAGGAGGGGCTGGTGGGTGGGTGGCTGGCTGGGCAGGGGGCTCCCTTTACACCGAGGAGGGGCTGGTGGGTGGCTGGCTGGCTGGGCAGGGGGCTCCCTTTACACCGAGGAGGGGCTGGTGGGTGGGTGGCTGGGCAGGGGGCTCCCTTTACACCGAGGAGGGGCTGGTGAGTGGGTGGGTGGCTGGGCAGGGGGCTCCCTTTACACCGAGGAGGGGCTGGTGGGTGGGTGGGTGGCTGGGCAGGGGGCCTTGGGCGTAGTTGTGGAGTGGACGGAATGGGACCAGCCCGCAGGGAGAGGAGCACAAGAGACAGTGATTAAGTAGAGGTAGCAAAGGTTGACTCTAAGTCGCGTAACCTTGTCATCTGCAATTGAGCCCCCAGGGCCTGTTCGTGTCTTCACTCAGGCCTTATATATCATGGCTTGCAACCCCCCCCCCCCCTCCACCACCCCTTTACTCTCATCCCCACTCTTCTGTTAGCCTAAGGGGTGGTAACAAATACATTTATCTAGAAACGTCCTTGTAAAAACGGGTTCATCTTTTTTTTTCCTCTTGCCCCCCTCCCGCTGATTCTGAAAGCATAACTTGGGGGCAGAGGCAAGGTCAGGCACCGCTTCTGTGGCAGACAGATGAGATTCAGCTTTGCCCTGGTAATGGCAACGGGGAGAGAGATTGAGAGGGCCACGTTTCACCCCCTTTCCATCCATCATCTCCGCCTCTGCCTACTGTGTAGACGCCGTTCTCTGAAGATAGAGCGCTGGAGGAATTTCTACACGCGCGCGGGCTGTAATGGCGCTATTCAGTTGAGCTTCATTGTCCCTGAGCCAGCATGGTCAAGAGATATGAGAGTTTGAGCTGAAACGAGGAAATTAGTAAGGAAACGCTCAGAAGACTGGTTGTGTGATGGTTACTTTGACTGACATTGAAAGGACTTACACACAAGTATAATGCCTCTAGTGCCTCCACACACTTATGCAGTGCACGCACGCACACAGACGCACGTGCATGCACACAGCCACACACGCACAGTCACGCACAGTCACACACACACACACACACACACACACACACACACACACACACACACACACACACACACACATGCCCCCTTTGCTTTAATTTGTGCAATCAGTGCGGTTCAGGCTGGCAGAGCTCTGAATCAAAGTGAAAGAAAGTGTTCAAATCACGCCTCGCTAACGCGCGCTAATCTGAGACTTGAAGGCAGAGTTTTGAAGTCTCTGAGTCAGTGGGATTGTGACATCAGATCACACAGTGCCTTGCGTCAGTGCACGCCAACACCACGCTCGTTGCACCACAAGCAGATGGCCATTAAGTTGGTGGCAGGAGCCCATGTGTGCTGGTTCCATACTCGCAAAGAGACCAAAGTTTGTGATCAAATGTATGTAAACTACCACGGCTAAGATCCTTTTTATTTATTTATTTAAATTAGCATTCACTTGTAGCCTTTTTTCTTATTGACCACTGTTGGGCAAAGCTTTGGGAGAAAGATTATATGTCGCTGTTGTCCCCCTCCCCCCCCCCCTGTAATTCCCTCTGTAAACAGTTATTGTGGAATAAGCCTCGTCTCAGATGCTCACTGACATTATACCTACTGCGTGGTGAACGATTATGGAGTGCTGTTGGGCTAAACAGCCCGCGGCAGGCGCTGAGGCGGGAGGGAACTTCGTGACAGTCTGCTTTTTAACAGGATTTTGCCGCCGGTGGATGTGTGTCAGAGAGAGCAAAATATGGAGCTGGAGAGAGAGAGAGAGAGGGACGTGGAGAAAGATGATGCAGAGAGAGACAGAAGTGTGTTTGTGTGTGTGTGTGTGTGTGTGTGTGTGTGTGTGTGTGTGTGTGTGTGTGTGTGTGTGTGTGTGTGTGTGTGTGTGTGTGTGTGTGTGTGTGTGTGTGTGTGTGTGCGTGTGCGTGTGCGTGTGCGTGTGCGTGTGCGTGTGCGTGTGCGTGTGCGTGTGCGTGTGCGTGTGCGTGTGCGTGTGCGCGTGCGCGTGCGCGCGCAGAACAGCCTGCAGGTCTCGCCCAGTGAAGGGCATCCGCATTCAGACACTACTTAATGGCCTGTTCAACTGTCTCTATAACTCATTAATCCTTCTCTCTCAAGGCATCCGCTTGAGATTCGAGGCTAAAGACAAAAATATCAGGCATGTAGGGCCTTATGTACAAGATGGACTCTCTCCCACATGCTTGTCTCAAGTATGGCTCGGGGGGATTTTAATTTCAGATTAGTCTGTCTTTAAATCCCTTTTATGCTGTCATTTTGGCCTCATCGTCTAAATTGGAGCTGTCAGCGCCTTTAGCTAAACCATTATTACTGAACGTAAAGGGGGACTTTATAAGAACCCCCCCCCCGCCGCCTACTCCATTAGAAGGTGAGTGGTTATCTGTAATTGTAGATAGAGTGTCTCCCATGGGTGGCACAGCAAAGGAGATGCTGGAGACATCAGAGATTTTAGCCGCGGCGCCGACGACTTAACCCGAAGACCCCGGAAGATAATTGCAACGGGGGGGAAGAAAAAAACGTGAGGGCTGGGGGTGTGTGGAACCCGATCTTGTCCCCATGTGTCACTCAGGGCGGCTTCCTGTCAATTAATGACTTCTGTCGGCACTTCCTCTGTTATTAATGCCCTCTGGGTATAGACTATGGCGCTGTCCTCCATTTCATGCGAGTGTGGCGCGGAGCACAATTGGATGGTCCGACAGGGGGGCCGGTTCACACGGGTACAGGTCGGGCTATACCGGGCCTCGCCTGTGACAAGTCTGTTTAATGCCTCACCATTAACCTCAAGTCATTGGGCTCCACGGGCAGGACTGTTCGGCTGGGCCACTTCTTCTCCCAATTATTGCTCTTTAAGGAGAGGGAGGCAGATTTATGGCCACAGAGTGCAGTAGCACAACAATTACACTGGCTGCTGGGATTAAATTGACAATTTGTAATGTTAATCGTCCCTTGCCCCCACTCCTGCATTGGGGTTGGGCATAATCAGCCAGGCCAAAACCCAGAGGAAATCAATCCTTAGTTTCTCTCTCTCTCTCTCTCTCTCTCTCTCTCTCTCTTCCCTACCGCTCTTTGTACGTCTCTCTCGCCCCGTCTCTCTTCCATCATTTTATTTTTACTCCCTCTCCTCTCAAATCTTTAATTATTATTTTTTTGTACACATCCTCTTCTTATTCTCTTGCACTACGTAGTCTGCAGTTTATCTCCTCCCTGCACCTCTCTCCTCTATAGCTGCTCTGTCGCTTTTCCACACACATCTTTTGTTCTCATCAGCGTCCCCCCCCCCCCTCTTCTTTTCTCTCTCGTGAACACAGTGATGTATTACTCGGCAGAGACTTCCATTAGCTAACAGACTAGAGCCCATTTACCAGGGAATGGGTTTTAGCCTCCTACTGTGGTCGAGCAGAGGGCTGTCTCACAGTTGGCTCTTTACACTCCCCAGTACACTCTCTCACCCGACCTGACCGGGCTGAAATTAGACTGATGACAAGTCAGAGCAGATGTTCACACAGTGGCCCGTCTCATCCCCATCATCACGGAGGACCTTTTTGGTACCTCCACCTCACATTGTACAGTCAAATCCATAGTCGTAATTTAACTCTGAAAATGTAGAGGATACAGCTGTGCTTCCCAGAGAGGTTGCATTTGTACAGTACACTCTCAGAGTTAGAAATAGGGTTGCTAACTCAGACAGTTTCCAATAAGGGACACCTCCATTGCCTGTGCGTCAAAAATGCGTCAATTTCGGGTCAAACTCCCCCAATTTCGGGTCTAAATTTCGTTGTTGGTAATATTTTGCACACACCATAGGCCAACGGAAAGTCTGTTTCCAACCATATTTCCAACTGCAAAGTGAACTGTGCCCATGACTGAGCCCAGTCTGGTTTCGTTTCTTGTGCATCGCTCGAGTGGTGGAGTGGACAAAACTTCTCTCCATTGAATAAATAACCTAACCCTAGTTAGCAAATATACAACACAAAAAACAAAGACTATAGCAAGCCCTCCAAGGACCATTCTAGTGATCTGGCATTCTAGTGATAAGAATCAACTTGCCTAAAACGTTCTTGAGTTAGGCTACTTGAGGGGGGGGGGGGCGTTGTTTCTGAAGTGTAGTTTTGCTTCCTAGTGTTTAAACCACAGTAAAATCTTAATATCTTAATATTCTTCTCAAACATATTCATATCAAGGACCCCCAAATTAAAATGTACACTGAGAATATGTTTTGCCAGCAGCCAGGAACCCCCCTGGTTCGTTTAGTGTCCCCAACGGTAGCAATAATAGTTTACACTTTGTGTTTGTGTTCCTTTGTTCCTGCCATTTTTCTTTTCACTATACTCTAATGTCATATTGTGTGTCTCGTTATTTTATTTACCCCCGTGATTCATTGTGCCAATGTGCGGGATATGGATCTTGTATACTGTGCTTGTGTATGATTTATTGCATCGGACTAGCTGTCTGTAAAGCAAATTGCCCCTTGGGGACATTAAACTCTTTATATCTTACTTTTATAGTACCTTGTAAAATGTGTAAGTGCAAATGTAATGGTCATGGGTGTGTAATTCATATGGGGGGGATGGGGGGGGGGTGAGATCTGTGACTAAGGTACATATTGTGAACAGTAGACCTACAGTAACATGTAGGTTAATACAAAATGTACAACAATGGGTATGAACAATACAAAATGTACAACAATGAACTAGAGGTGGTGGAAAAAGTACTGAAATGTTTTACTAGGTGAAAGTATCAATACTGCAATATAGGAAAAAAAACTCTGTTACAAATAAAAGTCCATAATTCAAAATGTACTTGAGTAAAAGTACAAAAGTCTTACTTACTTAGACTTAGTTACTCCCGTTCCTGTTGGAACATCATTGTTGGACAACGATATTTTGCCTCCATTTTCTCCAGTCCCTGCATGGCAACCCTTCTTGCTCCATAAAAGTACAAAAGTATTAGCATCAAAATGCACTTAAAGTACCAAAAGTAAAAGTACTCATTGTGCAGAATGTCCCATTTCTAGTTATCAAGTGTTTTAAAACATCTTTTGAAAATAGCAGATCAACAAGCTCACAATGCGTCGCATCACGACACATTGTGAGCTTGTAGAGCTGCTATTTTGAAATGGCCAAAATGTATATAGGGCTGAAGTGGTTAATGTATGTTTTGTAATAATAATCAAAATCTACAAAGTACTGTAACTACAGTAGTAATTAAAGTTTTCAAATAAATAGTAGTGGATTAGAAGTAAAAGTATTGGAAATTGGAAAAACTACAAATGCCTCAAAAGTGTACCTGAGTACAGCACTTCAGTAAATGTACTCCAGCACAGTGACCCATGCAGCGTGTTCCGTTTCTCCCACAGGGCATACTGCTGTACAGTAGTGACCACCAGCCGGCCTCCTCCTCCACCTTTGACCCCTGTCGCCACACCTCCTCGGTCATGGACCGCTTCCCAAAACGCTTCCTCATCCTGCGGTTGGACGGGAGCCGAGTGGAGGGCGGTCTCCACAGGGAGGAAGAAGAAGAAGAAGAAGAGGAGGGCGACTGCACTGGCAGGGGGTGGAGGGCGGTGCGAGTGGACCTGGTGGCGCCGCCTAAAGACCGCTACGCCTTTGCCCTCCTGGGCTGGACCGGCTCCAGGGTAAGAGAGAGAGAGAGAGAGAGTTTACAGTGAATGTCACCTGCACTAAACACAGTGGTGTAAAAGCAACAAATTAAATCACAACCAGAATAGAAAGGGGCTCGTTGCCAAATGCACTGTTACTATCCAGAGCGATTCCTTTTGGTTCACTGCAGTGACAGCTCAACTTAAACCACTTTCTCTCTGAATGCAGAGGATTGCAGTGATGGAAAACGTACCAGTTTCTTTTCTTTTCTTTTCTTTTTGTACATTTATAAACGACACATTTGAAACAACAAAGTATTATAGGGTTGTGCAGGTGAGCCCCGTTTATAAGGTTAAACTCATGTCATTTAACAACAACACAAAAATCATAAAAATCTAACAAATTATTTGGCAACATAAATAATACAGCAAAAAGTGTATGTGTAGTGTGTGGGACAACATCACCTGAAAGCTAGCCCATACTGAGTAAAAGTAGTAATAATAATAAACTTTATTTATATAGCACCTTTCATACATAAATGTAGCTCAAAGTGCTTTACAGAGCAGAAAAAATAATAAAAACAAAAGCAAAACAAAACAGCATTAAAACAGGCATGCAGTTTAAAACAATAGGACAATAGCGCAGTGTCAAATCAGGAGAAGGCAGTGGTACAAAGATAAGAACAGATAAAGCATTAAAAACATTAAAAAAACATTAAAAAACGACAATAAAAAACAAGCAGTAATACAATACAGTGAGGACATGAATAACAAAAAAATCACTTAAAAGCAATGTTGTAGAGGTGGGTCTTGAGCTGAGCTTTAAAAATCTCTACAGAGGCTGCCTGACGAATGTACAGTGGGAGCTTGTGATTGATTGATTGAAATATTTATTAACAGTTTGCAGAATTTACAGTACATTTCAAGCACAAACTCAATACAAAGACTGTTAACTGTGAGTGGACGACCCAATTAAGCATTACACTTGTTTACAACAGGGTCCACATTGTTCAATTCATCAAAACATTTAGAGACATACAAATAGACATTTCTATGTAGCTAAATAACAGAACAGGAATTCATCATATAGGAAGTAAAAAGGGAAAAGATACATATACAGTGAGGGGAAAGGGGGTGGGGTGGGGGGGATTCAGATCTTACAGAGGCCAGTTTCGAATTGCAGCCATCCGTAGGTGCCCTTTGAGAGCGGTTTCATGTTCCATGCCGACGGCCCGTAGAAGCAAAAAGCTGCTTCCCCGTATTTTCTAGTTGCCACCTCTCTAGGCAAAGCGAGCAGGCCAGCAGTGGAAGACCTTAGGGGCCAGTTTGGGACATATTTATGCAGGCAGTCATGTAGGTAGGAGGGCGCGAGACCATTGAGAGCTTTATAGACAAGTAAAATAATTTTAAAATCAATCCTAAAAACAACCGGAAGCCAGTGCAGTGATGCCAAAACTGGAGTAATATGTTCTCTCATCTTAGTTCTAGTTAAAACTCTAGCTCTGTTACTTTCTACAGTCAGGTTGCCAAGTCTGCTTATTGTCTCCACCAGCCGAAGGCATGGGGAGAGTATGTTTTGCACTCCGTCCGTCCGTCCGTGTGTCCGTGTGTCCGTCCGTCCGTGACCAGCTAATCTCAGCCACCGTTAACCCGGTCGATGCCAAATTTTGCACACACACTCCCTGGATGCCAACCATGAACCTCTGCCCCAAACTTTCCAGAACGGCCTGTTATAGCGCCACCAGGAGGCCGCTTTGTGCAAAACAAGTTTTTTCACAGCACACCTACAGATTTTGTCCAAACATCACGCAAATTAGTACACAGTCTCTCTAGAGCCATTCAACGAAACGGGTCTTTCAGATTTCTCAGACTCCATCCTGATTGGTTAAGATTGGCTTCCAAAGTTCACAGGAGTGCTCAGTTTCAAACAAAATGCTGCAAATCATGAACACATCGTGTGATTTCCGTGAAATTGTGCACGCACATTCCCACTAGGCCGAGGACGAAATGCCACATGAACAATTTCAACTCAGCCTCAAGGTGGCGCTATAACTGGCCCAAAAGTGTTTTTACCTCTAACTGCACGGATCTGTGGATAACCTGGTGGAGACCGGTGCCCAGAAGGGCACTTTTTCTAGTTATTGATTCTTTCTGCTCGCTAGATCCGATTATGAGAACTTCTGTCTTATCCTCATTTAGCTTGAGAAAGTTCTCACTCATCCAACATTTGATGCTAGATAGACAGGTCAACAGCAGGTCTAAAGCACAGGGATCATCTAAAAAAGTAGTGATGATATCTTACTAGAAACTAGCTCTGCTGAATGTGGATTATTTACAATATCTAGAACAAATACATCATAAATAATGCGCTGATATTAAATGGAGTGAATGAGGTACACTATATGGAACCATCTTACAGGTGAAAGTGTTCAGGAGCCATGTGGCACCAAGTTTAAATTTGAGCCCAGGATTAGTATTACCCCGGGACCCCGGTGTTTGCTGAATTATGCTAGGTAATTTGGCCTGTAATTATTACAGCCCAAATCACCGAAATGGTCGATTCACATGGGATTAAAAACACAGACGTCCTCCGTGATTATGACATATTACCTGAGGTCCTGCAGGGGTAATACTAATCCCGTGAGAATAGGGCTTTAAGTTTGAACCTAGTGTGAGGTGGTGCAACTGTCTCCAGAATATGAACAAAAACTAAAATACTGTTTTGATGAATTAGTTAAACTTCTGGGAATATTTTTTTTAATGCTAAAGTTGCATTGACCCTCAGCAGACGAATATGACATTTCAGCCAATACAAATCTCCCTTCATTTCAATGAATTCGAACATATCCCCCTTGTACTGTAGATATGGCCCATGGGTGATGATTGAACGTATCCCCCTTAGATACTGTATGGCCCATGGGTGATGATTGATATCTCCCTTAGATATGGCCCACGGGTGATGATTGTTGCTGGCATGGGGTGAGCCACATCTGCTGCCGGATTCCTTGGTATATAGCAACAATGTGCTGACAGGGCTGAATATGTGTGTGTTGGCAGCATTTTTAGAACTTGCACAAAGCTTTCTTTTCAAAGGAAACTCATTTAGAACTAGAAGGGAGCATGGCAATTTGTATGGCAGTAAAAAGTTAATTCTTAAAATTAAAATAGTGGTGGAGTATGGGTGAATGTAGATGCAAACACTGTTTAAGCTAATCACCTGGGAACTCACCATCTGTTTTCCCTTCAACACTGCGTGCACGGTAGTCTTCATCAAAGATGCTTCCATGATCACGTAAGCACTCATTATTTTGGCATGCAAGCACAGAAAAGATCGTTCCCTCCATATTGAGCGAGGACATTATTCGAAATGGGCTTATCTGTGGCGTGGTTCCCCATTCTCTGCCCTGTCCCTCTTGCAGATAACCTGCATATTGAAATCTCCCAAACCCTTAATTTCTTGTAAACTGTGCATGTGTCTGCTCCTGAACCCCAGCGGTAGGTACGAATTGAAATCTTGAATATTTTTTTTGCTATTTTTGAATTGGAATCCTGAATTAATTGTGCTACTGTTATCTATCTATAAATACTATTAACATTGAGTGACTGCAGTTTCTTCCAGCGGTGAAATGTCCCTTTAAGCTTAAAAGTACTTTCACATTCACATTTATTGGAATCACCTTTATATTCAAATTAGATTAGTATATATTGGGACTAGGACTGGTAGTGGAGAGACAAGGTCATGGTAAAAAATAGACTATCTAAAGTGAAATTTGCTTTGCAGTGAGGTTAATAGGAGACAAATAATACAACCCATCCATATACAATGACAATCCATATGCATTAACACGGCACAGGAATACACAACAACATAAAAGGTAGGGGAAAAAATGAAGAGAATCAATAAAATCTGGCATTGTCATAAGGTACTACATCCAAGAGGAATGGATGCATTAAAGACTGTGTGTGTGTGTTCTGCTCAATGCCACTGAAACAGACAAAAGGAAAGAAATAAAAGAGATTTGATTTCAAACTATTGATTCTGTCCGCCCCGGCCGCAGCAATTCCAGACAGACATGAGGACGTTTGCTAGACGTGAGAGACACATGCTGCTGGACAACCATGAGCTCTACGACAAAACCAAGGTAGAATCAATACACGGTATTACACACCCTCTGAAAGTTCACCTGTTTTACATTGACACTGACAACAATAGAGGCAATAGAGCGGCAAAGGCCACTCGCTCATCCCCTGTATGGTTCCAAGGGGTTCGCGCAAGTTTTTCTCTATGGAGTATAACAAGGTCACCTTAAAAGCGTCTCATTTAAGGATTGTGGTCCAAACATCACAGTCACTCAGTGTATCATATTCGATACAGTCTTTTTCTATCGAAGATTTTACTAATTCGTCAGCACTCAGCAGTGATATTTGCGTTTTCTCTCAGTCAGTTGATTCTTCATATCCATATGAGTGAAACGGCCGGGATCTTTTGTTTATTTTTCAAACACAGTTCTTACATGATCGGCGATCTTTAAATCCCCCTATGGGGATTATAATACAAATAAAAAAGTACACGAACCCGTGGACTTAGCGCCCTCTAGCGATATTGACGTCAGACTTCCTTTGCTCTATAACACATAACAGTGTATGGGCTGTATTTTGCGTGTCTTAAGTACCAGGTCTTATTCCCTAACTTGAGTAAACTAAAGACCTGGAGTCGTGATCATTGCCATTTGGCTATTCTGAGTGGCCAAAGAGCATTGATCACGCCTCCAGGTCTTTAGTTTATTCAAGTTAGGGAATAAGACCTGGTACTTAAGACACGCAAAATACAGCCCTATATCTCTAAACCAGTGGTCCGGTGACCATCAGTGGTCCTTGAGGGGGTTCCAGGTGGTCCCTAGCTAAATGATGGAGAGTTGGTAACCAAATGAACCCTTATAGACCTTTACACCTCCCAATGTATGAATGAATGAACCATTGTAGAGCGCTTTGAGTTCTTAGAAAAGTGCTTTAAAATGAAACCAAATGGACCCGAAAGTTTGACACTCTCAAGAGTTAAATTATTGTTAAACATCTGCATTCCCTAATTTACAAGAAGTATACACACTTTCAGAATGTAGAGAGAATTGTTATTTTGATCAGCGTTAACCATAACAAAATATTCTTTCATTTTGGGTCTGCGTGGCTAAATCTCAAATGGAGGTCTGTGGCTCAAATCAAATGCCGAATAAATAATGGGCCTTGATATGAAAAAGGTTGAAAACGACTGCTCTAAAGGACCACACAGTGCTCTGGCTTCTGTACTACCCTGCCTATGGCAACTCAAGGTATACTTCATATTCACTGCAGGCCGTTTTACAAAGCATGCTGTGGTTTGTTTAATTTTCAAGAAAGCCATTGGATTCCATTCATCTCATTATGTTTTGAAAATCTAATAATAAGGCATTTTTAAAGCACATTATATTGATTCTAAAAGCCTAGCCAAAAATAGTCCCCGGAGAAAACATTGATTTAGGAACGAAATTCCAACGCCCATTACTCTAACCACGCAATGATGTTTAGCCAACATTGTCTTGTATTTATTCAGGTACTGCAAGTTCTGCAATATTCTTAATGGAGAAAATGCAAATGCAACAGTAAAAGTGAAAATGATGGCCACTTTCTCACCTGAAATTACCTTTTATTGAGCTTTTCAGTCGCATAGTGGTGCTGAGCAGTTCATTCAGAGCTCAGGCGAGGCAGATGGCAAGTGCCGAACGCTAAATCCCCTACCTTGCCTTCCCAGGGTCCGTTTCAATTACACCGCATTCGATATTTGGCTGCATGTAGAATATCACACCCTGGTTTATACCGAGCAAGAACACAAGTAAAGAGTTTACAGCGGGAAGTTAACAGCCAGAAAACCCCCTAATCCCATTACAAAACTCCTCTTCACTTGATCCTAGAAAACTCTCCTCCCCTGACAGGTAAGAGAGTGAAAAGAGAGAGAGAGAGAGATCAACGAGCACAACAGAAATCTGATGATCAGTGTTTTTATACAGTGAGCGAGTGCTATGCCAGGGATTTGTTACAAAGTCATGCCTTAGTCCGGAGTCTGTGCTTAGGAATCTGGGTGGTGAATTTACCGCAGCTTGTCCATAAAGGTGACTGGCTGCACGGATTTATAGCCAGGTGTTCAAACACCGACCTCAGTAGGGGGAAAACTATTTTAAATTATTCCAATCAGGTAGGGGTTTTTCAACTGATTGTGAACGAGGGACCACCACCCTGACTTAAAAATCAACCTGGGGATCAACTGTTGTGTTGGGTGGGTGGGCGTATAATGGGCTAATAAGATTAGTGCTTTTGTAACACACTTTTGTAATGCTATGCATCCCATGTGTATACATCCCACTGTTTCTCAACCAATGGTCCATTGACTACTAATCATTTCCTAATAATAATGACTCAACCAGACAATAATAATATGTTGTCACTCGGAGTGAAGGGAAGTTTGATACTACTGTAGGTGCAAGAAATGTGTTTTTAATTATTGCTCATTGGTTAGGGTGTAGTGTCTCTCTCACTCTCTCTCTCTCTCTCTCTCTCTCTCACACACACACTCGCACATCACTCACACACACACACACACACACACACACACACACACACACACACACACACACACACACACACACACACACACGCACACTCAAACACACATCACACATTAACATATACAGTACATCCTCTTACTTTAAGTGACTAAAATCTATACAGTTGCAATTGCAATATATCAAGGCACACACTTGTTAAAATGAAAGTAATTGCCCTGGGAAGTGCAGCTAGGGTTCATTTGCACATTTTCTAGATGAAATAAACAACACCCGCCTCTTCTTCAGCCTACAGATGGATTTAACATAAAAGTGATACTGTATGATAAAGGACTCTGTGAATGAATTCGACAGCATATCTCATTAGATGAAATAACCAATGAACTATTGTCTTGCCCATGAATGCAGCCAAACTTAATTAGCCTTGTTTTAACAACACCCTGCCCCATGCCTTTGTTTGGCTACAACATTTAATTGGAGATAGAATAGGCAGGTGCGTTCCTTTGTCTAGAGCGTAGACTCCAATTAATAATGGAGTGTAGTGTAGTGTCTATGCTTTACTGTACGTGCATTGTCAGTGGAACTGCATGTTGCTGTTTCTTCTACATCACTGCATTGTTAGACAGGGCTTTGTGCTTGGTGAGTATGGCGAATGGTAACCCCTGAGAAACTCGACTGTCATTTACACTTGGGCTATGCGAACAGCAGCAATAATTCGTTGTGACACCAATTTTGACAAGCGCTAGACTGCTGCACAGTAGACTCACTCAGCCAAGCTTGATCGTAAATCCAAAATGTGTGATTTTTCTCGATTCTATATTTGGTGATATGCCTTTAATGATTGTATAGCCTTCAGGAGAATGAACCATCCAAGTCTATTAAAATAATAAAAATAACAACCAGAGACGTTATTTAACATCAATCCACACCATTGGTGTGAAAGCTACAGTAGTACCTAAAAAAACCCCACATCTCCTCATCTTGCTTTAGCTGATTGAAAACACAGCCTGCCCAGTGACTAGAGTGGACATTTTGTGACTGGGAGGTCCCTATAAATTCAGATTAACTTTATTGTCATTTTAGATGTATGGTTTAGGTACAAACACATGGAAAAAGCTTACACTCGGAAGCTCCAATACAATAAAAGCATGATCAGGAGATACAGTAGCTAAGCCAGAAAGTGTTTTCTATCACATCTTATCTTTTGTACAGCTGAACGTGTAAAAAGTGCCAAGAGAAACGTAGAAAAAGGGGCCATGATTCACCAAGACGAAAAATATTCGTCGACTACCTTTTTTCACTGACGAAAACTAAATGGAAACTAAGCTATGATTACTAAAACTAAGACTAAATATACTGACAATTTTGTCAACAAATTAAAAACTAGACTAGAATGTTAGGAAGGGACTAATGGACAAGAGATCCAGTATAAGTCATTTCACACTTGGTTGCATGCTGAAAATAGCAGATCTACATGCCCACAATGCATCGCAGCGTGATGCGTTGTGGGCTTGTAGATCAGCTTGTAGATCAGCAAGTGAAAAAAAAAAATCAATTGTAGATTTAGTCGACTAAAATCTTTTCATTTAGTCGACTAAAACTAGACTAACACTAAAACATTCCAGCTGGTGACTAAAATTATTCAAGTGACTTTGACTAAAACTAAAATAAAAATGTACTGCCATAAACAACACTACGATAAACAGTCCTGTGTCTGAAGGATCCATTAATTCAGCAGGAGAAACGGTAGCGACGGATGACAAGATGATGCCCCAGAGTTGGAGAGCAGCCCATCAATCTCGCTGACAGACATTGTTGACCCCGGTTTCCTCCAGTAGTGCATGTATTATCCTAACCCCACAAGCACTCATCGCGTCCTATAAGGCCCATATTTACATACGCAGGTCAGAGGAGGGGACAGACGGGGCCATTTTGAGCAGTGCATACAGAGTTGGAAGAAGGAATGTGTAAGGATATCGCCGGGTCGGATCGACGGGGGTCGGGGGGGGGGCTGTCACCGCAATGGCCCCCGTCAGCCGTTCCCTTTGGGACAGAGGTCAGGATCCAGGGATCGCAGGGTGCCAGCTTTCCTGACAGATATTATACACAGCCAGCCGACTCAGATGGTGTTTACTCAAAGCACAAGGGCAGAGGCAGGCATGCTGACAGTGCAGCCAACCATACAATAGCTGAGCATGCGCACGCGCACACACACACACACACACACACACACACACACACACACACACACACACACACACACCTGCAATTGTGCAGAGTCCTGCATGTTATTGTTGGACTTAGATGAAGTATAGTAGTGCAGGTGGTTATAGGTCTGGCGAGAATAAAGATGAAGGAAAACAAAGTGCCAATAGATAATTCAGTACAATGACAAAGAGATGAGGAGATTATGTGATTGCTATACATTCTCTTCAATCACTAGAGTAATTGGACACGCACGCACACACACACACACACACACACACACACACACACACACACACACACACACACACACAGACACACACACACACAGACACACACACACACACACACACACACACACACACACACACACACACACACACAAAAACTTGGTCCACCCGTCTGTCCGTTCATCCAGCACTTTGTTCCCAGGCAAGATATCGCAAAACTACCAGCATGGCTTGCCATATATTCTGCTTTGCACCTTCATGCTCCCCGGAGGGTTAATCCTGCTGATTTTGGTGACCCCACAGCAATTACAATTCCTACACCCTCAGGCTAAAACTTCCACTTGCACACGACATACTGCACTGTAACTTACCATCTAATGGATGGATTGCATTAATGCTCCCCGGAGGACGAACCCTACCGATGGTGGTGACCACCGTGGCCTTTCCATTATTGACACCCTTAGGACAAACCTTCCATTTGCACACAATATATCCCAAAATATTGGATTGCCTTGAAATTGCTGAACTCATAATCGACAATCTACAGATTTCATGATGAACCCTAGTTGTTCTGGTAACCCCATGGCCTTTTGTCTAGTGCCAGCTGTAGGCCATCAGCTGACCATCCCACAAAAGGCACCGTAGCATTTTAATAACAGTAATAATAGTTAACAAATTAATGTATTTTATTATATAAAATGTCCCTTTCCCTTGTTCTCTATAATATGTGTTATTCCTTTGGTGATCTAATATATACCCTTGTACCCCTCCCCTTTAATTGTCAGCCCCATTGAGAACAATGTCGGTCAGTTTAAAGCGCTTTGGTCCAGTTGGGTCCAGTATATGCCTACTGTATAAACCGCTTTGGTCCAGTTGGGTCCAGTATATGCCTACTGTATAAGAACTGAAGCAGCTTGGACTCTATGGGCCGCCTATGGTTGTTGCAAACCAACAGTACGCGCAAAAAGCAATTTCAGTGTCTGTGGTACTGTAAACGGTGTATGTGGTACTGTAAACGGAAGTCAAGGAAAGTGGTCAGGGTCTTTTCCATGTCTGGAGCTTACATGCTTGTTTACTGCCTTCACGCACGCATGCACGCACGCACGCACGCACGCACACTTGTACGTGCAATTACTTCCAAGGCTAGTTTCAAGGTCAGCGGAGAGCTTAACAGTGTTCGTTCAGAGCGAGTCGTTTGAGGCTGCGACCCGTTTTTCACTCACCGCTTCCACATCACAGCCATAATTAAGGTAATGAAGATCAATTAAGTGTCGCAGTGTCGCTGCCTTCACAGACCGTTGACTAGTTCCCCATGTTCACTCTCTCTCTTTGCTTTAGCCGGGGGGGGGGGGGGAGGAGTGGCATTTACTTAAGTAGGCTACACTGCTACAGTAAAAAAAAAATTTTTACTTTACTCGAGTATTTCCAACACTTTTACTTCTACTATATTGTACTTTTACTCCACTACATTTATTTGAAAACTTAAAGTTACTATAGTTACTTTGTATAGATTTTGCGTGTTATTACAAATCATACAGTAACGACTTCAACGCTATATACATTTTGGCCATTTGAAAATAGCTTGATCTACAAGCTCACAATGCGTCGCGATTTGTGCGACGCATTGTGAGCTTGTAGACCGAGCTATTTTCAAAAAGATTTCATACATTTGAAAATTTGAAATGAGACATTCTGCACAATATGGGCACTTTTTGAATTAGTACATTTTGAACACGGGACTTCCCCTTAACCCATTTTGGGTGGGAACCCCTTTTGGTGTTAGCATTATGTTATGCTTTAGCTATTTTTGGAAAAAAAACCTGTAATTTTCAAACAGACATTTTTAGAATCTGATCTCAGGTCAAAAGTTTTACATTGTAATGATACTTTTTTTTTTTTTTTTAGATATTTTTTTGCGGCTTATGCCTTTTATTGATTTTTGAAGGGACAGACAGTAGGCTGACAGGAAACGGGAGAGAGATGGGGGGATGACATGCAGTAAAGGCCGTGTCGGGTCCGGGAGTCGAACCCGCGGCACACTGCGACTGGATTACCAGTCCGGTGCCCAGACCGTTACGCTACGGCCTGGGCCTAATGATACTTTTTACTTAAGTAAAACAATTGAGTACATTTTCCTCCACTGAGGACAATGAGGAGTGTTTATTGTTGCTCTGCATGGCTCGCCTCAGACAGCCTCATTAATTGACACCTTGCCGACGCATGGTCTGTGGCTGCCGTGATGATTGGTGATGACACTTTTATCTTTTTATCACAGCCATTCTAATTGGCCGCTTGGTCTCGGAGAGCCATTCTAATTGGTCCGTTTGGTCTTGGAGAGTCGTTCTAATTGGTCCGTTTGGTCTTGAAGAGTCGTTCTAATTGGTCCGCTCGGTCTCAGAGAGTCATTCTAATTGGTCCGTTCGGTCTCGGAGAGTCGTTCTAATTGGTCCGCTCGGTCTCGGAGAATCGTTCTAATTGGTCCGTTTGGTCTTGGAGAGTTGTTCTAATTGGTCCGCTTGGTTTCGTAGAGTCATTCTAATTGGTCCGCTTGGTCTCTGAGAGTCTACTCTGCGCTATCCCTGTCTAACTGACTGGTGTCTATAGAGCGACGCAGTCCAGCCCCCTCGAGAGACCCGGAAAATAAATAAAATGCATTGGGCCTAGCGTCGTCATGAAAAGGGGCGGGACTGCGACACTCTATAGGAACCACAGGTCTGATGGGCAGTCGTGGAAAAAAGTACTCAATTGTTTTACTTCAGTAAATGTATCAATATTGCAATGTAGAAGTATAGAAGTATACCCCAAGTAAAAGTCCGGAATTCAAGATGTACTTAAAGTACCAAAAGTAGAAAGTACTCACTATGAAGAATGTCCCATTTAAAGTTATCAAATGTATACAAATATTTTGAAAATAGCCGATCTACAAGCTCACAATGCGTCGCATCACATTGTGAGCTTGTAGATCGGCTATTTTCAAATGGCGGAAATGTATATAGATCGAGCTGAAGTGGGTAATGTATGTTTTGTATAATCAAAGTAACGAGTAACTAATGTTTTTATTTAAATAAATGTAGTGGAGTAAAATTACGATATTTGCCTCTGATGTACTGAAACTGGAGTAGAAGTAAAAGTACTGGAAAATGTTCAAGTACAAGTACAAATGCCTCGAAATTGTACTTATGCGCACAGTACTTAAGTAACTGTACTTAGTTACTTTCCACGACTGGTGATGAGGATGGTGATGCGAGCGCACCGCTACATTCCGAGTGTTCATTTCACTCTTGAGAGTGTACAAATGTAATCACCCACAAGCAGCCATTTTGGTTACACACTCTCAAATGTACAGTACCTACAGTATAACACTGAGAGTGTTACTGTGTGTGTCTGATTAGAGGAGGGGTATGTCTTGTCTGAGGAGGAACCAGAATAGGGTCATTTAGAGGACTTTAATCTGGCCGCGGCAGCATCAAAAGTGTGTCTCGGCAGATACGCACCGGTCTCCATCTTATTATGAAATGCTTAAAAAAAGATTAGAGCGCTCAACTCAAGCTAATGATCTCTTCCCAATTAACCCATTCTGAACGGGCACCCATTTTGGTGTCAGCATCATGTTATGCTTTAGCTATTTAAAAATAGCAGATCTACAAGCTCATATCGCGCCACCGAGTGGCGCGATACGAGCTTGTAGGTCTGCTATTTTTGAAAAATCGAAGAGCGACTGACATTTTTAGAATCTGATCTCAGGTCAGAATGGGTTAAGGACAGGCTCGGGGGGGGGGAATCGCTGTGTCTTTGTACGTGCACAGGGTGGACTCCGAGCAGCGAAGAAACGACTGCACTGTAAAAACCTAATTTACGGTACGGTCACGCGTGCACAAATTAAACTTTCGCCCTCCCGTTCACTTTGCATTATCTGCAAGCGAAGGGGCGTATATAGATGGTTCCGTGTCATTAGTCAGAAGGTTCATTGTTTTCCGAAATTACTATCCCTATCTCTATATATACCTAAACATAACCGCAAGCACGGGAGCAGTGCATGTTCGCCAGCCTTAATGCATGTTCGGACTAACGGGACTTTGGTTCTATGGGCAGTTCCCATATAGATTCTGGCGCCGAAGCAAATTCGCATCTCCTGCTTTGTGTGCACCCTGAACCTCTAAAAGGTGCATTCACACGTGACACAAAGATGATGATACTGTACATACTGCACAAAGTCAGCGTGTGGCCAAGACCAGGGGCGTCACAGGGTATCTGAAGGTGTGGGGGGGGATGAGCATGGGGATTGACGTTTTATTTATTCATTCGTATGTATTCAATTTATTATCATTATTACAAAAAAATAAATACAAAAAATAGCCTAATCCCGGCCAAAATTCTCCAAGTATAGGCATGCTTCAGCTAGGCAAAAATGTCACAGTCGCTTTCCACATTACAACCAACCAACACTGTCAAACATAAAGTGCAAAAGAAAACTGTAGACTTTCATATAGGGGAAACCGAGTTGGCCAATCACAGCGGGACTTATTGCCTAGAACTGCGGCGGGATCCATAATAACGCACTGCGGACATCCAAGCGGAAAAGAAACCCCCCAACAACAGTCAAAGTGTGTGTGTGTGTGTGTGTGTGGGGGGGGGGGGGGGTGACATCACGGATCTGTGAGAGTCATGGGGGTGTTGCGTCGTGTCGTCCTCACCACATATGGTGGTGATGGCCGACACCCAGTCCGTATGTCTCAGTGGCTGTATAGGGTCTCTGAGGCCATTTTTCTAGGACAGAAAGTTGGTCAACATGTCCTTCCTTAGGAATCTGTTGGGGACGGTGGGCGAGGTCTCTATACCTTGAGCCTATAACTATAAGAGAGGTCTAACCTCTACGTCTGTGATAATCCTCTAACCCAGGGGCCCGGGGGCCACATGAGGCCCCCACCTTCACTTAATGCGGCCATCAGAATACTGATATAGTATTGATTTCAGCTGTTACAATTCCAAACCCACTTGAACGGTCTGACACGAATGAATGAATACATTTAGCCTCCTATTCGCTCGAAATATCAAAGTTGAAATAACTCCAGTGAAGTTTGCTTCACCGCCCGCATCTCGACAGCCATATTGGCACACCAAGAATAGATTTGTTTGCAGCTTTATACAGTAAGTGCTATAGCAATGAGCCATGCAGTCAGGTGCCTAGCTGGCGTGTGACTGTAATGCAGACTGTGAAGTGCTTTTTGGAGAAAGTTATTTGTCGTATGATGATGTCACTAACTGGAAATAATGAACTTTAAAGCGCTGGTGGTGATGCATCATCTTTTTCCTCCAAAATATAAGTTGCTTTCAGAGAGCAGCAACCGAAGTACAAAGGGCTTTTCACACACACGCAGGGAGTGAATTGATGTACCTGGTAATTCATTTTCAATGAGAGGCGAGCATTCAGGTAGCGCTGGTTGGTTAATCCGACAGGCATAGCGACAGTTGGGCGCGATCCTGTGGCTTTGTTTTTGCGTTCATGCTCATCTCATGCACATCCCCGCCTGCGTTAGAGTCGCATGTTCCTTAAAGTAGCGAGTAAAACGCTCCCAAAAAGATTTAGTCTCTGCACACTTCTAGGGGCATTCAAAGATGCATTGTTCCTTGAAGCTTTGTCATTGGTCGAAAAAAAAACCCTGCAGAAATGACTAAACAATCAGGAATAGACAGGAAAATCGACCAATGACAAAGCTTCTAGGTAAATCTTTGAATGCAGGTTGCGGCCCCTGGATGTGTCACAGAGACAACAAACAGAAGACCAAAGGAAAAAAAATGAAATACTGAAAAGATATTGCTTATAGCAGCTTTAACGTGGTTTTCTGGCTCCACTGAGAAATGTCCAATACATTTTCCACATAGAGATTTAAAAAAAAACATTATTATTTTAAGCCTAGAATCCAGCCATCCAGGATCATGGTTTCATCATGACCAGAAAACGTTTGATTCTCTGGAAAATAAATTATATATATATAACGAATGGGCGATTTTTCCAGTGGAACCAGAAAAGCACATTTGCACCACTGCCATGCCCTGTTGTCGTTGCACATGAGGAGCGCAGCATGCAGTGTAGTACACACCACAGATCTCCAAGCCAGAATGTACCCGCTGTGTCACTCCCCATAAATAAAAGCCTTTAAATTAGGCTCTTCTGTCAAGCTGGGTTGGGACTATAAGCAACACAAAAAAGGAAGAAAAGCTGTCCTGACTTGGCGTGCCACAGTCAGTTACACTGGAGATCAATATCGTATACTGCTGAATTTTAAACTGTGAGTATACTGTGTGTGTGTGTGTGTGTGTGTGTGTGTGTGTGTACACAAGTGATAACAGAGCGCAGACAGTGTAGCTTATAGTCCAGTGGTTCCCAAACCTTTGAGGTCGAGACCCAAAAGAGAAAGAAGACGTTTGCCCCGCGGGACCCAAACTAGTGAAAATAGCTGAAAATGTAGGAACTGTAAAAATAAAGGGACCTACAGGTATACTAATCTGTTTGGGAACCGGTGGTCTAGTCCAGTGTATAGCCTGACGTATGCTTGGTGCGCATGTCGTCCGGCACGCAACTAAGTATAAATCAGGCTTGTGTGTGTGTGTGTGTGTGTGTGTGTGTGTGTGTGTGTGTGTGT
Organism: Protomyctophum parallelum; assembly: GCF_964188405.1. Lineage (NCBI taxonomy): Eukaryota > Metazoa > Chordata > Actinopteri > Myctophiformes > Myctophidae > Protomyctophum > Protomyctophum parallelum. Next base: position 7,859,933 of record NC_139704.1, on the reverse strand, counting down.
GTGTGTGTGTGTGTGTGTGTGGGGGGCGTGGCGGGGAGTTGGATCGGGAGGGAGTGTGTGTGTCCTCTGCTGTATCTCTGAAGGTTTGTGATAATTAATATGTGTGGTGGGCTTGATGAATGGGGACAGGTTGAGGGTTCCATCATTTCATCCCAGACAGGCCGACTCTCCCTGAAGCAGGCGGGCTCCATGACCTGTCCAACACCTCCTGGAAACACGCCCCCCCCATGCACCCCGCTCGCTGGCTTTCATACATGGGATTTAAGGGAGTCAAATTAATCCAGAGTGTTCGTTTTAACTCTGGTTTGACGGGGGAAATGGACCTGTAACGGGTCTCTCCGAGTCAAACGAACACCCAGGATTTGTGTGTATACCCTTGAAATTGTGTGCTGTGTCTGCATGCGTGCGTGTGTGTGTGTGTGTGTACGCCCACACACGTATAATTGCGTTTGCGTGTTCATGTATGTAGTTTGAGCATATTCGCAACTACCCCAGACACAAACATGTTTATGCAAATGCATTTCGCTATACTGTATAAGTATGCCCGTGTCCCTCCTCGCATATACCATTGAATAACACATACAACTGTGTATTATTACATACTGTACAGTAGTTAGCGTGAGCGTATATGCGCGATGTGCGCGTGGCTCTATAGTGTAGTGTAGTGTATAGTGTGTGTCTCTCAGAGGGTAATTACTCTTTGTCAGCTGTAGGAGGAGTGTGATTAATGAGGTGGCGGTCAGTAAAGGCCGTGAGCGCGGATGTCCTGGTTGGGTTCCTGGACTATACAGTTACTGATATGAGCGCGCCGTTCATAACTCTTCACCCTTATACCTGAGCAACGTTCATATTCCCCCTCTTGACAGCAGCCCCCAACCCCCCTCCCCCACCCCTGCACACACTTTAATACAGGGGTGGGCAACGTTGACGATGGTGAGAGGGCCCACTATTATTTCCACACTCACTCCAGAGGGGCCACAAATAGCATATTAGCCTATTATCTACCAGCTCTAAAAACGCGTCGCACTGCGTCGTGATTTGAGCTTGTAGATCGGCTAATTTTGCTATATTTGAATTGAAATCCTGAATATATATATATATATATATATATATATATATATATATATTATTTTTTTGATATTTTTAATTGGAATCCTGAAAAGTAATATTTTTATTTAATTTCAAATGCATTTAGTTATAGTTATGTTGACTTTATGAACTAAATACAAATGTATAAAATAAAAAAAGACAATGACATTTTAATAATTCGCTGTAATCAATAATTATATCAGTGTTCGGATATGAACCTGTCGGGCTGCATTAAGTGATGGTGGGGGCCGCATGTAGCCCCCCGGGCCGCCAGTTGCATGCTTTAATACACTACAGTAGTACACCGTCAAATCTTCAGTGTTCATTTAAGCAATATTACACGAGAGGGGGTGGTTTAAACGTCATAATGCACGCCTGCGACGCTGCAGGAGTTCTGAAAGGCAGTGCAGAAGTGCATTAATGACCTTATAGCACCCCCTCGAGTGTAATTGCAATTATACAACAGTTACCCTTAAAACTAAGATAATTACTAATTTTGTATGCCAAATACGACCACAAATGTCCCAAGAAACTCGCTAGCCTAGCCACCCAGTCTGCCAACTGGGTACCTGGCGCCAACAGAATACGACGATACATAGCCTCATCCATCATATCGGCTCACACAGCCTTTGTTGATACAGTATATTGTATATATTGATTAATATCACTGACACCTGGGCAGTCATTGTTGCCTCGGTTACCGGGGACTACAACAATTTGTTTATTACATACCCCTAGGGGTTAAAGTTGAAGTGAATTTTCACGGCACTCCATCTTTAAAACAGCATTTAATCAACGCAGCAAGCGGCCGTGTTTCACGTGCTGCTTCTGCAGCCAGGTCAGTGGGCACGCTAGAAATTTAGTTTGCATGCACGGATTGGTCAGCTACGCGCAATTTGGAATCCCACCAAAGCTCCAGGATCCCACCGTCGTTCCAGGATCCAGGACCAGCCGCATGTGTCTGATTGGCTCCCGGGCAGGCATAGTTTTACTGAGGTTATAGGTTTCTGATTTAAAGGTATTATGACATTATTTATAACATAATTTTAACAACATTAAAAGTCTTGGCCATGGTCCTTCAAACGTGTCTAAAAAGTTTTAACACTCAACTCCACTCCAGTATTTCTTGCCAGGAGTTTTTGTGTATGTGTAATCTGCATCCTGAGAAGCCATGGAAAAACACATTCTTTTAGCCTGTAGATGTCGGTAATTCCCCCTTTCCTGTCAACCCAAGATGCGCTTCTTTGACAACTTAGTAGGAACGTCACCGTCAAAAATAAAAGAGTCATCTAGGCCAGTTGGTATCCAGTGTAAGGACTTGTGTTGATTGACACAGCCAACAACAGAGCAGATGGATTTTTCTCTAGAAGCCATTATTAGTAAGTATTACAAAGAAACAAAGTCGCGGTCACAATGAGGAAGCGGAGAGGAGAGGGGCGGAGAAGAGAGGGTAGGCAGGGAGCAGAGGGGAGGGGGCGGAGGTTTAGCAGGGATCTACGTATATGCCTGCCGTCCAACCAGATGAGACATTTTTGCATAATTATTCACAAAAGTCCAGACAGCAGAGAATACACTGAATGTTCAAACTTCGTTTTTTTTTTGTGAAGTTGATGTCAAGAAAAGCCAAAAAATCTACAAAAATGTGTTTTAAATGTCACAATCCCTTTAAGGACTTCAGTGTTTTGTACCGTACAATTGTATGTATATAAGTACAGAACAAAGAATGTTTGTTTTCGCCATCTTTGTCAGGGTTAAGGTTAGGTTTAGGTATAGTTTTACTGAGGTTAGGTTTAGGGTAAAGGTTAGGTTTAGGCATATAGTTGCAAAAACGAGAACTGTCAATCACAGCAACTATACCGGCCAATCACAGCAGGGTTTTCCTGGAGCTGCGGTGGGATTCCAAATAACTCGTCAGCTTCAGCCGTATATCAGCCGCCACTCCTGGGTTTAATAACAGTTATCAGCCCCATGGGGCTGATAACTGTTATTTTTTTTTACCTCTCCTCTCACCGTGCAGGGCAAATAAAGGCTGGGAATGTGATCAAACGGAAAAGTGCGACAGAGCCCTACATTAAAGTGCCAGGGATGGTTTCAGTAGCGCCCAAGGCTCTATCGACAACCCCCCCGTTATACCATACCTTCCTCACGAGTGAGTGGACTCATGAGTGGACAATAACAGGCCAATTGCTCTGGGCTTCAGGGAGTGCTTTGGGGAGTGGCGTTCATTTCACGAAAGCTCCCCGGCTGGCATGGCATGGGCTGGGCTGTGCGAGGAATGGAGGAAGACACCCCCATTCCTCTCAAAGAGGCAAGCGAAGGGGAGGAGAGTTTTAATTTAGCGGATGGTGGCACAGGGGGGCCTCTGGGGGTTGTCACGTTCGGGCACATGCACTCTCACAGGCGTGTGCACACACGTCTGCAATGCATGCACACACACAGCAAACACACAGGTACTTCATAGACGTATGAACGCACACACTCTGTATGTGCATAGTACACACACACACACACAAGCGCATGCCATAGACGCTCAGCACCTTCGCCTAGTGGATTGGGCCTGCGAAAGAAAGGGCATGATCCTCTGTCCTCTAAACATCCGGACGGCAAGCATGCTGCTACAGTTTGGGACCTCTCTGTGACGTTTGGAAATTAAATGTAGTAGACGAGGGGGTTGGGGGCTGTTCGTCTACCGCTCACATAAAAAAAAACCTTCTTCTTGACCTTGACGCCACGCCTGTTCTGTTCTGTTCTTGAGAATTTTAATTAACGTGCGCTAGAAGAATAGACCAAGTGTGTTTGACAAAGTATTGTGGCACATATTATACTGTGGTAATTGTTTCCAAGGTCAGAAGCGTCTCTGTTTAGATTCAGCTTTGGAATATTATGTTTATTACTGTATTAGTATAGTAGTACAATATTATCGTTGCTTTCAATGTGAGTTCTATTCATGTAACTGTTGAAACATCTTTCGATGGTGATACTGGATTTTACCTTGTCAAGATCACAAAGAATGCTACATGATTGAAAGACTTAAAGAAGATTAAGATCAGATGAGTTCAACTTAAAAAAGTAAAATAACCCACGTGTGCCCACATGCACGCACACACTACACAAACAAACAAAACAAAATGCAAAAGAAAAGCATTTATGTACCAATGCCTCCTCAGGGGCGACTGATATCGCACAACATTGACGGCAGCATGATAATGGTATTCAGGGAATCATTCAACCAAATAAATCATGTTTCTTAATAGAGAATGAAACATTGAAACCTGCATTGCAAGTCAAGTCTTGTGCAATGCACCACCTCGTTGTTTTTCTTTTAAGTTAATACGCGTCGTGCATGCAGTATGCAGTCATAAGCAGAAACCGAACCCGATGCTTATGTGTTCTCGCTTTCTGTTTTTAACTTGGCCCGCAAGGGAACAGATTAAGTCAGTGCAGACACAAGAGTATAGGAGAATGTTTTGCGTGCTGTGAGAGTATTTTGTAAATAGTTGAAACATTAAAAGAAAATCAAGACATTCACATTCAGCATGGCATGCTTAAAACTGCCTCCAGTTATAAAACACACAGATACCCATGAGCAAGTGTTTTTAACAAGCACCTAATTCAAGCCATGTCAGTTCATTTCCCTTCCCATTCCACTTCCATTTTAGGCATTTAGATCATTTAGACCCACAGCAAATACAAAGGTAGAATTAGTTCATAATTCATATTCATTTAGATGCAAAACCTTACAAGTTAGCAGCACTCGGAAGGAAAGCAACAGTGAAAGCAACAGCACTTAGGCAATAGATGTAACACATAAATGTACGGGCATACAGCAGAATCCCACAGAATCAGGTCGGAAATTGGTTTCCTTCCCATTTTACAAGAGCAAAAAATGATAGGTGGCTTGTCTTTGAGTGCACAAAGTGGATTAGAACTTGAATCATCGGCATGACTATTGTTGTACAGAATACGGGAGACATTTCCAGCAGCGTCAAACTGGGTAATTGGAAACACTGTGTGCGTTCTATTTTCAGAAACAGAAATAAATCTGAGCAATTACTTTCCTGTGGGCTTTCTCTGGTTTGTGTATAGTCTTTTTCGATCATTATGGCCATATGATGCGCCTTGCTGTTATTTTTATTTCACTCAGCACGAAATGGCCCCCGTTGGCCTAAATATTTACCCAGGAAAATTTACATTTAACCATGCCGTCTTTCATTTACAGTACATGCAAGAGAGCTAGATAAGTTCCATGCACAATAGTCTCATGTTGCTAGCTAATTTTCAAATGCTTTCGGTCATCAGGAAGCTCTGATCATGAGTAAAATATAAAGTGGAAGTGAACCATCGCCCCACTTCTATTTCGTCTTTACAGTCACGCAAATGTATCCTAATCAAAATCATCTAAACATATATAGCATGCTGCTTAGCAGAAAAAAACACACCTGTGTGAACTGAGTGTTGCAACTCCGGACTCCCCCCCCCCCCCCCCCTCTCTCATTAGCAGGCAACCGTGCAGCACTCTCTCTCTCTCTGTTTCTGGCACAACAGCGCCCCTACTGGTACTAATAGTCATACTGGTGCTCATTAACGTCACATAGGTGGGTTAACGTCACACGGACATTGCTGTTCCTTGGAGTGGTTGCACCACTCAAAAATATATTTTTTGGGATTTCGGGACAATAATCTTGTCCCAAAGATACATTTCCACCACAGTAATCAGATTTGGACCTGCAAGTGTCGAGCTACTCATTAAATGATGCGAAGTCTGCAGAGCTATAGTTCAAGCAGGCAACTCCTGACCTGATCAGGTGACTGGTCTCATGCACTCTTTATCTGATCAGGTGACTATAGACTCATGCACTCTGGTGACTATAGACCGATTCCGTAGCGGTTTCATGGTCGCAGCCTACGTATTTCCTGTAGGCGGACTCGACGTAGCTGCGGGGATAAAACCCTCACCAGGCGCACCTCTTCCACTACAGTGAACGGCAGAGTGACTGATGTTAGTTTGCCTCAAACTTTACTCCTTTACCTGCTTTTTTACTAACACTAACATTACAAAGATGCCCAGAACATCGAGATGAACCTGTGTAGTTTATGGCTGCTCCAACAGTAGTGGCAACATAAAAAATAAAATAAAACGAAATGTCTAATATCCACCGCGGTGGCTGAGACCAGAGCCATTGAGTAATGGTTGAGACGAAGCAGGGAAAGATACATATCGCCAGTCTTACCCAATACCAAATCTTTCTGTTTTATGAACACAAGGCTGCTGTATTTTATACCTCATACTAAGCATTTAAAGTATGAGGTATAAAGTACACTGGCGTTATGTATCTTTCGTTATGTATCTTTCACTGGGCAAATTGGTACACAGTCTCTCTAGAGCCATTCAACGAAACGGGTCTTTCAGATTTCTCAGACTCCATCCTGATTGGTTAAGATTGGCTTCCAAAGTTCACAGGAGTGCTCAGTTTCAAACAAAATGCTGCAAATCATGAACACATCGCGTGAAATTGTGCACGCACATTCCCACTAGGCCGAGGAAGAAATGCCACATGAACAATTTCAACTCAGCCTCAAGGTGGCGCTATAACTGGCCGAAAAGTGTTTTTACCTCTAACTGCACGGATCTGTGGATAACTTTGTATGCCAACTCCCTAGAGGCCAAGGAAGAACCTTTGCCTGGAATTTTTTACTTTTGTTGCCCTTTTATCCAACCACCAGATGAAGGCAAGCTGCAATGTCCTACATTCCTATCCTGGTGGAGACCTGTGCCCAGAAGGGCACTTTTTCTAGTTCAGGAGGATCTGCTCTGAGGTGTTGCACAGGGATGGCTTTCATTGGCGTGTGATGTCACTGCGACCATTTAACAGGTCCGTCTGTTTTCTTTCCCCACCCAGCATTACAAAGACACCAGCCTGCTGATATTAAGCATATATATATATATATGCATTTATTTTTCTTTCATAGATTTCCTTTGATCACACCGATATGGGAATTTTCTTTGATCTGTTTTCTTTGAATGATTACACATCTTGAGGAGCTGTCAAAGGGGGAATTAATGCAGACAGGCACATTAGTGTGCAGATATGCCAGGGTTCGTTTAATGCAATGTGGATAAATAAGGTTTCTGTGACATGATGTGACTCCGCTTGCCTCATAGTGAGAAAAGCTACTAGACTCATTTCTGTCATCTGAAGAAGAAGAAGAAACAGAACAAATCTCCTGATCATAATTATATTCTCAGTCTGACGTATTATAGTGGCAGTTTGAGTCTGGGCACATTTTATCTACTCAAAAACTGTCATAAAAGGCATATGAATGAACACATTCATGCTGACCAAATATTTCTCAAGTAGGTACGGTAGATCAGCATAGTAGCCGTAGTATGTGTTTCTTTAAAGATGGAGTGCCATGATTTTTAAGTGGTGCAACCACTTCCTTAAGAGTAGCTTGCTGGCTGGCTGGCTGGCTGGCTGGCTGGCTGGCTGGCTGGCTGCCTGTGTCTGAGCACGGAAATTGCATTTGGTTGGTTGTCAAAAGCAAGTGTCACTGTTACAGGGTAACGTACAAATACTCAAGTAACGTACAAATACCTCAAAATTGTACAGTACGCAAGTAAATGTGCTTATAGTTACTTTCCACCACTGCATGTTGACCAGTCTGGCCGGCCTGCAATCTATACAGTCTGACACCTCTGCCTTCCTCCCCGGACACCAGTCGTCCTTTTCTCCCCAAATGCCAGACTAATAGTGCCCACATACCCCTGTGACTGCTGCCCTGTGACAACAGCATGTTAGGAATGCAGTGGACAGTCGTCAAAAAAACACAATGCAACACATGGTCAGCTTGTAGAGCGGAACGGCTATTTCCGGATGGCACGCCAAAACACCATCATGGCATGATGCGACGGGAGTATAAATTAACCCATTTTGACCAGTCGTTCTTCGATTTTTCAAAAATAGCAGACCTACAAGCGCGCTATGAGCTTGTAGATCTGCTATTTTTCAATAGCTAAATTATAACATAATGTATGTAACACCAAAAGGGGTTCCCGCTCAAAATGGTTTAAGCATAACAAAAGCAAATATGGACATTCATTTCAGGCAATACGATTGCCATGTGATTGGACAGTTCTGCAATGAGGTCAGAGAAACAATTAAGCGTGATTTTTAAGGGGCACGATGGGGGTATATGTGAAGTGGGAGGGGATTGGTCAACTGATGACGTGTGGTGTTGAGGGAGAGAAAAAAGAGCCAGCTGTTAAATGGCCAGTCGTAATAGAAGCATGACAGTTATACTACCGGAAGGCTCTTTGGATTTATTTTGTATTTGTTTTATACTTTTTTACAATTCATCAATGTGATGATGTTTGGCTTCATTCCTAATGGTTAGACTAGAGAGACTCTTCTTTATTTTGAGAAATTGGTGTTTAGATCGACGTCATGGAACAAAATATTCTGTGGGTCTTGAGAATGCTGGCAGCGGCTGCAGTCTGTTACTCTGTTCTAGAGAAACTCTGGCAGTGGCTGCAGTCTGTTACTCTGTTCTAGAGAAACTCTGTCAGTGGCTGCAGTCTGTTACTCTGTTCTAGAGAAACTCTGTCAGTGGCTGCAGTCTGTTGCTCTGTTCTAGAGAAACTCTGGCAGTGGCTGCAGTCTGTTACTCTGTTCTAGAGAAACTCTGGCAGTGGCTGCAGTCTGTTACTCTGCAGCCACTGACAGAGTTTCTCTAGAACAGTCTGTTACTGTTCTAGAGAAACTCTGTCAGTGGCTGCAGTCTTTTACTCTGTTCTAGAGAAACTCTGGCAGTGGCTGCAGTCTGTTACTCTGTTCTAGAGAAACTCTGGCAGTGGCTGCAGTCTGTTACTCTCTTCTAGAGAAACTCTGACAGTGGCTGCAGTCTGTTACTCTGTTCTAGAGAAACTCTGACAGTGGCTGCAGTCTGTTACTCTGTTCTAGAGAAACTCTGGCAGTGGCTGCAGTCTGTTACTCTGTTCTAGAGAAACTCTGGCAGTGGCTGCAGTCTGTTACTCTGTTCTAGAGAAACTCTGGCAGTGGCTGCAGTCTGTTACTCTGTTCTAGAGAAACTCTGTCAGTGGCTGCAGTCTGTTACTCTGTTCTAGAGAAACTCTGTCAGTGGCTGCAGTCTGTTACTCTGTTCTAGAGAAACTCTGTCAGTGGCTGCAGTCTTTTACTCTGTTCTAGAGAAACTCTGGCAGTGGCTGCAGTCTGTTACTCTGTTCTAGAGAAACTCTGTCAGTGGCTGCAGTCTGTTACTGTTCTAGAGAAACTCTGGCAGTGGCTGCAGTCTTTTACTCTGTTCTAGAGAAACTCTGGCAGAGGTAAATGCTTTCACTGCAGCATCCCAGCATGGGATAAATACACTCCTAAAGGGATCATTTAAAGGCATTTTTATACTTCTACATTTTGAGGCCAGCTTAATTGCTGCTAAGCTGAGACGTTTATGACCACACCGTATAAATGTGAGGAGAACTATTACCCTCGTTTATTGTGAGTCTGTCGGTACACAACCATAAGATTTGTATTCCTATATAGCAGTATAGTATTGACACTAAATAAGTAAATATGAGTACTTTTTCCAACACTGACACAATAGAGCGTCGCAGTCCCGCCCCCCTCAAGAGACCCGGAAAATAAATCCCCGTTAATTTTCCTCATAGACTTTTCAGAACGTATTTATTTAAAGACATTTACGCCGCGGACAAAGCCAACTCTTGTCGTGACAAATCATGACAACAAACAAAAAATTTCGGGCCGAACAAATAATTATAAAGAAGAAGAAAACGGCAGGTTACAACACTTTTTTTGTTGTTTTTCTTCTTTGTAATAATGTAATTATTTGTTTGGTCCAAAATATTGTGTTTGTTGTCATGATTTGTCACGACAAGAGTTGGCTTTGTACGACGCTTATAAGGTCTTTAAATAAATACGTTTTGAAATGTCTATGGGAAAAATGCATTGGGACTATTTCTTGGGCCTGGTGTCATCATGAAAGGGGGCGGGACTGCAACGCTCTATTCATTGATGTGTTCTGGAACAGCTGATATTTAGAAAATAACAAAAACTATGTCACTTTTATCTCCCATCAGAGTACCGCATCAACCCAGTGATTTGATAGTGTCTCACTGATACAGTGATACACTTCAGACTGGCACACCATGAACTTAACTATTCACAGCCAATTGTTCAGCTAAATCTATCCTATCAGCTCTCTCAGGAGTGTGTCGTGCGCACGTGCAATGCCGTGCATGCGCGCACGTGTGTGTGCGACTGTGCGTGCGTGCGTGCGAGCGTGCGTAGGCGGGATCAATGATATGATAACGATAAAACCGGGAGTGAGCATGAGCTAAAGAATAGACTGTAAAAGTCCATGAGGAGTAGGAGTGACGGACAGATGGACGGATGGACGGACGGAAGCGTGCAGATAGATAGGGCAGAGAGGGAGTGACAGACAGACGGATGGACGGACGGACGGGTGCAGATAGATAGGGCAGAGAGGTTGCCTATTATGACAGCAATGATTCACAGGCTGTAATGTCCTCTCTATACCAAGGTGAATAACATCTGGTCAGATCCTTGAGTGAAACAGACCAGCTCTCCCTATACTGTGACTCTCTTTCACTGTCAACACACACACACACACACACACACACACACACACACACACACACACACTATCTCTCTGTCACCACCGCATCCACCATCCGCCCACAGAGGGCTTATTATCACCCTTTACTTGGAGGTGTAAAGTAAAAAGACTGTTTATTTATAGATCAGGACTGTGTGCCTTAATTGTGTTCTGTGAGTACAAAAGAAATGGCAGGCTATTATTATCGCGACTCGAAAATCTGCAACCTGCAATAAAATCTGTGGTTTAAAATAAACAATTTATGTTAGTGTACGCTACCTCTGAACTAGTTATGGGGAGCAGGAGGTGAGAGAAGGAAGCAAGGAGGATAATGAAAGAGATGGAAGGAAGCTGTACGTGCGTGCGTGTGTGCGTGTGTTCGTGAGCGAGGTGGGGGTGGGGGGGTTCTGGGTGGTGTATGCTCGCTCACGATAAGGATCACTGCTTCATTATTGATGAAAGTGAATGGCGGAGGGCTTGGGCAGATCGGCACCGCGTTTCGGCCATGTCTGGCTGTCATGTAACATTAATTGACACGGCCCTTGTGGTGACACAGGCACCCATCCATCTGGGGCTCCCGTTTCACTTTGGTCCCATCATTTATTTATGGGACACACACTCGGCTGAGCGTTCATTGAAGTGGTTGAACCCCCTGTTCTGCAGCAGCCTGCAAAGTTTTGACTATACTACTGTTGGTCGCTGTGTTGCAGTGTTGTTTTTGGCAGCAAATTTAGATTTTAGTTTTAGTCATAGTCTCTTGAATAGTTTTCATTTAGTTGTAGTCACATTTTAGTCACCTGGAATGTTTTAGTGTTAGTCTCTCTAAATATGAGATTGTAGTCGACTAAATCTACTGTTGATTTAGTCGACTAACATGTATTTTGTCAGGCCTTGATGCCGTCGTAATGACTGTTTATATGCTGAAAATAGCCGATCTACAAGTTCGTAGATCTGCTGTTTTCAGCATGCAACCAAGTGTAAAATGACTTATACTGGATCTCTTCTCCACTAGTCCCTGTTGACGAAATCGTATTTAGTCTTAGTTTTATTCATCATAGCTTAGTTTTCATGTAGTTTCCATTTAGTTTTCGTCAGTGAAAAAAGGTAGTCGACGAACATTTTTCGTCTTAGTTTTAGTCGACGAAAACAACACTGCTGTGTTGCCTGCCTGCCACACCGCCCCTCTCGCCGACAGCATGTGCGTATAACCTCGCGTCACCAGGCTTTCCACCTCGGAGGAAAGCCCACTTCTGTGTTTTACTAATTTGCCCTGTGATCCGGTCGGGATCGGATGATATCGTTACGTCATGTTGTAGTCATTGTTTTGTAGTCTTATCAGGCCGGAACCCTCAATCTGGAACCGCCTTTCCCTCAATCCGGAAGAATAACAATAAAAGCGTGACTCGTTCTCTCTTAGCTTTTATTGGGAAAAAATCATGATGTAAAATAGACACAATGCCTATTTGCTCAGAAACATTATGACAGGCGGCGGTGGCTCAGGGGTAGAGTGGCTGGATGGCAACCGCAAGGTTGTGTAGGACAAAAATACTGATTTGCTCAAACACATTATGACACAATTGACACAATATGAACACAATTCCATGCATTGTCAATGGGAAGTTATTAAGTTCAAGTTAATCTTTGTGTAGAACAAACTCAGAGACAGAGAGAGAGGACACAGCGCTCTGAAACTCAGAGACAGAGAGAGGACACACAGCGCTGACTGCATCCACTTAACACTCATTCCTTGCCAAGAATGTTTTATCAACTGCCAATCTACTGCCATAATTGACATCCATGTATTTTTTGTTCACTTAAGTATAGTCACAGAATATTCATCTTCACTATACGATCGCACAGCACCGGATGGTTGGTAATGAGAGAGCCGGCCTGTTCGTTGTTTGTTCATGAAAAACCGTCCATGTAATCCATAGTTGAAGCCCATTACAAGATTGAATGGTCTCTCAGGGTGAAATTGGAACGACACACAAACAAAAAATCGGGGTATTTTGTTTTAATTTCGCTGTCATTTTGGGGTACCCAGCCCCCCCAAAAGAGAGAGGCAGGTAGGCAGACAGACAGACTAGTTGCTGAATGGATGCAACCACTAGTAGCAATAAAGAAATTAGTAAAGCCACTAAAGTGCACTAATGCAGCAACATATTGGGGGTATTCTATTTTAATTTGTAATTTTGAGGTACCCAGCCCCCTAAGAGAGAGAAACAGACAGACAGACAGACAGACAGACCGCTGTGCATGCATGGCAGGCTTTAGGGCTTTCCACAGCTACCCCACAACACAGCAACACTCATGTCTGCAGTGCAGACAGCAGAGCAGAAGCTCTCAATGTTTAACCATAATAATAACTACAATAACTAAACATAAATTTTACTTGAATTGGATTGCAATACTTAGCAATTTCAAATCATATTCAAAATGTCGGGGGCCCCCTGGCTGCAGCCCACCCTCTGCCCCCGGAAGAAAATATTTGAGTAAAAACGTTCCCTCTGAAAGAATATATATTCATATTCAAAGATTTGCGTCTTTTGTATTTGTATTTTTCAAAAATAGCAGATCTACAAGCTCTGCTATTTTCCAATAGCTAAAAGTATAACATAATGTTTAAAACGCCAAAAGGGGTTCCCGTCCAGAATGGGTAAGAGTGAGCGCCCTCTAGTGGAAACACTGAAAACACTGTTTAAAACTTATACTGTAGGTCATTTGTCAGGATTAGCCTTTGAAAAATGCATGTAAAAACCGGTCATTGGCAGGGAATGAAAAACATACCTTCACGACATGATCCACCAGGTCTTCATGGGTCCAATTTGACAGACATGTCTATTCCCTTATGTTATTTAGATAGACATACACAGTACTGTTTGCTTGACCACAAATGTTAACAATTATATTTAAAGAGAATTCCATGCCAGAAGGCTTTCTTACCTTTATTTGTAGTTGTTACATCCCCACCAAAGAGGTCCAGGTGTGCAAAAGTGCATTATTGGCTATTTCCTAAAATAAGCCCTCAATCGGTGTTACGAGTGAGTACGGATGAGAACCCAAATGCAGGCGACAGTAGGCAGAGCAATAAACTTAGAAGGATTTATTAAAACAAACTGAGGTTCTTCCATAAACAGGGCAAAGAAGGCAGGACAAAAACACAGAAACCATACAGGAACTCACACCACAGGGAACTACGAACCAACAAGAACATAATGCAAACACAGGACTTAAATACACACAGGATAACAGGGCACGGTGGAACCAAAATACAATCAACATTAGGATAGGCTGGGGGACTAAAAGGACACAGGTGGAAACAATGGGGGTGGGTTTTTGTGATAATTTGCTTATTTCCATCAAAAGAAGTAGTAAAGTGTGGGATACTATTTACATTATGAAGAGAGGATATATACAAAAACATCAGATTTTTGAGCGATGGAAATAAGCGAATTTGCACCTCAATGCCCCATTCAATGCCATGCAATTCAATGCAATTCATTGAGGGCTTAGGGGAAATAGCCAATAATGCGCTTTTGCACAAAATAACACCTGGACCTCTTTGGTGGGGACGTAACAACTACAAATAAAGGTATAAGAAAGCCTTCTAGCATGGCATTCTCCTTTAAGCACGTTTAGACTGGTGTCCTATTTACTTTGAAGGGATAAATTGTTTTCTTGGCACTCTACTTATGTGACCATTTACCCTTTCGCTTGTTGACCAGAGTTCATGCTGTTTACTCTGATATTGCACTTTTAAGTGCAATATCAATTTACAGTAGGCATTTAACAGTCATGTCTGCTAAATGCCCCAGATTGTATATTGTAATCTTCAGAAGACTTGCACACTACAGACAATTACCACACTTGCCTGCGTTCATGACATTTATGAGCCCTTTTTGCGGGCGGATTTACTTACCGAGATTACACATTATAGGCCTACACAATAACGTAGGAGTGATGTAATTGTACTCCATGTCTGCATTAGCACTATATAGTCTTGTATACTGTTGGCCCCCAAGCAGCTCTCCTATTCACCTATTTCTTACAGCCCATAGTGCATTGCGTTTGTGTGTGCACAAGTTCCTCTTTCTCTTGCTGTGTTGCCAGTTTTGAAAGAGAAACAAGTGGCCAGGTCTATGAAAACAAGCACAAATGAAAATAGATCTTATCTACAAGCTCACAGCGACACATTGTGAGGTTGTACATCCGTTATTTAAAAACACATTGAGAATAAATCAAAATATTTTTAATATTTTTTAAACATTTTAATAAAAAAATGCACAAAGTATGTTCAGATGGATGTCTGTGGACAATTACATATTAATCTGGGGTTCCTTGATGTGAAGAAATGTGGAAGCAAGACCAAATAAGCAACTACTATACTATACACTTTAGAATCAAGCCCAAAAAAACATCAACCAGCAACTACCAATAATTTATTTGCAAGTGACCTTACAGAAAAAACAAGTCAAAGGTTGCTTATAATAAGCAGACATGGCAACACGGCCTGAAGGTAGCAAAGGACACACACAAGGAGCCCCAGTATGTTGGCAGGGAAAACGTGGATAGCAGCGGGAAGCTCAATACCTTCCTGGAGGGCAGTTCAAGGGTATTTGTTTGTGAGGACTGGTTCTTTTGCCTTCAAGCTGCCTCCTTGCTTATCCAGGCAATATGCTGTAATTGCACTGTTACTGTTGGCCACTTAACTGTAGGAGCTCTGTGGTAACTGTGGGTCCTTTGGCGCTTTGACGATCTGGACTTTGTCGGCAATTTGGGGATTGGAACGTGTGACCATATGTGCTCATTAATCTAACCGACTTTCTGCTTCTGACAAGGCCAAGGCAGGAGTTTTGAGAACTTATAACGAATACAAAGGTCCCTGGCTGGATTCATGCCATGCAAATTCCCAAAGAAAAGCTCATATTTTTGCCAGCGCACTGTTTTAACCCATTTCGGGCGGGAACCCCTTTTGGTGAAAGCATTATGCTATATGCTTTACCTATTGAAAAATAGCAGATCTACAAGCTCATACGAGCTTGTAGGTCTGCTATATTTGAAAAGTCAAAGAACCATTGACATAGAAACATAGCTTTTTCAGAAAACTGTCAGAATGTAGAAGACATTTTTAGAATCTGATCTCAGGTCAAACTGTTTTAATTGAGCAGAATGGGTGTGCTGAGGCAGCAGCATCCGATCACACTGTCTGGTGCGGGAAGCAAATTGGTCATGCAAAACCAGCCCCTCTTCAACAAACCAATTAATTATTTATGGGCTTCAGTGGAGCAGAGAAAGTTAATTTATTGTTATCATTAGAGGCGCGTTCTGTTTGGGTCCATACGAGAGAGAGAGAGAGAGAGCCGGGCTACAATTACAGGCTCATAAGATAAGGCAGAACGTTACACCGTGGCTGCCGTATTTTCTCCCACTTCAAAGATAGCCTACTCCCAAAACTTCACAACAGATGAACTTTGGAAAGTGCATTTGGCTGTTTACGGAAAATGAAAGCCTAGATGCTGACGCTATACAATACAGGGCACGGGTATATGGAGAAACCATGGGGCAGAATTCAATTTGTGATATCTTTCCACCAAATCTTGTGGCACAGGGTTTAAGTCTGGGGTTATTTACTTAAAGCATGCAGTCTTGAAATTGCCTGAGATCATGGCACTGCATCTGAGCACCCACCCACCTGCCCGCACACACACACACACACACACACACACGCATGCGCACACACACGCGCACACACACACGCACACACACGCACACACACGCACGCACACACACACACACACACACACACACACACACACACACACACACACACACATACTGTACACACACACTTCCTCCACTTGTATGAACTTTAGAGTGCATCCAAAATAATGACTGTTTGGGTTGTCTGTGTGTGGCAAGACAGACAACAACAGAAAAATAATAGTATAAAAAAATATATATATCACTGTTCTGTATCATGCCTTGAATTTCGAATGCATCTCTGGACACATTATTGTCTCAATACCTACGCATCGCCAACGCCCATATATTTGAACTGACGTCTGAAGATGATTTGTGTGACCATGAGTAATAAAGTGAAATACGATTAGTTTTTTTATTACACCTCCACAGTTGTAAACATTCCCTCCTCCACAGAAGTCATGCACTTAAACAAAGAGACATTATTATGCCACGGGGACGCAAAGTAGAACATCCAGCATTGTTTACGATTCAGCCTTTGATTATCTGACACCGCCGCATAGCGAGAAGCGGTATAAAGGTGAGGCGATGACGGATGCGCGTGCACTCGATAGCTCTTTATAAGAGCAGTGCTGCTTTATGACGCTTGCACTAATTGCTGGCTTGATTAGTGGGGTGTCTGTGTCCTCTCCCTACCCTATAGGCTATACTTCCTCTGTTTGTGCTGTGAACGGAGCCTAGCTGTCTGCAGACGGGGGGGGGGGGGGAAGGAAAAGGTTGGGTATGATTTCGAAAACAGCATGGTTGTTTTTCACCACCTGTGCACAACCTAATGCACACACAAACACACACACGCACGTATTAACTGTATATATGATGCTTACAGTACAGTACAGTGACAGTACAGTACAGTAGAGGTTACAGTAGAGGTGTTGCAGGTTGTCTGCTTCGGCAGTATACTCTTCTCTTGGAAATGTATATAGGGCAGAAGTGCATTACTGTAATGTTTTGTAATAATAATCCAAATCTAACTATAGTAACTAACGTTTTCAAATAATTGTAGTGGAGTAAAAGCACAATATTTGCCTCTGAGATGTAGTAGTGCAGTATAGAAGGAAAAGTATAGAAAAATGGAAATACTCCGGTAAAGTAAAGGTATACCTCAAAATTGTACAGTACTTAAGTAAATGTACTTAGTTACTTTCTGTGCTTTGGTGATGGTGTTCAGTGCACCGTTTGGAGGAAGACACAAAGCCATAATCGACTTCCCACTTCTTTCCGCCCCTGTCAGCCCTTTCCTACATGGGTGCAATAAAGATAAATTAACTTAAGAGGCAATCAAATGAACCCCCCCCCCTCCCCCATCCTTTTTCAGCAGGAAAGTGTTGCGTTCCTAAAGCGTGAATTCCGTTTGTGTCCGAGCATAGGCATGGTAACGCCCCGCCTGCCTGTGATTGGTATGATACAAGAGAACGCTAACTTGTACGTTTTATTTACAGGCAAACTAATATTGTTTGTCGTTTGCTTTGATGGAATAATTGATTGAACATGCACGCCATAATATGAGTTGTGTATTTTGTTTGTATGTGTAAACTTGAAACATTATTGTACTATAAAAAGGTCTATAATCAACAGTATCAAAGCAAATGGCATAAACAAGTTTGCCTCTTCTACAAAAATAAAACGTACAAGTTAGTTACAAGGCTCGTGTCGCGTGTGTCAAGCTGTCATTCTCTTGTAGCCTATTATTTATTTCTCAATCTCACGCGCGTGCGCGCGCATACATAGTCACACCTGTGTGTATGTGCCCACTTCTTTCAAATTATTGCACCAAAGGTATTGTGAAACTTGTCCTCCAATGTAAAATATCTGGATCAAAATGATGACGTTCCTCATAGAGTCTGAGGCCTTTGAAGTCAAATTCAAGACTCCTTTTCCGTCTGACCCGAATCTCTGTGTCCTTGAGGTTGTGCAGACAACAGGAATTAGAAAAGTGAGATGACTGGGAAGAAGTGCTTTGACGCTGGGCTCAAGCCCCATCACTTTCTCGTGCTTAGAGCCACGAGTTGTTTTGCGTACGTGGATTTGCATGCATTTCAACTTTCATTTGCATTGCTTTGCATGAGCTTTGGGGGAGATCTCACTCTGTTTGTTTTTCCTCTCTCCATACCTACCTCTTTCTCCTTGTCTCTGTATATCTGACTGCCATCATCTCTTTTGCACACAAACAATGCTTGCGTTTTCTGTAGGTCTATCTATCCACCCCCCTCTCCCTCCCTCCCTATCTCTCGTGCTCTCTTGCCATCTTCTTCTCACACATACTGTAATAGGCTACTATAAATGTGTTTTTTTTCTGAGCGTAGATCTTCGCCAGGCCGGGTTGCCTATATACTGTACCTACGGTATAGGGCTGTGTCTGACATGGGCAACCGTAAGGGCACAAGGAAGCTGTGGGGGACATTCGATTCCAATTTGGGTATGATTGGACATTGCATGCATGAGATATGGGGCTGTATTTTGCGTGTCTTAAGTACCAGGTCTTATTACCTAACTTGAGTAAACTAAAGACCTGGAGGCGTGATCAATGCCATTTGGCTATTCTGAGTGGCCAAAGAGCATTGATCACGCCTCCAGGTCTTTAGTTTACTCAAGTTAGGTAATAAGACCTGGTACTTAAGACACGCAAAATACAGCCCATGGTGTTCTTTGTAACTGTAAGAAACAGGCCCTGCCCAAAAGGTTGTGAAGGCAATATATAGGCAATCAAAAAATACCCTGTTTAGCACTTGATGCACTTGTACAACATGTATGCCTATGGCGAAAAAATCATGTGCCTGCAACAAATAGTGACATTGTTTGCATTTGTGGTACCGCCTTGAATTTTGTGTTAAACGGTTTGTGTGATTTTCTTTTTTTTTCAATAATAGTATTTTTTATCCCACGATTTTGCAACCCATTTTTTCACCCAGTATCAATTATCCAATGTAATCATGAGGAGTCCAAGCTGCTTCTTTTCACATGACAGGGGAGAGTTTCCCCGGCCAGACGTACTGTAGAGTGTGGAAGGAACACGTTATTCCGACCAAAATGGGAACAACAATTTATTGTACATTTTTTATTTTTGATTGCACGACCTATACAGTTCAGAGAGCTATGGCCCAAAATGTGAAGCGACCTGTTATAGTGGCAGCATGAGGCCAATTAGAAAAATGCAGTCGCCCCTGCAGAACACCATTTCCTTGCTCTGTGCACATAACCGAGCCGAGGAAGCCAGACACGCCGAGTACTTTAGTGTTGCCAACTTAGCGGATTTGAGGCTGAGAGAGGGAAAATGGAGAAAAAGGAGGGTTTTATCTTTGGCGACTGTCAACTCGATTTGTCCCCAATTCACCAGAAAAAGTAGCTAGATTTCTCTCCAGAAGTTTTTCACGAATTCAGTCGCTAGGGGAGTCTGGAAAGAAGCTAAATATGGCGACAAATCCGCTAAGTTGGCAACACTGGACTGGACACAGGGCGGTTTAAAGGTATATTCAGTGATTTCACTTAATTCAAATATCACTTATTCTTTTGTTTTGTCGTGATAATCCTCCCTACTATAGAGTGTGCTGGCCATATGAGGAGTTCCTCCCTGTCCCCAGTTAACCCCTGGGGGTCAAAAAACCTTAGGTTTTGTTTTTGACTCTCTATCCTGATTGGACGAAAGGCTGGGTCCCACAGCCAAAAACGAAACCTACGATTTTTTGAGTGAAATCACTGAATATACCTTTAAATACACAAAGACTAACTAGACAGAGGTGCAACATACCGGTAACTACAAACAACGTATCATTGGCTGAGACTAAACAGGAAACAGTGCCTGAGATTAGCTGCTCACAGACACACAGCCACACAGGACACAAGGACCCGCTGCATGGACATTCCGGCCTGGGCAGAGATAACACATTTCAAATGTGCAAACTGTGAGGCATATGCATCAAATCAAATAGTTGCACATACAGTATTCCTTTCCTTGATCTCTCTTTTTGTGTCCCATATCCGTCTCTTCCTCACTCTTTGTGCGCGATGAAGCCGTTGGATAGGCATCTGGGCAGGAAGCCATGCATGTCCATCAGCTCTATCGGTCAATAAGTAGCAGTGGTGGAAAAAGTACTCAATTGTTTTACTTAAGTAAAAGTACCAATACTGCAATTTAGAACTACTTCGTTACTTGAGTAAAAGTGCAAAAGTATCGGCATCAAAATGTACTTAAAGCTGCTATAAGCAATAATATGTCTACATTTTAATGACATATTCTCTATGTCTCTGTGACACATTTAGGGGCCACAATCTGCATTCAAAGATGTTCCTAGAAGCTTTGTCATTGGTCGGAAAAAAAACCTGGTCGCAATGACTAACCAATCAGGAAGCAGACAGGCAAATTGACTTCTAGGAAAATCTTTGAATTCAGATTGACATATTATTGCTTATAGCGGCTTTAAAGTACTAAAAGTAAAAGTACTCATGTTGCAGGCCTTATATAGAGCCGTAAAAATCTTCTCTTATGGGGGCATATATTTTCTAATGGGGGTCTGTGGGCTAATGAGTATCATTTTGGGGGTCCTTGACATGAAAAAGTTTGGGAACCACGAATGTAGACCGCTTCTGTGCTGGCTCGAGGAGCTACTGGAGCTGCTGAGGGAACTGCTGATGTCGCAGCATGCAGAAGTTGTGTGCCAGTGGCTCTAGAAGTTGCCCAGGAGCATAGCACAGATTAACTTGTTTTTAATGATCTTCAAGTCTTATTAGCTCCTTGCTGTTTACTGAAAAGATCTGGAATAAATGCTACATTTGGTATCATAGCAATGGGTATTCCTGCGAATGCCTTTAGAGTAGAACACTCGATGCTACACAAGATCTCTGGACTTTGCAACTCTGAGGGCCTGCGGTGGTTTGTGCTAAGTAAGTAAAGCACAGTTTCTCCCACAGGGCAAGTAAAGACTGCGGGCATTGGGGAGAGTGGCCAATGCAGCAGGGAGCAGGCTTTAGTTGTGATCCAGGACAATGGATAAATTGGGCAGCACTGAGAGGAGATTCTTTGTCCGCCCTGTGTTTTCCCTGTTAGCTGCATCCCTAGAGTGTTCCTGTGCTTCTTCTACCTGATAAGCCCTGTGTCTTGTTAGAGACGGTGGATTTAATACAGAAAGAAAGAAAGAAAGAAAGAAAGAAAGAAAATAAAAAATGTAACTTTCTTTCTGTCCAAATGCATCTCTGGACACCGATATGATGTATAATTTGTCTGATGAGTGCGGCAATTTCTCTGTGCGTTTCTGAGTGGCTTGCAGAGCCATGGGGTTCATTTGTCTGAGTGCAGAGGATAATGAAGGCTGTGGCAAGGCCTCTTTACAGTCCCTGGGAAGGTTTGACTTGAATGTAACTGCCTGTGGGGGTGTAATCTCCACACTCGCTCTGTGTACTGTTTGTTATGAAAAGAGCAACAAGGTTATTCTGGACAGCGTCAGCTCAACTTACCGTACTGTTGTTTTCTACTCTACATGTGTATTAGTGTGTTCAAAACCAGCTGCAGACTGCACACGAGCTGGTGTTATGATAAGCAGGCAGGTTATGATGAGAGGCTTGGAGGGTTTCACGGAGGGTCCATCATTCGCTCAGTGGCTCACAGAGCTAAGTGACGTGGCCGCCTTCGAAAAGGTCTCTTTCAATCTGTCAGAAAGAGGAGAAAAATATCCATCCACCATTGGAATAGAATTATACCATTCTATGCTTTATTACTTTTGCTACACTACATGTCTTTGGGCATTACAAATATGAGTAAAAGACTCATTATTGCACTAATTGATTGTTATACTGTAGTAGTATGGAAATTGGGTTAAATATTGGGTTAAATATTTTGGAAAGGTTTTGGAAATTGATTGGTAAAACTGTGTGGGAACCCTGCTTTTAGTAGTTTTCCTTCTCCACGCGGTCAGTTAGCTGCATTGTGTTTGTCTCTTGACTTTGACCGACGGCAGAAACTTAACTTTTTCCCTTTCCGTTCTGCATGCCAGGTCCAGTTTAGCGTGTCAGAATACCAAGCCCTCTCTCTCTTCTGTCTCTACTTAGCTTTCTCTCTGGGCGTTCTGACTCCCAAGGTGAGTCAGGCGTCGCCGCTGCTCGTCACTGTTCCTATTGAGACGTGAGCTGACACGCAGCGCTGCTGAGTGGCCGGCGGTTAATGGCCCTGTCGAGATTTGTCGCAGAAAATACTTATCTCCTGAACAGTGCAATCACTTTAGAGCAAGGTTATAGTGTTTGTGGAGGGAGGGCCACCAACCGACAAGTCAGATGAACATCACGTGTAGCCACAGGCCATGCTGGTGCTCTATAGCTGCTCCAAAACGAGTAGATAAAGTGTGAAATGGACATTGACTATTTGACTGCAAAAAGAGAAAAGATCAAATATGTCATGATTAATGTTAAACTCCTTGATTCTTATTATGCAGGAAAAATCCATCTGTTTTTTTCACCCCTTCTGTTTCAAGGAAGAATTCCTGGCAGCTCAGACGGAAAAGGACATCTTTGCCCATCTGGGTCTGGACTACATCGAGCCTTGGCATCGCAACGCCTAGGACTGCTGCTCCTCCCTGGGTAGATCATTCCACACATTGTACATCATCATGTAACCCATCTGCTACCCCTTTTATTCTGCCACTCTCTCTCTCTGTTGTCACTGTGTATTTATGTATGTACGCTGCTGTTGCTTTGATTATACACGCTGGCACGGGGAGTCGTGATTCTGCCTATTCAGCTTCCTCTGTTTAAAAAAAGGCAGGTAAAAAGAGATGTGTGTATGTGTGTGTTTGCCATTTGCAGCTCCGAGCACCGTAATCTCGGTATACAGAACACAAAGGCAAATCAGCCCTCTGGAATTGCTTGCTGGTGCCTAGCATGGGAGAGAGGGAGAGTGTCAGAGGGATGCAAAAGAGAGGAAATACAAGAAGACAGTTAGTGTGTCAGAGGTTGGTGCAAGGCAAAGAAAAAAAGAGTAAAAAGACTAAACTACTGTGAGAGAGTGGAGGGAAGGGGGGGGGGGAAGTATAGGGGAAGAAGTGGCGAGAGAAGACAAGAGGAGAGACACGAACAGCGAGGAGCAAGAAGAGAGGAGGGGAGCTTTGTCGAGCAAAATGTTGTAATCACCCTCCTCCTGGCAGCGCAGTGCTCGGCATGACGCTGAGCCAGGTCCCCTGGGAGTGCAGAGGCGAAGTAATGAGCTTCGGATGGTGGATTGTTCAGCGTCGCCATTTAGCCCCCTTTTAAACCCACGTCCACTGGAGAGCGTTTAGCCGGCGCATGCCACCATCCACCAAAGCCGTAGTAGTAGACCGGGTGAATCCTACCCCCAGATGCCCTCGCGAAATTTAAAAAAAGCAACCAACTGCACTGTGCAGTATATGCAAGAAGGAAGTCCAAGGTAAACCTGGCCTGTGGATAGATTTGTACAGGCAGTGTGTGGCAATGTCTGCCGTGCACGATGAAATAATCATCTCATCGATTTGCTCCATGTTTCATTTATCAGTATTGATTGAACAATTGATCAAGGATCTTGGCCTTATCCCTGATTTGTGTGGATGCACGCATGGTGTCGTGCACCGAAAATCGCAGGTCTACAAGCTCACAATGCATCGCGTTGCGAACTTGTAGCGTGTGCAGTGTGTGTGTGTGTGTGTGTGAGACACCGGTGTGCAGCTAAGTATAAATCACTCTTCAGTGACTCATTTGGCTCACATGACATGACATGACCTACCCATGCAGCTGTCCACGACTTCACACCCTAGCCCATTTTCCCATGTTGCTTTGCGCTGTTCCATCATCCCACGGTGTCTCAACAGGAGCAGAGACAGATGACCAGAGCAAGACACCTTACTGAATCACCCTATTTAAAGATGTTTAAGTAGAGCAGTCCCGCTCTTTAAGGACTCGACCCCGAGCGCATCTTTCCTTGTTCTCCCTCTCTGTCTCTGTCTTCACACTCTCACTCTCTCTCTCTTGGACATTCTATCATAGAAAGAGAGTGTATTTGGATCTGTTGCAACCAGTTCTATGGTGAGATGCCGCCCTTGGGTCCAGTGGCGTGCACAGACATTTAGAGGGGCAGGTGCTCAAGTGAAAAAAGGGCACCTTGTGCAGCGTGTGGAACCGGCCGGTTGCCTTAATAGTGTGAGATTTATAGATTTTGGGGCCTAAATAATATTATTAGAAGCTTTTTATCTAGAATTGATCAATGTCACCATGGTCCACATACTGTACAGTGTACACTGTATACTTGCACCCGCTAGTGTCTATCTGTGCACGCCACTGCTTGGGTCCCCGGTCTGGTAAACCGGAAACAGGCGTTTTAGTAAATGGAGAAGGCCTCTCAAGAAAATAATGATCTGACCTCAGTATATTCACACACTCAATGTTGTCTTTTTCCTTCTTTCACATAATGAATACTTCACGATGCAAAAGAAGCCAAGCTGTTGGGCTCTGCAGTGCTGACAATGGTTTATTTTATTTGGTCAGCAGTTCGCCATGTAACAGTAAACTCCAAGTGCATAACAATTAAACAATTAATTATAAATATAACATAGTTTATGACCAATGAATGGGACAGAGTTTGAACTTAACCCATTCTGGGCGGGAACCCCTTTTGGTGTTTTAAGCATTATGTTATACTTTTAGCTATTGAAAAATAGAAGATCTACAAGCTCATAGCTCATCATACGAGCTTGTAGGTCTGCTAGTTTTGAAAATTCGTGAAAATGTGGCGCAAGTCTTTGTCCCTGGAACAACATATTTTCAGATGGGGGTCGGCGGCCAATTACATATAAGTTTGGGGGTCCTTGACATGAAAATGTTTGAGAACGACTGACATAGAAACATGGTTTTTTTCAGAAAACTGTTAGGATTTAGAAGACATTTGTAGAATCGTCCTCAGGAGTAGTGTGACAGGGAATGGGTGCAGTGCACTGTCACACTATTCCCTGTCACACTATTCCTGAGGAAGATCCCAGTGATCGAAACGTTGCATCAATAAACCAGTGGAGCCGAGTTTTTCCTACCAGTGTTGCGGACTCTATTTCTTCCTCCTCTTGTACTGCCATTTTGTCCAGCACCATGGGCTAGACGTGATGCTCTATTACCTTTGGTACTTCACTTTCAAACATGATGTTTGGGGTCATTTTAACACCATCACATTTGAATAATATGCACACAGAACTCCAGCAGGACCTCGCCCTCCCTCCAAAACTAATTATAAAGTATAGCGCATTGCCAACTAATAATTGCAAAGCATTTAATTGAATTGTATGTACTCGTATAGTCAAATATATATATTATACAAATTCTACTGCCTCAGCAGGCTTGTCTTTTCATCACTGCTTGCCAATCATGTAGTCGTAATTTTTATATGCAAATTAACACCTTCGGCTTCCCGCAGTTGTGGGGGTGGGGGGGGGGGGGGGAACACCCTCTTTTTTGCATGTTCGATTTCTGAGGTCTGGCTCAGATGACAGGTGTGAAAAATTGCTTGCAGACATTTGCATAAAAGTGCTTGATTCACTGACAGAGCCGTTGTAGTTTGCCTTCCAATCAGTTTTCATTTTCACCAGTGCAGTCATTTGCGATGCTCAGTTTGCTTCTCGCAAGCCAAGATTCTATACCTTGGAAACCTTCAATCACGCCCCCCGTCCGTGTGATTTTGACAGCAACATTTTGACGTTAGTTTTATTGCCATAGTCTCGTGAATAGTTTTCATTTAGTCACCTGAAATGTTTTAGTGTTAGTCTAGTTTTAGTCAACTACATTTCATAGGATTTTAGAATGTAAAATGCCGTCGTAATGACTTGCTGAAAATAGCTGATCTACAAGCATCGCGTTGTGAGCTTTTGTGATGTTGATGAAATTGTCATCATAGCTTAGTTTCCATTTAGTTTTCGTCAGTGAAAAAAAGGTAGTCGGCGAACATTTTTCGTCATAGAATTATAGTCGACAAAATCAACACTGGTGTGATTCTTGTAACTCCAGCAGATCTGTCACTGGGAAGGGAAGCTTTCTATTGACGGTGGCTGTAAGTCACACTCCATATACGCACTGCAGCCTGCCAGCCTCGCTCATCATGACCTTTTTAACGAGCCTGCAGTGCACTTTGATACATCGTCGCATATAAGCAGCATAAGGTCACTCCACGGCTCTCATCAATTCTCCAGTGCAGATATTTCGAGGTTGATTGAGAGAGCTGATGGTATCGGGTAGACGGTAGTATGCATCAATAGGAGGTGCCTCGGTTCAAGATGAACGGGCGGCCCCTCGCAAGGAAAGACACAGCGTGCCCATGGGGGATGTGCCAGAGCTATATTCACCACCGCCGAGATGGTTTGAAGCCCCAATATCAGAGGTGTCATTTGCCTTAAAAAAAAGAATGACATGGCAAAGGTCATTGTTTGACACATGACGAGAATTGGGTGAGAGTATATACTGTACATACTGTACCGTGGATGTGAATCATCATCGGTCACAGAATCTGCACCTACCTACAGGTAAATGCAAGTGAAACTATGAAACAAATATGGATATACGTTTGGATCACGATCTGAGAGATTTCTGCGATGAATAAAATCACGATTTGCCCTCTGAGTGAGTGACATACCGATCCTTTTGTGTCAGACTGACGAGGGAAAGGAAGAGAGAGAAAGAACATGGATAAAAATAGATGGGTGTGTGGAGGGAGGATTGCGTGATCATCTCTGTGCTGAGCTCTCCCCGAGCAAACTTTCTCCTGTATTCGTATCGGAAGACAGTGATTTATTGGCTGTGCTGTAGGGGCTTGAATGCATGTGTTCGGCCCAGTCAAAGCCAATGGAGGAGGGTGACAGAATAAGGACACTGCGTATCCTTGCCTCTCAAGGCCTGTCAGTGTGTCAACTCACCCGGAGTGAAGTGAAAGCGACGCATGGCCACCGCCGTCTCTCTGGAACAAAAGGAGCAGCAAGTGCAGGGTGGGTGGTGGGGAAGGACTTTCAGCGGCTCTGTGGAGTGGTGTGTGGGCATCAGATGTAGACCCCATCGTGACCCCATCACCGCCTCCACCAATGTTCCCTCTAAAAAGAAATCGGTCTGAGCAAACACTCAAACCTCCTGAGCAGACATCAGCAACTACTGAGCAAACATACGTCACCTTGACACCAACTATCCAAACGTTAGATAATGCGAAGTGAGCGCCCCTCACTTCACACAGGTGTGATTTTTCCCCTTTTTTTCCAAATGGATTTTGGTATAGGCCTACGAGTGAATCAGTGAATAGTTACATAAGGTTACGCAAGTTACAACATTTGTATTTTATATCAAGGCTAGCAATTTTAGGAACATTCAGTTAGTCTATATCAGTGGTTCTCAACCTTTTCAGGCTGTGACCCCCCAAAGTAATCGAACTGGGGACCCCCCACCCAGACAAGCAACAGAATGGTTCCACAGATAAATGTGAAAATAGACGATCTACAAGCTCGTTGTGAACTTGTAGATCGTCTATTTTCACAATTGTTGCCTATTTCTTTATTATTTAATAATCTGGCCAATGTTTCACCAGTTTTTATAGCATGGTTTGCTGATTACTTTTGATGCAGTAATGGTATTTCTCTTTTAGAGCCTTTGAGGTATTATAAAAGTATTAAAAGTCCTTAAATTGTCACTTCACTGTCATCTGGGGTCCCCCACCTCCAAATCATGTGGGGACCCACAGGTTGAGAACGACAGGTATATGAATACTCAACTGCGCTTTACATGGGGGGCATGAGAAAACGTAAAAACTTTATTGGGACACTCACACACACACACACACACACTATGACGAGTTTGTTGGTGTGTCTTTGAACTCCTAGTTTCTCAGTCTCGGATTGTCAGCAGCCCCTTATGGCCCCTACTAGCTCTACATAGCAGAGGGATTGATTGATTGAAGAAAGATGTATTAACACATTGGAGAACTACAGAGAGAGAAAGGTTCCATATGCGCACGGGCGCACGTTAGGGGGAACATTGGCCTCCACACGCTCTGCAGCACATGCAGAGGGGTGACTTGTCCCTCTCGTGATGAATGACCTGGATACTTTTGGGTGGGGGCGAAGAAGTGTCCGCCTTCACAGGTGGGAGAAGGAAGGAAGAGGGACAGAAAGGAGGAGATTTGCCATCTGTTCTGACAAGTCAAGTCACTGCACATCACTTCTCGTCTCGTTAAATCTCTCTCTTTATCACAGCCACGGAGGTAACGAGGGCGAAAATCTACATGCACAGTACACACTACACAGCATGTATGTATGCTATATATAGGGTCCGTTGTTGTTGCTTGAGGTCATCCACTCCATGGCTGGCATAATTATACAGGCTTGTTCGAGGTAAGATAAGGATGACAGCCATGAATGCCAGCCAGGGTATCATTTGCTTGTCACATACTTAGAGCTGGTATTTCCTAACTAGGCCCTCCAGTAAAATGTAGTTTATGCACTCGCATTTACCGCATAATCAGCCAAATGGCACAGCTTATGCAAAGGTTTTTTATTTTTTTAAAGGGCACATAATCGTGCAAACGTGCCGCATATTTCACAGCATAAAATCACATAAAATCCCACGTATATCCGAATATTTCGCAAATTTTCCACATATTTCACGATGTTTTTTCTCCTCATTTTTCTCATCCTCAACGATATGATCCTCGGTTATACAAAATGTATGTTATGGGTGAATTCAATAAAAAATCGTGGGACCCGTTACATAGCGGATTATTCACTTCCTGGGTCTCGGTTTCCATTCAAACTATAAGTCTCGCCGTATTAAAAGACTGGGCGGCGGTCCTGGCCAGTTGGCGATGTCGGCGGTAAATTAGTTAAATACTATGAGAGGCGGTCATTTGATTGGCCACGGTTGTATCCACCTGCAAGTCAACACACCATGGCAATAAATACTGAGTGTAATCCAACCCATCTCGCCACTGCGCTGCAGGTACTGCACCAGTGTTGATTTGAAATGAAAATTAAGCTACGATGACTAAAACGACTAAATATAATTATTGACAATTTCGTCAACAAATAAAAAATTGACAAAAATGTTAGGAAGGGAACTAGTGGACAAGAGATCCATTATAATGAAAAGACACAAGTCATTTTACACTTGGTTGCATGCTGAAAATAGCAGATCTACAAGCTCACAACACGTCGCAGTGTAAATTCAGGCATTACGACGGCATCAAGGCTCGCCAAAATACATTTTAGTCGACTAAATCAACTGTATACCTTTAGGCGACTAAAACTAGACTAACACTAAAACATTCGAGGTGACTAAAATGTGACTAAAAAACAATTCAGGAGACTATGACTAAAACTAAAATCTAAATTTGCTGTCAAAAACAACACTGGACTGCACAAAGTGTCTGTTGCCATGCCCCATCCTCACACCAGTTGGGCTGTGCCTATATTAATAGAGACGGCACCCGGAGGAAACCCTGAGGCCAAATGGACATAGTGGTCATTGCAGCTCGAGCCAGCGCTGGTCCGTTGACTGTCATTGCGCACGTTCATGTTATTGGGCCCTTGACACGTGAACGGATGTTTCATACCTGAACGCACGCAAACGATAGTCAACGGCCACGTTCATGTTATTGGGGCAATCCATCCCAGAATGCACTCTCTTCCTACCCGGAAGGAGGAGTGAAATCGCCTCATGCGCTTTTGAGCAACTTAATGCTAGTGGCTGGGAGGAGAAATCCGGTGCCGTCTCTATTAATATATACTCTAAGGGCTGTGTCCCCAAAAGGGGGCCCGGTGAGGTGAGATCACAAAGTTCCAGTGACAGTTCAGCATGCTTTAGCTTAACCTGATTGGTTCAGCTATAAGCCCGTGGGATGGCTTACTGTAAATCGCTCTGGATTAAGAGCGTCTGCTTTTTATACTGAAGTACCACGTAAGAAAATATTTGGCTCTCCATAATAAATAACATTTATTATCTATTCATTTAGTTAAAATACAGGAGCGTATACCTGTACCTTTTTTGTTCCATTCCTAAGCCAATAATGCTGCTGCTCTGACAAAACTCTGTCTAATCACTGCACAACTGATGACATTTTGACTGTGATGAATCCGTTCTTAAATCTTCTTTTAGGAAGGTGTGCTGGTCATGCCCATTTCAGCACGTCTGGATAGCCTATTTCAACCAATTCCTTGGTCAGAATAACTCCCTGTAGTAAATGGTAATATATTACATTTCATTCCACTTTTGTCTTTTTTTGGGTGACTCCTTTGTTTACCACCAGATTGGTGGTAAACAGATTGTTTTATTAGACAATTAGATGCAAACAGTACAGTAAAGCACATTTGGACAGCACCGAAGAAAGACCTTGCGGTCTTGTTTAAATATCTAAAAAAACATAAAATATATGTACAGAAATGTATTGGGGGGGGGGGGGGGGTGGTAGAGTTCAGTTCTGGGACAATCATCTTCTCTTCTATTGACCGGATGATAGTGAATTTTCAGTCCTTTCTAGTTTTGAGGGAAGGGGGCAAGGCATTCCACACCATACGTTGTGGAAGGTGAATTCACCCATATTTGTTCTAAAAGTGGGGGGCACCAGATCATTATTGTGGCGAGGCTCTACGGGTGTCTGTCAGTCCGTCCAACACTATAGTCTCAAATACAATGTCTTAAAAACTACTATAAAAACTATACTCCCTCGGTTGATTTTGGTGATCCCGTGACTTTTGTTGCGTTGCCAACCTTAGGCCAAAATCTCCACTTGCACACATGAGATATCTCAAAATCAAAACGATTAGCATTGAAATTTGCAGAGTTTATTCATGCTTGCTAAACCATACTAAACCATGCTAATTAGATAGATATATCAGAATCTATTGGGTGGATTGCCATGAAACTTGCTACGTGCATTCAGTAGATTATAGAAAACTACTACGTGGGATGTTATTTTTTTTGCCTTTTCACTTACTGTACTAAGCACAACATTTGTTTCATGTCAGTGTGCATATAACACAGCCACTTACCAAGGAAAATAAGACATGCAGAGTTTTTCGTTTTTTACACGAATAATTATTATGAATATTCAAACACAAACAAAAGCTTCGTTGTTAAAGCAACCGTTTGTTGTACAGCAAACAGCTGCCAGTTTGTTTATTAGTGGTTATTACAAGATGCAGTTTAATATCACGAGCATTATTAGAAAAGTGATTGACTGGGTCTGTGTTTACGATGTCCCAATGTACAATTGTAACAGTCATCTGGATGCCTGCCAGTTAGAAATTAGTTTTGTGTGTGTGTGTGTGTGTGTGTGTGTGTGTGTGTGTGTGCGTGCGTGCGCGCGTGCGCGTGTGCACCCGCCTGCGTGCGCATACACATGCATGTGTGACATACAGTATGCGTGCACTGCAGGCCTGTGTCTCTCTTATGTCTGCTATAGGACCACCCACCCATACTATAGCTGTCTCTGAACTCTTCCTCCATCAGTCTGTGGCTGGCCAACCAGATACTGCCAACCACGACCAAACCCCCCCCCCCCCCCATGGTATCCCAGATGGACCCGCCACCATATTGAGCCGCTAATGAGGTGGCGCCGTCCATTCATTGGCTCTATAGATGTGCAGGCCAATCGTTTAACCCACGCCAGAGCCCCCCTTGACCCCGTGTATTTTTAGGATTCACCTCATTTCATGCTGACTAAACACCTAACGTGTGACTTATCACAGTACGGTCCACGGGGAGCAAAAAGAGACATAATTTACATCCCCGGTGCAGTCGGCTGAATGGGTCAAGATAGCCTACAATATGTGTGTATATACTAGACTAAAGACGACTCCTCTCGAGCTGCCGTCTGGAATAAAGCCTGCACATTTGTTTCTGCCAGTCAAGAAAAGCACCAAAGACATCACGTCACAATTGTACAAGCCCGAGTTATGTTATAGCTGGAGAGGCTGCTCTACACACTCACGTTCCATGTGTGACACGCCGCCATGCAGCTATAAGAATGAATGGGGCGTTATCTGATAATTGCTTTCCACGTACAGTACTGGAGATCATCCAGTACATTACGGCTCTTAAAAGGAGACCGTGAAAACGAGGTGGCGGGAGATTAATTATCGTGGAGAAAGCTGACCTTTCACTCTCGAGTGTCTATAGACACTTTGAAATGATCTCTCTCTGATCTCTCTCTCTCTCTTGCCATCTGTCTGTCTCTCACTGTCTGACTCTCTCTTCTCTCTCTTCTCCCTCTCTCTCTCTCTCTCTCTCTCTCTCTCTCTCTCTCTCTCTCTCTCTCTTATAAAGCACTCATTGTGTCAATCTAGATGATTGCTCCTGATTAATGGAAGTGAAAGCAGGAGATGGATGTCACTGGCGGGAATCACTTGATAAATCCCACGGTATCCTTGACTGTCAATCTGGTACAATACATGTCCTTGTCCCAATTTATTTGACTTCATTCATCAACACACCCTTTTTCTATTGACATGAGAACCTCGTTTCCACTATTTTCATTCCATTACCGGCTAATGTTTGGCCGGAGACGATAAATAGAAATAATAAATGTTACTTGCAAATAGATCGCCAAGCAACAATTATAATGTCCGTCCACAGTTTAAGGGTTCAGAACGGAAGACAATTTGAATTGTCTTTTTGTGTGAAATGTACTACACAAACTTGGTATATAGCCTTTTTTCTTGGGCTATTTTCTTGGGCTATTGTCTAATGTATGTATATATTCATGAATCCACTTGCTTTACATGTTGGTTTATATGTGACCATACCATTAACATCCCATATAAGGCAAGATTTTCACATTTTCATTATGCTTTATGTAGCATGTCAAACTAGGGGTTTTTCATGATTCAGAAAAATGGCCAAAAATGTGCCCAAATTCCCTTGCTGACCTCATCACATGTGTGATGATTGCAAAGGCCGTTTTTAGTGAGTTTTTTTTAGTGTGTTTTTTGTGCAAAACGAATGCTTGGAATGGATTCAGAATCATGAAAACATAATTTTTTACATTTTTGCCAATGGTAGGGTCACATATAAACCCCTATAAAGAAATGCTCAATAACGACAGCCAGTGGATTCATGAATGTATAGAGACAATACTTTAGACCAATACAAAAAACGATATACCAAATGTCCCACCCCACAACCCCGGCTGCCGCACTACTATAGCCTAATGTCTGGAATGCCGTGTCTAATATGCAATTAGCCTTGATAGGTATAGGTCTCGCTGGGTTTAAATTCTTATACCGTAGCTCATAGAATAATGAATAGATAGGAAATATGTGGCCTTCTTCCATAGATTCATATCTTGCTGGATGACTTGTTGACACTTGGCCTCATCACTGAGATGAACAGAGATATGATGTGCAGGTGGTGGCAGACTCTCAGTTGAATAAAATCACATACTGTAGCTAATGAACTGCGTTTATAGTTGGAAGAAGTCCACACAGAGCCACAGTATATGCCCACACAGAGCCACAGTATATGCCCACACAGAGCCACAGTGTGCCCACACAGAGCCACAGTACGCCCACACAGAGCCACAGTACGCCCACACAGAGCCACAGTGTGCCCACACAGAGCCACAGTGTGCCCACACAGAGCCACAGTATATGCCCACACAGAGCCACAGTACGCCCACACAGAGCCACAGTGTGCCCACACAGAGCCACAGTATATGCCCACACAGAGCCACAGTACGCCCACACAGAGCCACAGTGTGCCCACACAGAGCCACAGTACGCCCACACAGAGCCAGTGTGCCCACACAGAGCCACAGTGTGCCCACACAGAGCCACAGTATATGCCCACACAGAGCCACAGTGTGCCCACACAGAGCCACAGTATATGCCCACACAGAGCCACAGTACGCCCACACAGAGCCACAGTGTGCCCACACAGAGCCACAGTATATGCCCACACAGAGCCACAGTACGCCCACACAGAGCCACAGTGTGCCCACACAGAGCCACAGTATGCCCACACAGAGCCACAGTACGCCCACACAGAGCCACAGTATGCCCACACAGAGCCACAGTATGCCCACACAGAGCCACAGTGTGCCCACACAGAGCCACAGTGTGCCCACACAGAGCCACAGTGTATGCCCACACAGAGCCACAGTATATGCCCACACAGAGCCACAGTGTGCCCACACAGAGCCACAGTGTATGCCCACACAGAGCCACAGTATATGCCCACACAGAGCCACAGTGTATGCCCACACAGAGCCACAGTATATGCCCACACAGAGCCACAGTGTGCCCACACAGAGCCACAGTATATGCCCACACAGAGCCACAGTATGCCCACACAGAGCCACAGTGTGCCCACACAGAGCCACAGTATATGCCCACACAGAGCCACAGTGTGCCCACACAGAGCCACAGTATGCCCACACAGAGCCACAGTACGCCCACACAGAGCCACAGTGTGCCCACACAGAGCCACAGTGTATGCCCACACAGAGCCACAGTATATGCCCACACAGAGCCACAGTGTGCCCACACAGAGCCACAGTGTATGCCCACACAGAGCCACAGTGTATGCCCACACAGAGCCACAGTATATGCCCACACAGAGCCACAGTGTGCCCACACAGAGCCACAGTGTGCCCACACAGAGCCACAGTGTGCCCACACAGAGCCACAGTATATGCCCACACAGAGCCACAGTGTGCCCACACAGAGCCACAGTATATGCCCACACAGAGCCACAGTGTGCCCACACAGAGCCACAGTATATGCCCACACAGAGCCACAGTGTGCCCACACAGAGCCACAGTATATGCCCACACAGAGCCACAGTGTGCCCACACAGAGCCACAGTACGCCCACACAGAGCCACAGTGTGCCCACACAGAGCCACAGTGTATGCCCACACAGAGCCACGGACTGTGACAGGGAGACTATTTATTTTCTGGGTCTCTCGAGCTAAGGTTTGGGAACCCCGGTACGATACTGCGGTACCTTAATTAGTGAGTGAGCCTACGGTGTCATTCTAACCACTGTGTGGAAGATAGGAGTTCCCCCGACTCTCTCTCTCTCTCTCTCTCTCTCTCTCTCTCTCTCTCTCTCTCCAATCCCCCAAACCTTTGTCTCTCTCTCTCTTTCTCTCTCTGATTATGGGCATCAACAACGTCTTAGAACACTAAAGGGCCAGACTCTCAGCCAGCCACCGGCATGCATGGAGGCGAGGCTGCAGTGACAGCTGGAGGTAATTCACTTTGCCTTATTTTGCCCCGTTGCTAACAGCTCAAGGGATGATAACAGCACGGCAACAGCTTTAATCATATTCTTCCTCCCTTCACGACTGATATTGCTTTTTTTTCTCCCTATACAGCTTATTGAAGTAGGTGGTGGATAAAGGTTGGAGGTGTGTGTGTGTGTGTGTGTGCCCGTGCGTGCCCGTGCGTGTGTGCGAGTGTGTGGAGTGTGCGAGGTGTCGTGGTGGGCCGGGGGACATGTAGCATTGATCTGCTATACCGGGGCTTCCTGTACACAGAGAAGCATTACAATGATCCATGGCCTCCTTTGTGGGGCTAATACCTCTGATATTGAGATAGCAGACCCTCCTGTTTTCTGTTCCCGGCAGCGGAAGCAACGGAGGCACACGCATGGCACACAACCGCCCGCCCGCCCGACCCACGCGAGCAGCGTTGGCACACAAAAGGCAGCTGAGTTCCATGAACGATGCCGTAATCTAATGGGGGACATTTGTTTTTGTCTCCCACTTGTTTCTCGCTACTCTCTCTCTCTCTCTCTCTCTCTCACACACACACACACACTCTCTCTCCGTTCTCGTTCGGCTTCAGCAACAATAGCTTTCGTCTGGGGGGGCCTGCAGCAGTATAGTTGCCTCTGTCTGTGGCATAATAAATAACAGTCGGTACGACAGCAAAACAAGTGTAACACACACCATCTGGCCCTCTACCGTACCGGGTGCACGGGAGAGAGAGCTGCACATGTGGTGAAGTGGGTGGGTTGGTTGGTTAAAGGCGTAGTGAAAGGAAAAAGAAGTTTTTCACACTTTTAGACCATATCCGTGGTCATCATATGGGCATAC
The DNA here is from genome assembly GCF_964188405.1 of Protomyctophum parallelum. Taxonomy (NCBI): domain Eukaryota; kingdom Metazoa; phylum Chordata; class Actinopteri; order Myctophiformes; family Myctophidae; genus Protomyctophum; species Protomyctophum parallelum. The sequence continues at coordinate 7,823,390 of NC_139704.1, read as the reverse complement.
CTAACAATGGATGTCAAACAAATGGGAAAATTCTCATTTCTGTGTGTTTTTATATCAAAGGTCCATAAAAACGATTGTTTTATTTATTTATTAAAACGAAAACGTGCTGCGTGATGACGTGTAGAGATACACATCGATAAAAGCCAATAAAAATTAAGCTCACCCGTTTAATTAACTGCGCATCCGTCCAACACAGCTGCTCATGATTACAGAAATCCTCAGTTTTTATTCCCATTCAAGATAACATCCAGAGTTCCAGACAGTGTATTACTCGGTTTCAACTTGATCATCACGCTAAAATATGTATCCGAAAACATTATAGGTTAGAAATAAGCCACATAACAGTAAACTGGTGTAGCTGGCCGACAATCTTATTTGTAAACAAACACACACCTGTGTTGCGTATAGCATAGCTACCGTCCCATCGCCTGAAGGGATGCGACGCTCTGATTGGTTCAGAAACTTCATTTTTGTTTCATGTTGAAACTTCAAAATAAATTGATAACCATTTCCGTTTCCCTACACCTTTAAGGTTTGGTTGGCGGAGGTGCCGCGGCCGCCATGGGGGTGCCATGGATGCGATCAGAATAGCATCTCTTTTTTCCAACTGAAGAAGGGTGCCAAAAAGGAATTGAATGTGACTAGCTGGCTGGCTGAGTGGCTGTGACTTTTCACCACCAAAAATAGCACAGGAGTGCAGTCATCTTCAGCATATGCTGCTTTGCTAGTTTCACTAGTCTACGTGCCATACGATATAAAAGTAAACAAAATCAAATGAGTCATTAAGGAATCTGTCGGCAAACATGGTTGTGGCATGGTATAGCAAGCTGCCCACGTCTTTATTAGCTGCCATCCAGCAGCCAGTATAAGCTGTCAGTCTGTCACAAGCACCGCCACAATGCCAAACCTTTGATTGGCTCAGGTCATGCACCATAGAGTTATAAAAGGATAGAGGGAGGACCGGGGAGCGACTTTGATGGAAGTTGCTCACCAAAATGTACATTACACATCTTAATTTTTTTTTTTTTTTTTTAAGATATTTTTTTGCGGCTTACGCCTTTATTGATTTTTTAAGGGATAGAAAGTAGGCTGACAGGAAACGGGAGAGAGATGGGGGGATGACATGCGGTAAAGGCCGTGTCGGGTCCGGGAGTCGAACCCGCGGCACACCGCGACTTGATCACCAGTCCGGTGCCCAGACCGCTACGCTACGGCCTGGGCCCACATCTTAATTTTAAGCTATAGATTACCGGTAGTTTAAATTATTAAAATCCACCAATGCTGGATTCTTTGTAAACTAGATATTTAATAGCCCCTCGTGCGTGCGTGCGTGCGTGCGTGCATGCGTGCATGCGAGAGAGCACGGAATGTGCCCGGAATTTTGTTTACAATATTTGTGACCTATAGTGGAAGAGTTTGGGGCAGTAATTGAGGACAGAAACACCTAAAGATGCTAAACTAAACTACTTGTATAGCTGTAGAAGATGGTGACAGTCAGTGACACAGCAGAGTTCCGCTCACGCCCATGCTATAATTTGCTCAGACACACGTAAATTCTCCATTCATTGTCTTTTTTAATGTCTCTACACTAATAGCTGAATATACGAGGGGCTATAGCCCCTCAATAATATAAAATAATAATAAGAAATACAATTATCAAAATAATAACAATACATTTGTCCCTTTTAGCTGTTGGGCATGCTTGTGTAGGCTACTGTACTGTATAGTGAAACAGAGACTGGATAGAGAGGCTAGTTGTTTTTATCACTGTTCCTCTGCATTTAACCCATCCTAACTATTACAATCAGTGGGGCTATTAATTCAGTGCCCAGGGCGCCGTTAGGCATTAAGTGTCTCACTCAGGGACACTTGTCACACAGCAGGGCAGACAGACAGGTGGAAACACAGCAGGGCAGACAGACAGGTGACCTCCTGATTCCCTCTCTAACCACTCAGCTACTGAAGTGATTATTACATACAGTACACCTCTATTTAACCCATTGAGACCTGAGACCATGTGGATTCTACAAATTTCAACTAAATCCAGACAGTTTTCTGGAAAAAAAACTCATGTTTCCGTCAAACCTTTTCATTTCAATTGGCCGCCTCAAAATATTTTGTTCCAGGGACCCCCCCAGAAGCAAATATTTGAGTTACAAATGTTCTCTTTTGAAATATATACTATTCAAAGATTTGCATTTTCATGATTTTTCAAAAATTGCAGATCTACAAGCTCGTAGTGTGGCACAACCCATTCTTGAGAGCAACGTTTAGTTTAAATGACATTGTGTGTTTGTTTACATGGCTGTCATGTTGGGGTACAGCATAAAATCCATCAGCGCAGCAGGTGCTCTGAGGCTTTGATTAGGCAGCGGTCTGTTATAGAGCGGAGCGGTCTGTTGTGAAGAAATAACACGCCGCTGAATTCAGTGATTTACTAATCAGAATCAAGCATTCAACCAATCCGTGTAATAACAAGAAATAACAATCGGCTAAATTCAGCAAATGTACTAATCAGAAGCATTTGTATTTAACCCTGAAATTGTGCAGATAGGCAATAGTTTTGCGTCACTTTATTATAATTTTTTTGGATACTGATATGTTACTTTTGATACCTACTAAATCAAGTTAAGTAATGTTGGGGGGAAAAGGTGGAATTCATACTGGCCACATATTGTTCCCTCATTCATTTCATTTCTCCAAAGGCACTAGGAGATAGATTTTCATCACTTCCATGAAATCCAGATCGATTCTTGTGGCAAACAAGCACGTTCCATTACGAGAATTGCTCATTCCACAGTCGAGAGAAAGGGGATATTAATCAATGCAACCTTTACAACTAACAACCTTGTTATTCTTTAAAAGCCAAACAAAATGAGAATTTGGGGGCGTTCAAGGCTCAGTCATTATTAAGACTGCCGCAGAGCAGACATTATTCAGTGCATTGTTATTGATCACAGCATGAAGACAGGCCTATACGCTGTCGATATAATAGAGCAGCACTCTGACTGAACAAATCATCTCTGTTTATGACCGTACTGTATATATCCAGCACAGTAAAGCAGCCTTTCATTTACACTGGTGGACTGGAAAGTATAACTAAGTATACACGTACTTATGTACACCTTTGAGGTACTTTGTACTTTACTCGCGTATTAGCAATTTCCAATACTTTTACTTCTACTCCACTACATCTCAGAGGCAAATATTGTACTTTTACTCCAGTACATTGTATTTGAAAACTTTAGTTACTAGTTGTTTGATTATTATTACAAAACATACATTAAACACTTCAGCCCTATATACATTTTGTCATCAGATCTACAAGGTCGCGAGCTTGTAGGTCTGCTATTTTCAAAATATTTTGTATACATTTGAAACTTGAAATGGGACATTTTGCATAATAAGTACTTTAACACGGTAAGTACATTTTGACACAATGACGCCAATACTCTTTACATTTACTCAAGTACATTTTGAATTCCAGACTTTTACTTGTAACAAAGTATTTCTACATTGCAGTATTTATACTTTTACTTCAATAAGACATTTGAGTACTTTTTCCACCACTGTGCTGAGCGCACCTCGGTACCAGTCCATCCCTTGTCAAGTACAGTACACACTAGCCCCTCTGATAGCATCTTTATCCCTTTTCAAGTACACACTAGCCTGAGCTAACGCTAGACATTTCTGGCCTAGATGGGAGGGTCGCGGCTCAGAAAAACGCGCACCCTGATTGGATCTCATCGATCTGTCCGTCACCCCCGGCCCCTCCTCTCCCCCCTAGTGCAGCGCTACGTCACATCATTTGGAGCGACGCCCACCCGGAAGGGTTGACTCCCACTTTTAGACCAGAGCGGCCAATGCGTTCCTCCAGGCTTTCCATTTTTGCACCAACAAAGTGAAAGCCTGGTACCGAGGCTAAGTACACACTAGCCTCGGTACCAGGCTTTCATTTTTGTTGGTGCAAAAATTGAAACACAAGTACACACTAGCCCCCCTGATAGCATTCTTTATCCCTTGTCAAGTACATACTAGCCCCCCTGATAGCATCCTTTATCCCTTGTCAAGTACACACTAGCCCCTCTGATAGCATCCTTTATCCCTTGTCAAGTACACACTAGCCCCTCTGATAGCATTCTTTATCCCTTGTCAAGTAAACACTAGCCCCCCTGATAGCATCCTTTATCCCTTGTCAAGTGCATACTAGCCCCTCTGATAGCATGCTTTATCCCTTGTCAAGTACACACTAGCCCCTCTGATAGCATGCTTTATCCCTTGTCAAGTACACACTAGCCCCTCTGATAGCATCCTTTGAGAAGGCCTTGTCAACTAGCCCTTTTGATAGCATCAGCAGCACAGCTTTCAGAAGGCCTCCTTCCTTTTAAAATGTGACTTTTATTGAGTTTTCGGCTTTAATAGATTTGCTGAGTGAGTGAGTGAGTGAATGTGAAAGATGAGAAAGGCAGGACGGCAATACAAATCAATCCAAAGTTATACTGTGAGTTGTTGATCTATTAATCCAAACCCACGACACTGCCCATTTATTATGACCTGATCTTTTATCTTTCTTTGCTTTTTTTTCTCTATTGCTCTGTAAAGCACTTTGAGCTGCATTTCAGGTCATGAAAGGTGCTTCATACAAATAAAGTTTTATTATTATTATTATTATTGTTATTATTATGTAGACAACCAAGTCAACCAAGCTTTCTCCCACATGAGTTAACACCTCTTTCAGCTGCATGGGCACATCCCAGATTGAACATATCTTAATTTGAAACGTCTATTCCACGACCACAACTGAAACAACATTTACCACTGGACCACAGGCAATTCCTTCTCGGACAAGGGGTGAATTTAGGCCAATACTGTCTCAGGCTAGCCTGGCCCAGCCAGCGTGCTTTCTAGAGTGGGCGGGTCACGCGTGGTCGAGGAAGCGCTGGAGAGTATTGCTTCACCGATCTGAGCACCCCCTCTGCCCCTCCCTGGTAGAAAACAGCGGAGAAAACTGATGTCACCATATTTCGAGCGGAGCGACGCCCCTCTGCACTGTAGTTCACTCCCACTCCTAGCCCCGCCCCATAGCCATGCCCCCTCTGCACTGTAGTTCACTCCCACTCCTAGCCATGCCCCCTCTGCACTGTAGTTCACTCCCACTCCTAGCCCCGCCCCATAGCCATGCCCCCTCTGCACTGTAGTTCACTCCCACTCCTAGACCAGGAAATGCATCTCGTTCCCCCAGGCTTTCAGTTTTGCGAAACTGCGGGATGCGTACGCGAACGAAAATAAAAGCTGGTGTATACCGAGGCTAGTCTCAAGCATGTTTGCCATACTGTGCATTTCAAAATCTTTCTCTAATATACCTCGGTTTTGTTACTACTTTCTAGATGTAGTTAAGTTTACGCTTGTACCTATATGTTGTATTGTATGACAGACATAATAGTGTATATACTGTAGTTGTATGTCATTGCTATATGCATTTCTCTACAGTATGTCTTCTAATGTATACAGCATCTAATGTACAGTGTCTGCCTATCTGTCAATTTAGCTACCTCGAGTCGTTATACGCGGGTACGAGGGTACTATGAAGCAATTTACTATGACGGAAAACGCCAAATGGTCATCAAATACAGTACAGTATGCCTATACACACATCATTAGACCCGGAACGATCCATGAATAATTCTGTTGGTGATGTGAGCGGTAATGTTTCATCACACTGGGATGCACTATTACCAGCTCCTGTGACACCGAAGAACTGACGTTATTACTGGTGGGCTCGCAGAGAAATTGGTATGGCTTGTTCTCACCAGTGTGAAAATCAAATTACACACTATCATCTATTGCTGGCTGTGTTTCCTTGGGGTTGCTTGTATCCAATTAACATTACCGTATACTGCATTCTAATGAATTGTGAGTTCCTGCTCGTGTTGTGCTGATCCATCGCCCTCCCCCGCCTGGCCGTGTTTCTTTCTCCATTAAACACACGTGCGTATCCACAGACACGTTCATCCGTGCACTCACACACTCCCATCACCCGGCGTGTGCCCACGCACGCATGCTCACACTTTCCCTAACTTACAGCAAACCGAAGTGTGACAACTTCTGATGACACAATTCTGCAATTCTGCACACTTGCGAGGTTGTACTGTATTCATCAAATAAAAAAATGATGCAATGGTTAGTGTTGTAGTACTCCAGCCCGGTCTCGAGTCCACATTTGTATTTATATATTTCCGGTCTCGACCGTAATATGACTCGGTCTTCAAAGGGATTCAGGACTCTTCCCTCGCCGAGTCCACTCGAGTCACGAGTCAATCCAATGCAATGAAATAAAGGTATGCTTATGCGGAGCCCATTCACATTAACAGTATAAGAGAGCTGTAGGAGTGCAGCTGTGTTTTCTGTAAAATGTCAAATCCAATCCAATCCACTTTATTTATATAGCACATTTCAAAACTCAGGGTTTACAAAGTGCTGTACAGGAGAAACTAAAAACAAATGCACTAAAGCTACCGCACAGAAAAACAACAGCGATAAAACAAAGTACAAACAGTGAAAACAACTGAGACACATTTACATAAAACAACAGAAAAGCAACAGCATACAACAGCGTGTTGAGGTGTTTACTCTGTGAGACATAATCTTCAGTAAACAGTGTACACCTTGAAAGACAATATTTATCATGTGATGATATCCCACACGCTCCCTGTGTGTTCATTACTCTGAACAAATAAACTCTTATATCGCCAGAGAAGTACTGTCTATAGACTTTAATAACAACAAGGGGCGAGCTCATATATTGATATAATAATCTGATCTCCCACAAAAGAATAGATGGAAAGGAAAGGAATTTCCTTCTCTCCGATATCTCGGCCTGGTCTGACCTACGTATGTTGCGCTGCGTGCCAGTGTTGCACGCTGAAAATAGTGAGCAAAATATTTTAAGTATAAAAAAATGAGTATATATTTTCTGCAGAAAAAAGGTTAGGCGAAGCGGAACATTCAAATGAAAATGATATTTGATTATTTATTTTTAACAGCTGTGGAAAGAATCCTGGGGATTATACAAATACATGAGCCAGCGAAAATGTTGCCAATGTTTGCTTTGTATGCTCGCCATGCAGTACTCGGATCCAGTCTCTCCCAGGGGGGTCTCCCTCCGTGAAAGTGTGTTTATGTTACAGTAGGGCTGCGGATGGATGCCCGCTTTTTGGAACAGAATGTCTGCTCTTAAAAAATGTTTTATGCAGGTCCGCAATTGTGATGCTGTTTGACTGGACAATGTAAAGGTTTAGTCAGAATACCACGGCTGCCATTGGAACAGTTCTCGCTATTAATTTAGTTCTATATAAACATTATTCCGACTGGCTTTTGTCAGCATGGTGGGGTCAGCTCTATATGTTCTCTCACTTTGAAGTTGTTGTTAGGGAAGGCCCATAGCACTTACCCTACCCCCTTAGATAGCATTTCTGTAGACTTAGATAGCATCTGATAAAGATTTATAGCATGTTATGTAGACAGCACTATAATTGCATTGTATATAGTCATAGCACGCCATTACATATGTATAGCATAGTAGTATATATATATATAGTTTATATGTATAGTCTCATAATATAGATATTCCACTGTTACTTTCTTAGCTTACGCATGTTTAGTTTTTATGATAAATGCTTTTTTGTGATGTATTCCCTTGCTTTTTGTTCTTGCTTAATGTAAATCGCTCTGGATTAAGTGCCTAAATTGTAAATTGTAAATTGATTGTGTGGTTATGGTTATGGGGTTGTTGGGGTTGCGGTTGTGGTTTTGGTCATAGGGGGTTGGTGGTTACGGATAAGGTTGAAGGAACATATATACGTACATATATGTAGGCACGTACGCACACTCCCAGCATCATCCTGTCTTAAGCACTTTAGGTCAACTCCTGCTGTTTATGAAATTGTGCATTTCCCGTCAGTCAGTTTTTTATGTCTATTAATCAAGTGAAGTCACCTTTATTTATTTATTGAAATTAAATATTTTAGGGACATATGTCATGTGGACCTGCACAGCCTGTGTGATCTATACCCTTTGGGCACCCCTGCCGTACACTCAAAACACGCTCCATATATGGCCAGTACGGAATTTGATTGATCTGACCCCCCCCCCATGCCAAAGCGCCAGCGGTCATACTGGTAATGGGGCTACTCTTTTCCTGGGTGCACGGTCTATAAATATTAGACATTGATTGTATAACACTAGTGTCATCTACTGTGATATCCTTGTGTAGTGTAGTTATCTTCAGGAGCTGAGGGACCCTCCAACAGGGAGAGGGCTTGAGGTGGGAGGGCTTCACCACTAGCACTTTGCAGTGGTACCATGTAATGGATGCAGCTCTCTGTAAGTCCTCCCCTGGTATAGATGCTGCAAGCTCAAAGTGGTTTTGTGGCCTCCGTGTCCTCTGCCCCTGCCAGGGAAATGGTGAGGCCAGCAGTACAGCTCCACTGCCCGCGTTGCGTTGCGTGACTGCATTAAAATTGCCCCGGTTCGTTTTTTGACGCACGTGACGGAGACGCAACCTCGCCCGGTGGAGCCCCGCAGTTAGTCCCGCCCCTTGGTTCTGCCCCTCTTCACAACCATTGGTTGCCGTTTCGTGGTTGGACAACAATCCTCTCTCTCCATCCACTACCATTTAAATAACAGGTTTTTCAGTTGCTTCGTATTGATATGCTGTGCATTCAATTCTTATTTTAAACTTGGTGTCAGTAAAAAGGAACATCACAGGTGCAGCATGGTGACTGGGCATATCATGTTTGTTTTTAGTTTTTTCCAAAAATGATGTTTCAGCAAATCCAACATAAACAAGGCGGAACCAGGGCGGAACAAGGCAGAAAAGAGCCTGCTGGTTAGTCAGTCAGGGACCAATCAGAAGGCTGACAAAAGGTGACAAGTGGATAAAATAACATAACTTTGTATTTAGGGTTTCTTCCTGGAGGCTGAACCCTTGACAGTCAAACGGGCCAATGAAATAAACAGTAATATAGTGACATCACACTATCAGCCCCTCCCCTAAGCCTTTATCATACAACTACAGCTGTGGGTGCGGCTTCAGTTCAGGTAGATCACCATCCATCCATCGTACAGTAAAGTGTACAAATACTGTACACTTTTTGTGTAAGTTCTTCCTCCTTATATGATAATAATACCTGATCATTTTTTTGGGTGTAAAAAAAATCGTGGACTGATGATGAAGAGTCAGTGGGCAGATGTCAGTATAGGCTAATCTAAAAAACAAGACCAACGGGCCTATTTAGGCGATCTATGGTGCAAGGCGTCTAAAACGCAGGTGCAAATACATCGGAGGCACGTCAATCTCACATTTCATGGTGGATTAGCTGGGCACAAAGTAAGAAGACAGGCACAAAGGGGTTGTATTTATGCCCTCTGAATTACATTCAGGCAAAACCTGAATTAGACCAATCAAAGTGTCTTATCTCCCATTCCTGTTAAGAGCCTGCAGGTGCACCTGGAGTTGGAGCAGACGGGTTCATCTTATCTTTATGACTTTATGACTTGTGTTTTTTGGTGCCTCCCAGGCAGTGCGGCAGCGTGATTGGAGGCACTGGGCACTCGCCACGTCTAATGGATAATCTGGAACGGATCATTCATTATGTCTCTGAGCAGCAATGTCATCTCGCTAGCATGTCATACATGAGTGATGTGCTGAATTCAGATACGTTTTGATTGCAAGCAGTGTATGCGTGTTGCAAAACCGCTACTGTATGTTACGGTGAATGTACAATTTACATTTTAGGCATTTAGCGCTTAATCCAGAGCGATTTATATTAAGCAAGAACAAAAACATGGTAATACATCAAATACATAAAAATACTCATCATGAATCATACGTAAGCTATAATACCTAACAGTGGAATATCTATGTATATAATGAAACTATGCGTATATACACTATACAGTGCTATGTCTACATAAAATGATATCTACGTTACATAAGTTGAGCCTTTGCATATACGCCTGTAAAGTCATTGAGGCTAGGGCTAGTGCTATACGGCAAGTGCTACGGGCTAAGCCTGTGTATACTTTGTTGTACACTTTGTGGTGCTATTCTGGGTTTTCCTCTCTGACTTCACATGAAGAAGACAAGTGACAGAGTTTTTAATAGCAAATGTGTCCACTCAATGAACTTTCATTGCGTTGTGTGGAACATTAGTGGCGAATAAATTGCCTCTATAACCTCCTAAAATAATTCCACGCTTGCCTTGGAATTAATTTTGATCGGATTTCTGACTGGAGTCATTAATAAATCCCTGGAGTAATTCTATCTCTCTTGTAGAGTTATTTGTGTAATGTGGGGCAAAATATGCACAGGAAAGCAAAAGATTGGAAATACACCACTAGGCCATGCAAAGTCAAACTCATTATCTTTCACAATCTTGCAAACACATAACTCTTTCATTCTTGCAAACAGTTCTCTACATAAACAAGCTCACATTGTGCTACCGTTTGAATGCATTACAGACTTCACAATCAGTAGTGGAAAAAGTACTCAAATGTTTTAAAAGTATCAATACTGTGTGTGTGTGTGTGTGTGTGTGTGTGTGTGTGTGTGTGTGTGTGTGTGTGTGTGGCCTACTGTTGTAGGCTGTTGCCGTTCGCCCCACCGACTTCAGATTCGACACACGTGTTCACACCCCCACAGGGAATGAATGCAGTGCCGGTCGGACCCACGGTTGTCCAGAACCGCCCCAAAAGGCCTCTGCCCGCACGCACGCACGGTACTCGTTCATGTTTTTGGCTCTGCGTGTTCACGTATGGCCCAAATACATCCCAGAATGCACTCTGTTCCAACCCGGAAGAAGGGGTGAAATCACCTTGAATGCGCTGGTGTGAGCAACTCATTGCAAATGGATGGGAGGAGAAATCCGGTGACGTCTCTATTATATATAACTCTATATCTTATAAACAGCATAGTACAACTGTACAGTTGTGACGGTACGTGTCGCGACAGCAGCAGCTGCAGCCTGTAAAAACAAGCCCAAACTGCGTTTTGGTTTATAAACAGCGGGGCATGTACAGTTGTAGTTGTGATTTGTACACGTACCGTGTGTCGGCCGGGACTCGAGACTGGGAAAGCCCATTGAGTATAAAAGTAAAAGTACTAAACATTTGACGTACTCAAGTAAAGTACAAATACCTAAAAAATGTACTAAAGTACAGTACTTAAGTAAATGTAGGCTACTTAATTAATTACTTTCCACCACTGACAATAACACACAAGGTGGAGTTGGGAGGAGTCCATGACGGTTATCAGTCTAATTCCATTAAGCAAAAGAGGACAAAAATAAAACATAAACAATATTTAAAGAAAAACCCTTTGGGATTACCATTAACAATAGCAGATGGCATCTTAATGATTTAATTAACAGATATATTAACTCGCGTCGCACCCGATGAATAAAGATCATCAGCGGTTCCTGTTATCCGTGCGTCTAATTATTTTCAATTTCTTTCAATTAACAATGTAGATGGATGTAATTTGTCGATTTCACGACGGGTATATAAAGTCTATCTATTAAAAGAACCGAATCCATTAATCATGCGGTGATGTGGGTTGCCATGTCTGCTTGATGAAGACAGAATGAGCGTGACCATGCAGGCACATAAATCATACATGCTGCTACAGTGTCACATATGTTCTACACATGACGATGTGTGTCCAAATGCATAGCGCCTGTATACAGACACACTGTACATGTGGTGACTGGTAAATAGATATCTGTCTCTCATCAATCACTCACCTCTACTGGTCTACAGCATGCAATGCACGCAATGGACGCCCACACTTTTTTGTCTTGATAACTATACTTTCAAAATGCCCAGCTAAACGTGATGCACCAAAACAAATTGTTATCCCATGGCAGAAAATAGTTTAAAAAAGATGTACCTTTGGAATAGTGGCGCTGATATTACATAATTTATAATAGAAGGGGGAACATGGTAGATCACGGTCTACCTTTTGGGCACCCCTGGTCTACAGGCTAGACCTCCATCTTGAAGCACCGTCCTTTCCAGCTTTCTCTTCTAGTGCAGTAGGTTCTCAAGCTGTGGGTCGGGTCCACACATGATTTGTGGCCAAATTTGACTGAGGGACTGTCATTGGATTTTTTTGGAATTTTCGTTTTTTTTGACATATGAAAGCAGGGAATCATAGCTTCAAATTGACATTGGTTGACCCACCAGTTTTGGAGATATGGCTTATAGAGTAATGTCTTTCAGAAAACAGCGAGTTAAGAAAACGGGCTTGAAAGGTTCACTTCTGTGGTCTCTAACATTACACCTATGCTACATGTTTAAGCATTTATTTCATATTTACATGTCGAATGTCGACACTTATTTCAGACATGCTCTACTATGTGAAGAGCTGTCTGCCTGTGCAATTAACTTATTAAAAAAAAAAAGGTTTTCTCCTCTGGTGAAAAGCTGGAATTTGCGCAATGGCAGGCTCTCAGTCAAATCTGGTCACATTTGGAGGGGGGGGGGGTCCCAGATGACAGACAATTTAAGGACTTTTAAGGCATTTTTTTTATGATCAGTACTTTATTTTGATTTTTTACAAACACATAAAACATAAGACCTACAATACAAACACAAGCAACAACAGCAGAGTACGTATTCATGGATACATTGGATAGACAATTAAGATAGATAAGATAAACAAATATAATTTAAAATAAAGGAGAAAAAAAAGGAAAAATCAAATTAAAATGTGAAAATAGTTTACATTATTTACACGACCAAACGCATCATCATCAACCGTATCATAATGTGTAGTAATACAATAAACAATCAAGAGGGCATTACCTGACCATGGATCACACCAAGGGACCTGCAACATGACTGAGGAACACGTCCCACTTCAGATCATATTTATCCAACTGATTATTCATCTTAAAGGATAACCTCTCCAAAGCAGCCACAGTACCGAGCTGAGTGAACCATACATGTGCTGGAGGTAAAACCTCAGACTTCCATTCCTTAACAATGATCTTCCTGCCCACCATTAATGCTGTTTGAATCCAGTCAGCTAGAGGTGCAGGGAGGTGTTTTAGTGGCGATGGATCACCCAGAATAAAGAGAGCCGGTGTATAAGGAATATCCTGGTTTGTGATTTGCATTATATTCTCATGAATAGCACACCATAGCGTCTGTACCCTAACCCTATAGGGCACTCCCATAATACATGAATAAGTGTACCGAGGTCCTCATCACACCTCCAGCAAACCGGACTATCTCTGAGCTTAGCCTTGAACAATCTTCTCGGAGTCCAGTAGACTCTATTCATTATTTTAAATTGAACTAATCTGGTTCTAAGTTCATGGGACATCTTTGAGTTCCGTAGAATCATCTTCCATTCACCGTCAGTAAAGGATTGATTTAAATCGACCTCCCAAACACTCTTTACGCTTGAGGGCTGACCTTGGTGTGCTATCATAATTGAATAGTATGTTGACGCCTCATGCCCAGTTCCAAATATTGCTAACACTGTTTTCAAAAGGTCAAACTCTGTCGGCCTTTTAAGGCATTTTTAATACATCCAATGAATGACCATTAACACATCATCATGTGTGTGTGTGTGTGTGTGTGTGTGTGTGTGTGTGTGTGTGTGTGTGTGTGCGCGCGTGCGTGTGTAGGCGGGGGACATTACACCCGTTCAACATGGCATCCCTTTGGATATAACATTATTATGAAGTTGGTTGTTTTTTAGTTTTTATAAGATTTGTTTTTGGCTTTTATTGATAGTATTTAGTGAAGACGGACAGAGAGAAGGGCAGAGACATGGTAAATGGTAAATTTATATAGCGCCTTTATCCAAGGCGCTTTACAGATATTGTGCATTACATTCACCCATTCACACACACATTCATACACCGATGGCAGCGGAAACCATGCAAGGCACCAACTAGCACATCGGGAGCAATTAGGGGTTCAGTGTCTTGCTCAAGGACACTTCGACAGTAACTCTGGGGGAGCCCGGGTTCAAACTGGCAACCTTGCGGTTACCATCCAGGCACTCTACCCCTGAGCCACCGCCGCCCTTAAAAAGGTGGTCATGAACGGGACTCGAACACGCGACGCGCTGTCAGGCCAGAGCCTATATTATGTGACATGCGCCCGGTGGTTAACCTGCAGGAAATGAGCTCCTGTAGCACAAGCGCTGCTTTGATGTAAACCTTCTTGGTAGAGGATAGAATAGATTGTTCTATCAGTATCTGACCAAGGGGAGATTTCCACAGTGCAAATCAGATAAAACGGAGTGTAATTACGCACACACTGCACGCACACACACACACACACACACACACACACAGGGCCCTCATACACTTCTAACAGGATGAAAAATGAACAATATCGAGATGCATTTTGCTCACAGACTTCACTCTGATCTTTGGAACCCTGGCGTAGCCCAAGGCCAACCACGCCCCCTTGCCATCGTGCATGGCTGGCTACACACGTGCATACACACACACACACACACACACACACATTCATCAGAACGATTTCCATCAGCCCGCTACTGTTATTAGGCATTCAACTGATGTCCTGTTGATGTAGGCGGGGCTCCAAACCTTGACTCTGACCTTGAACACGCCAATGATGCACGATTCAACCCTCAATAAAAAAAATAAAAAGAAACATGAATTATTCAGGAGTCCAAATAAGCCTTAGCAGCATGTCAGAATGATTGTGTGCGTGCGCGTGTGCACGTCTGCGTGCGTCGGTGCGTGCATGCGTGCACGATTTGGTACACGTTTACTTATCCACACGCGTGTGATGCATTTGTGCATGTGTCCACGCCGCTACTGCCATGGCCGATGGATGCAATAATGTCTAAGCAAACACGAACCAAAACCACATAAATCCCCACAACGCATTCCCCATAGCAAATAATAAAACTATGATACAACAACAGAACAATAAATGTCAGCGTGTGCCCCAAGGCATGCTGGGAAGACCCCTCCCTTGTCCATTGCACACCCAGGACGCTACAGTACATAACAAATGCACAACGGAGGCTGTTTGCTGTTGTAAATTTCATGTACAGTGAGTACGCTGACCCAGAATCACATGAAAGCACCCAGTAAGAAACCAGCGCTGCTGTGCTTGGCTGGCTATGACTTGCATAATTGTCTCTGAAGAATGAAGGAAATATAATAGCCGTGCGCTGACTCTATTGTGCTCAGTAAGCTTTATTCGTGCAATGTTTCCAGTCAAAGTGGGTCTTTGTTGTTGATGTATGACCACCTGAACACGGCTGGCTTGAAAAAAGGTGCTCGGGGGGGGAAAGCTCTACTGGGCTTTCATTGTGAAGTTATTTGTTCTTGTCTTGGTATTGGCATTGTTACCCGGGCCGGCACCTGTAAAAGTTGCATATCTTTTTAAGACCCTCTCAAGGGGTCCAAGTTAAAACTCCAACTTTTCTCTCTTTGTCACTGATGAAAAAAAAACGCCTCAAGAAGCATGCTCAGTGAGCTTTCATGGCACCACACTTTGATATTTAATACAATAAATTATATATTCCTAAAAATGTGTCCCTTTCCCTGATGAGTCAGTTGTTAGCAGAGACACAATGTCATGGTTTTCTGTTTTTCTGAATCCCAGCTGTCCCCATGCGGAGATACACAAATAATAAATTATGCTCATTTTAAAGGACAACTTTAGTTTTTTTCAACCAAGGTTCATGTTTTAGGTTGTTATTAGAGAAAGTAAAAGATGAGTGTACATTTCTTTTCATTTGCCGCTTTCTTTCGTTTTAGGAATTTCAGCTCTTTTTGACAGGGGGGCATTCGAGCATGGGGCTAAATATGTATTTTTTTTACCAATTTTTATGGTGATTTATTTTTGTATTATTTACTATAGTCCTAATAAACCCCAGGAAATTACATCTGGCCACAGCAGATCACAGGATCTACTGAATGTGGGGGAAGGCTTATACTGTGTGTATAGGCTCAATATGTCAGTTTGTCACATTCAGTAGATCCTGTGATCTTTTGTGGTCAGATGTAATTTATTGGGGTTTATTAGGACTATAGTAAATAATAAATAAATCGCCATCATATTTTGTAAAAAAATACATATTTAGCCCCATGCTCGAATGCCCCCGCCCCCCTGTCAAAAACTTCTAAAATCGCAAAAACGAAAGAAAGCAGCAAATGAAAGAAAATTAACACTCATCTTTTACTTTCTCTAATAATAACCTAAAACATGAACCTTGGTTGAAAAAAACTAAAGTTGTCCTTTAAGTCTGCCCAAACCATTGGGATATGATCCAATACCAGCCCTTCTCATTGAACCGGAGGACCATCTATTTTTAATGGAGGCCTTGCAGAAAAAGAAATAATTCTCTCGGATCTCTCCCCTTTTTCAATGCCCAGCTATGGGGGAGAGAGGTGGATGAATGACTTATGTGCAGGGATCGAACTTTTGTGCAGAATGGAGCGATAAAAGGTTTATTTGGAACAGAAAGCCTTCAAGCCTTTTGTTTGTTTATAGAATGGACCCAAGGAGGGGCAGACATAGGCACAGACCCAATGAGGGACAGACTCACTCCAAAGCCCTTAGAGACAAACAGACAAGCTTCAATCATTGTTTTATTGGTCTGCTTGAAAACATATTTTTGGTAACCTGGATGATATGGTAGGGGGGGGGAAAAGATGATGATGTTGGGGCGTGTGATAGTTCACTACACAGGACTGTGCGGTGTGCAGTTACTCTGACATTCACTCATTAATTCAACTCATCGTTATTACAGCTGTGATGTAAGATGCCTGAAATAAGTAGAGTGTATTGCACAATTTCTGAACAATGTGCATGAATCTTTAACCAAACAAAATGGAGAGATCTGATAGTTTATGTGGGTCTGTCAGAGATGATAACCGTTAACCGGCATCTCTGTGGTTGGTTTAAGTTGAAGAAAAATAAATCCATGGAAATGTTTCCTATTTACTGTTTTGTTGTGGGTACTTTTGGGTTTGAGTTCTATAATTGCTTCTATTCTGGTCAAAGCTTTGGATGAAGTGCAGCTACAGTAGCAGAACTGAATATTCTTTGAAATATATACAGTATGTGATGCAACAGAGAGAAATTGGACTACATTATAAAGTTGATTACAGTGCATTACATTGCGTCAACCAGTTCTAAATGACCCCAGAGGAAAACAGAGTTGTGTGGGCAGTTTGGGGACTCACAGACAGTTTTATTTCGCTTCCTCTGTATCAACAGTGGAAAACGATCCAAAATATAAAAAAAAAACTCACGGAGTAATATTCAATAGATCATTCTATTTGGTGATGCATTCATTGTGATAGCTCAATGTGGATACATTGTGATCTAATTGGACTTATTATGGGGCCTATTTTGGGCTATGTATGGCTATAGGGGAGCTGTTGCATATGTTACGGTTACGCTTACGGTTATGTAGGATATTATGTTTGTATTTGCCCTATAGTCATTTCACTTCTCTTTGGTTCCAGCAGGATTGGGGAGCATAGATGATGATGATGATGATCAGCCTAATTGGCAGCACCTGGTCCCGGGTGCCAACGCCCTGGCCTGGCCTCCCCAGTCCTCTCCCAGTTTCTGTTCTGTTCATTTGGCTTTTGCACTTGACCCATCATGCACCTCATTCAACATTTCTGTTTATACATCATGCAACACACACGCACGCACTACACTACTGACTCATTTCCACGTACCCCTCATCTGTTTATCCATGATGTATCCTATATTGATTCATTATTTTGATTACTTAATAAATTCTATATTTCTTCTTTCTTTCATTTTTTTCCTCCCCTGCATTTTTTTGTAGTGCTCCTCGGCGCCCCTATAGGCCAAAGGTCAGAGTCATAAATCATACAATCTCTCAAACACATGGAGAATTTTAATTGGCCTCTTTCTCAGTCCCGTGGATCGACAGATTCTTCAGTTCCATCCAAATTAAAACCTATTTAGATTCTACAAATGTCTTCTAAAACATGACAGTTTTTCTGAAAAAACCTATGTTTCTATATCAGTGGTGCTCAAACTATTTCATTTCTAGGACCCCCAATATCCTATATGTAATTGGCCACCGACCCCCATCTGAAAATATGTAGTTCCAGGGACCTTCCAGAAGCAAAGATTTTAGTTAAAAACGTTTGCTGTGAAAGAATATATACAGACACAAACAGATATTCTGTGAAAGAAAGTTATTAGTTATTATATAGTTATTTATATACAATACAGTGGCGTTTCCAGGAATTACATTTTGGGCAGGCAAGATGTGTTCATTGTTGTCTCCCCGCGCACAATCGTAGCACTAGAGGTTTTCAAAGAGATATACCTGCCAGACAGTAGGATATACAAAGGCTGAAAGGCATGCATTTACATTCCAATGGGTGATTGAGGGTCGCGCTCTACTGCAACGGCCAATCAGCTGTCCACTAATAGTTCTCAGGTCTTGTTTTTGTCCTCTCTTTTTTCTCATTGTATGGACTTTGGCCAGGCAGAAATGGATTTGGACAGGCGGACGCCTGTCCTTGCCTTATACGCCACTGATACAATATACAATAGACTAAATGGATGCTACAGTAGGTCCATTGTGTATCTGGTATCCTATAGTTTTAATGAACAGATGTTTAGATTGTATATTGTTTAAACTGATGCTAGGTTCTTGGTTTTCCTCTGATCCTAGTTTCCTGAGGGACTATACACTGTCTCTGCATACTGTATATGTATATGTGGTTACTGTAACTTGCTTATTTGTGTTGCTCTGGATAAACGCATCTCCTATAAATGCCTAAATTGTCTTTTCTTTTTTTCCTTGGGTGGGAGCAGGCCTTTCTACCATGCACATTCCACATGAAATCACAGAAGACCTTTCTGAGCAGCATCAGCAGTGGAGAGAACAGCCAATCCCATTAACAAAACATGTGGAGCAAGGGGGGGTGGTGGGGGGAGGAAACCATTGACTTGCCGAGTTACTACAGTGCAGTTCTGGCTGGCAGTACTTTGTATTCCACGATGATTTATGTTAATACCGGGGCTAAATGGGCTGTGAATCCAGCATTCCCCCTCTAAAGCTTTGGCTCATTTGAAGATCTATGTGGGGACCGGTGGAGGAATGGCGCCTGCAGACAACCCCCCCCCCCCCCTCCCCCTGTAACCAGACAGGTGGGCAAACCCTCCCGTGATAATTGATATCCCCATTGTTCTCCTTCTGTCACGCATGCACCGCTAACCTCGCAACAGAAACTTCTCATCACGATGAATGCGCCGCAAATTCGCAGAGGGCACATCAGCGCCGCAGCTTCACGTCTCTGTGATGTATGCTCGGTGGAGATAAAAAGACGCCGTGATTACAGGCCTACCGCGTGTGGAGCTCTGTTTCATTAGGCAGCTAAATCTCTCGCTAACTTTCTATTTGTCTTACGCGGTGTGCTGACTTCCCTCTGTAAATCTTTATTTTTTTTAATTTTCCTGTGGGGTTAAGTGTCATTATTTCTGAGTGGTTGCTTAACGTGCTTCGAGGGAATTATGCTTCATTATACTGCAGTATGGTAGCCTGCTATTATAAGTGGTTTATCAGAGTCGGAATCGCTTAAAAAGCCAGCAATAGGTATACTGGGATTTGCGCTGGGGGCATTTTGGTAGAGCCAAAATCGACATCTTGCATGAAAGAATTCATGTGTGGTATGCACACACACACACACACACACACACACGCAGTACAATGCTTGACGGTACATAAAGTAGACAGCGAGAGAATAATTTGATATGTCCTTGTCTGACGATGTCTGGACATTCACTGTGCCTGGAAATGATTTATTGACAGATGTCCTTGTTCAGTGACATGAGCCAATATTCCAAACTGTGAGCATCTGTCATGCTCAGTATGGGTCTAACTCCACACCCAGAAGACTAACTGGCTATAATAGTGGTCTTCAACCAGTGGTCCGGGGACCACCATGTGGTCCGGGGACCACCAGTGGTCCACCAATTATTGTTAAACAACGGCATTACTTAATATTCACAAGAAGTCTACACAATTAGGGAATGCAGAATAATTGTGATTTTGATCAACGTTTGCCTGTTACCTCTCCTAATGGTACCAACATCAATACAGCATGGAATTGTGGACAAAATCTAAAGAGGCGAATTCAAATGGTGATCCGTGGCTCAAATGTCTAATAAATACTGGGCCTTGATACAAAAAGGGTTGAAAACCACTTTCCTATAAGAAGACTGGCCTTGGACGAGTACATAATATTTTAGCATGCATGTAGTTTAGAGAAATATGTTATACGTCGTATAACCGCAGTCGTCTGACCTTGTTTTCTTCATTCAAATGTTCTGAACTGACTGGTTCATATTGTGGTGGAGGAGAGAGAGAATAATGCATATATCTGCAAGGACTGGGAGACCATTTAGCACGGTTCGGTTGGCAGGCCAGAATATTATTCAGGGCCGGTTGAGCATTCACACATTGGTGTCAGTGAGAGTTCATCACCTATAGCTGCTCTGTGCAGGTGGACTCTCTAAAGCCCCACAGACAGAGTTCATCACCTATAGCTGCTCTGTGCAGGTGGACCTTCTAAACCCCCACAGACAGCCCCGAGAATAGTTTGGCACCTGCTAATTTGAATGCCGCTGTGTGGGTGTTTGTGCGAGTAGCATCAAATCATTTGTGGTTGCTCAGCGTACTGTGTGCACTGCCTGTTGAATCAATAATGCACACCGTATGTAGGATACTGAAGATGCACAAGGTGTTGTTGCAGCTTATTGTGCAAGTGCGAATACGTGTTGTATTTAGTTTTTGCTATCCCACTATCCTTCTATAATCCTACTATCCTACTTCCTACTGTGACATTGAGAAAACTGTCTGTCCATTGGCATATGCGGGGAGTGATAACGATTATTTTTAAACCTCGAAGCTGTCCGTCCTCATCCATTCTCATTAATCTTTCGCTTCAGTGGGTTGGTCAATTGACCATTGGCATATATATAGGGGCTGAGAAAGCTGACCAAACGTTTTCCAAATCTAAGCATTTCATTAGCATTATTGCCACCGGGCCATGCGATCTGTAGTTATAGTCGTAGACATACAGCCGCACCTTTCCATGGTTTTATTGGTTGTTGGATAGTTGACAGGGACACATCACAACCAATCAGTTTGTTCCTGTCAGTTTGTTTATTGTGGCGAGGATGCCAACAGTAATTGCTCTACAAGGGAACAAACACTTCACTGTTTATTGAGCTGGAGGTCACATATTATAATAAATACACAAATAGAGCCAACTTATGCAGTTGAATCGGGTATTTCAAAAGTACAACAGTAATGCAGAGAATATTGTATAGTCTTCCAATCCTTCTCCATATAGCAAGTATAGGGTCCAACTTGGGTTCAACGGGGGAGGCCATCTTTCATCATTGCTTTCTTTATGGCTTTTAAGTTAAATTAACCTGAGCTCAATATGTAATCCAATGAAACATTTGACCAAAATACTGGTATTGTATGTCCTTTAGTATGACTTCATACAACTTCAGTGAATAAATAATACAAGTCAGAAGAAGCAAATATGGCATTTCAGTCAGAAAAGTAGTAGTACTAGATTCACAAGTCAATGAATTAATTAACAACTGCGTAATTTGGTGGTCTCACTGCACTGTTAGTACTAACTAACATGGTCAAATAACCCTTTGCACCACATTGTAATGCTGCACAAGTCCTTAGTGAATCTGCTGTGTCTTGAGGTGCTGTCACTTGGGTGTTCATGGGCAGTACTGAGAAAATAATCTGTGCATATATTGATATTTAATTTTCATTGGTCAATTGTTAATCATCAATGTATTGCTATCTTTCCACAAACTACCTCAGTAATACATGAGAGCAAACATCGGTACAGTATCGTCTTTCTTGGAAGTAATAACTTCATTCAGGTATGGTGTGGTTTTACGTAAGGGCTGAACAATTTAAGCTTGTTACTCACAGTTATTTAATCAAATAACAATTGCAGAGTTTAAAGTTATTTAATCGTTTTTGTAATCATTTCTTTGTTGGGGGTGGGTAATCATTTGAGAAAGTCAATTTGATGTGAATTGAGAACAAGATGAAAAGTTAGTTTCTCAGCTGGCAAAAATAGATTTAACTACCGGTAATTAAGTCACTTAAAAAACAGTGCATTTCAACAGCTCTTCAGCTTATTTGCTTGAGCAACTGTGTAATGAGTGCAGGTTACCCGAGTGAGGGAGTTCAAGCAGGCATTGTGAGCTCAATGAGCTGTATTATTGAATCAACCACATTAGATGAAAACCGGTAGTTCTATTTGATATATTTTACAGTTCTTTGTTTAGGCTGAACACTGTTCGTCACTTCATTACAGCTATTTTGCAGATGTATTTTCTATTGAGCTCCGGTTGTGTTTTCTTCCAGTGGAATCAAGCTCATCTCACCATGGAATAGCCGCACGTGTGAGCACTGTGGCCTTGGCAAGTCCATTAGACCATATACTACAGATGTCATAGAACTATTCATGAATAATACATATGGCACTATATATCATGGTTATACAGGAGTCGATCCCCCTTTGGAGATGTATCTGGAATATAGGCCAAAGCATCCCTAGTCTCCCACTCTCCCCATGTATCTTGACTTGTTTACTTTCATTGTACTTTGTGCACAGATTTAGAATTGATAGTTACACTGTAATCATCTGTAACAATTCCAGCTGGAGGCAACCATTACACACATACACTTTTAAGCATAAGATCCGGTATCGAGTCGGTCGGACCTACGGTTCTCCAGAACCACCACAAAAGTATCTGGTCAGGCTCTGCCAGTGGGCCTAATCAGGCTAAATCCCCTCACCTGTGCAATTTCCAGCCTCTGCCAATTGATTGCCATGGCAACCCCACACCTGCCAATTTGATTACTTAACCTTTTCACAGTCAGTTTGCACTCTTCAGGCACAGGCAGACAGACACAAAAGGGACACAGACAGATAGTAGGCCGGTGGCCGAAGGGCACATATAACTGATAACTTATTTTATACTTTAACGATGATAGTCTACGCATTTATTCATCAGACTGCTGACTCAAAAGATGTATTGTTTAATTAGACCAGTGGTTCCCAAACTGTGGTGTGTGCACGCCTTGTGGTGCACGGACGCTTTCTAGGGGGTGCGTGACATGAAAAGGCTAATGGTGGTGCTATGGTTTTATTTTAAATATATTAACATATTATGCATGGCCAAAAAGGTTTGGGAATCGCAGATTTAGACAATTTCATCATTGTCTCGTCCATTTTCTCATGAAATATAGAGGGATGTCTGTACCATAAGCATACAAGCATGCTTCTGCATTCAGAAATATCAGAGGAGACATTGAAGAGAAACGGGGAGCAGTTGTTGGAGCCAGATGTGCAGACCCTAGCTTCCCCATCCTGCCGGCTATCTCGTTTACGCCGACATCAGTTCGTCTCTGTGACTTCCTCTGCTAGCGTCTCAGTGGAGGATAAACAATGCCCCTCCATTCCATGTCTGTACGTTTTATACAGAACAGTGGGGTGGAATATAGGCACAAGATAATGCCAAGATACCACCTTCCTCATCATTGTTTTAACAAACTACGTTCAGCAACACCAGCATCTTGCAATGGGTCTGGTCCACAAGATTCGCTACACCACCAAGAGATACCCATGTGCAACCCAGATTCGGCACAAAAAAGGGACTAAATTCATTTTGCTCCAACAGTCATTAAGACATGCAGCGAATCAATTGACTCCTTCAAAACCGCTCTCAAAGGGCACCTATGGACGGCTGCAATTTGAATCCCTCCTTTACCTCCTTTTATGATGATTTCCTGTTTTTGGCTGTATAGAAGTGTATATTTGTACGTCTCTAAATGTTCTGATGAATTGAACAAGGTGGACCCTATTGTAAACAAGTGTAATGCTTTATGGTGGCCTCCACAGTTAACAGGTTTTGTATTGAGTTGTGCTTGAAATGTACTGTAATTCTGAAAACTGTTAATAAATACTTCAATCAATCAATCAAAGCGGTCTCTGCTGTAAGTTCTGGAATTTTGGAGCCTTCTCAGCCCCTGACCCACTCTCACAGCACTGCAATGACCATGCACCTACACTGTACACACCTCATCAAATGATACTAACCTCTAGGAAAAGTGAAGGTTTATGTACCATTATATACAGTACAAGTTCTGCAGAGACAAAATAATACCTTTCACAAAATATTTGGTACCCCAAGGTCATGATTTCAATATCTTTCCTGTGCACATTGTTTGTTGTTTATCTAAAACGGTTGCTACAACATATGAATCATGGTGCTGTGTGTGTGTGTGTGTGTGTGTATGTGTGTGTGTGCGTGCGTGTGGATTTGAAAGTAAAACACTTTATATTGTTCTGACACAGGAGCTAAAAGGTTTCCCTGAAGGAGATTATAGCTGACTACAGATCAGCTGGATTCATATCAGTTAGGTGGGTTATGATATGCAGTAGAATAAAGTCTATTTCTTCTCTTGGTGCAACGGTAGGCTACAGTACACCAGTAGAACACCCTGCACAGAAACAATCACTAAGTCCCTGAGGCACACACGCCGTTTGGGTCTAAAATATGCTGCGCAGCCAAAACAACAAAAAAAGAAAAGAAAAGCTCAACACAACGTACACAACACAAAAAGCAAATCTACAGTAACAGCGAATAAATGCTCTGAACTTTTGCTTGTCCTCAGGACACAAATAATATAAAATGTCCCTGGAAACAAAACCGTGTAGAGAAAAATGGGTTCTATAGCCCTCTTCGTCCTTCAACTTGTGCACAGTTCCCTTTATTTCCAAGGATGATGATGAGTGGGCAAACTTGCGAGCGACATTCGTGTGACAAATAACGAAAGCAATTATTGTTGTTTTCTTTGTGAAAGGTTTCACTTAGTTGCCCCGCCTCGTCGATTATGGAGGCGATCAAAGCTACAATGGACTTGACAAGATAACAATTTGTCCGTGAGAACATTTCCGTTTACAAGGAGCAATTCACGACCTCACTATGTATAAGGGTGCATGCATGGCTCTGCATTATGCTTGAAATGCTTGCTGTGGAAAGTAATTGGAAAATTGCATAATGACAGAAATCCATCAAAGACTGTTCCGCCACGCTATAGTATGTGTGATCTGCATTGTGTGCAGCACATTTCTAAGTTATGGGCCAGAGAGCAAATTATGGGGCAGGGCAAGCTGAAATGAGTGATAAACATGTAAGGAGTCCATTTGCAAGCCCCCACACACTCCCATAAATTTAATCACAACTTTATTGGATCTACTGTGAGCCAACAGCATACTTGTTTGCTGAGCCTTAAAAGCAAATAAAAAGTTTGAAATATGCAAACACAGCATGTGAAGAAGCAGCCCTTACATATCATTAAATATTTATCTGCTCTGCATAAAATGGTTATGGAATATACAATGTAAACAAGAGACTTGCACGTGCACGCACGCACGCACGCACACACACACACACACACACACACAGACACACACACAGACACGCACACACATGCATTTTCGTCTGAACATATGCATAACTAATGCTAATTTTAGATTAGCACACAGAATCCATTTTATGGGTATGAGGCACATACATTTCTTTTAATTGATCTTCTGAGTCATTAATAATTTGCATGAAATCCTCTCACTATCACTTTTACTATGCAACAACTTTTCAGTGGCCTCCGGACGCCATTATTTAAAAAAGGTACACGTAAGGTCTATAACTTTAACAATCATTTTAATGGAACTGGGTCTAATTCTTACTGTAGTGCATGGTCAGAGTGTGAATTTACAGTATCTCCCTTTGCATACACCCCTTGCAAGTGAAAATGTCCAAATTGGGCCCAAGTGTCAATACTTTGTGTGGCCACCATTACTTTTCACCAGAGCTTCACAGGTTGCCACTGGAATCATCTCCCACTCCTCCATGATGACGTCACATAGCTGGTCGATGTTAGAGACCTTATACGCTCCTCCACCTTCCGTTTGAGGATGACCCAGAGATGCTCAATATATAGGGTTTAGGTCTGGAGACATGCTTGGCCAGTCCATCACCTTTACTCTCAACTTCTCTAGCAAGGCAGTGGTCATCTTGGAGGTGTGTTTGGGGTCATCATCATGTTGGAATACTGCCCTGCGGCCCAGTTTCTGAAGGGAGGGGACGCTTGAGGTGGCTGTAGCAAATTTGTCCTTTGACTTCATCTCCCTGCAGTATGAATTAATAAAGAGCTAATTACTGTTAAACGGCAATAAAACTAAAGCTACTGTACTGTATGTTGTTCACTCCAACAAGACCGCAAGGTCTTTCTTCGGTGCTGTCCTTTTGGACCAAATGTGCTTTACTGTACCCTGTACTGTTTGCATCTTATTGTCTAATGAAATTATCAAACTCCACGAGCTATTTCAGCTCCAGTGACCATCTCCACTCTCGATGGAATTAACTCCCATCGAGTGGGTGGAGTGCTACAAATACCTTGGTTTTTGGTTGGATAAACACCTTAATTTCAAATTTCATATTGATTCCTTGTGCAAAAAGCTTAAATTCACTCTGGGTTTCTTCTACAGATGGAAGGCTTGTTTTGCTTGTTTAGCTTGCAAAAAAACTGGTCACTGGCCTCTTTATCTGTCCCAATTGGATTATGGTGATACCATTTATAGGTTTGCTTAATTGCTCCTCCACCTTGGCCAAACTGGATCCCCTGTACCACGCTGCACTGAGATCCATAACTAATCACCTTTCAGAACATATCACTGCACATTGTACACTGCAGTCGGTTGGTTCTCATTGACATCTCGCAGGCTGCAACATTGGTATATTTAACATTTCCTCCAAATTCGATTTTGGCCAAAATGGTCTAAACTTCAGGTCAAATGCTTGGCTGCGGTGTGTAGTACCAGCATTAAAATCCGAGGGGGTAAAAAAAAATCTGGCCTTCTTTGGCACTTGGCCGTGGAATGGCCTACAGCACAGACTAAAATTGGCTTTGAAAGTTCCCTTGAGAAGTTTCAAAAGGAGCATATTAGATGTACAGTCCGACGGCGACTGTGGCTCAGGAGGTAGAGCAGGTCGTCCAATGATCCATGGGTCGGCGGTTCGAATCCCGGCTCCTCCTGCCTACATGTCGAAGTGTCCTTGGGCAAGACACTGAACCCCAAATTGCTCCCGATGTGCTGGTTGGTACCTTGTATGGCTTCCGCCGCAATCGGTGTATGAATGTGTGAATCTAATGCACAATCTATGTAAAGCGCCTTGGATAAAGGCGCTATATAAATGCACCATTTACCATTTACAGTCCAACACCTGCACATGTTTGGATATGTACTAGCCTACGTATGTTCAAGCCTATATTTATTATTTCTGTTTATATATGTTTATATACATTGTATAGCACGTGCTTTGGTGATTTGTTGTATTTATTTCATAGGTACTTTGAGGTGTATCATGGATGTTATATCTGCTGTTCCATAATGTGACATTTACGATGTAGTATTGAAGTGTAATTTTATTTCTGCCTCTTGGCCAGTTCCCACTTGTAAAAAAGACACAGTCTCAATGTGTTTTTAATGGTTAAATAAAGGTTATCAGGGTGGCGCTCCCCAGTTCAAATTGGATTATTTGGGGGGGGGGGGGGGGGCATGGCCTGAACAGTTTGAGAACCACTGGTATACTCATGCTGTATATCCCAATAATATTCATCTTAATTATAGAAATCCTTAATCCTAATCAGAAATGGCTGTAATCTCTGCTAATTCCTTTCAGCAGTAGAATTGATATGTCACTATTGTACATCTAAACTGGTATGAGGCTCATCGAGATTTAGGCTACTTGATGAATACATATGCAAATAATTGTATTATTGTATAACTGTACTTTTTGCAAACGGTTAACAGTTCTTGATTACACTGGACATAATGATGTGTGTTTAGTTGGGAGTAAATGGATGAAGAGAATGCAGATGCTAAACAAATCAACTGGTAATTAGCTTGTAAAACAAATAAGAGCATGAATGAAAACAGAGAATTATAGTTCTAATTAGCAACAACTATATTTGATGATGGTTTAATTATTATTAATTAGAACAATTAAATAATCTAATTCACTCATATTCTTAGATTAGCACAGCGAAAGCTAAATTGATGCTACTTTGTGAATGCTAAGCATGTTAGGCATATTAGACGTTCCAATATTAGGAGTGTCTTCCTCCCCTGTCCGTGTGTGTGTGTGTGTGTGTGTGTGTGTGTGTGTGTGTGTGTGCTCACGCATGTGTGTGTGTGTGTGTGTTTCAAGGAGAGAGAGACAGACAGTAATGTGTGGAAGAGAGACTCTGACTCTCTCACACACACACACACACACACACACAACACACACGATAATGAATGAGGTTTTGTTATAAGTTCTCACTTTTCCTGCAGTGTGACGTATGTGAACATGTCTTGTAATGTCTTAATTGACTTCAAATATTTGTGTATATGTGTATGCACTGATGTGAGTTACAATGTTGACTGTGATAACCTCATTAATATCACCACATTGACATACCGGTAATCAGAATTACATTCCAGGTGCTAATTGACACAAACAAATAGGTGAAAATACAGTGGCAAATACGAGTACATTTGTGCCATAAGCAGCAGATGGTAGCATTGTCAGCTGTGTCAATGTGTGAACGCAAACACAATTAAAACTTTCACACTTGCACCTTGCACAGTGACTGGTTGGAAAAACTTTGTCACACACAGGCACACGCGCGCACACACACACATACGCACGCACACAAACACACACTTCATCAATTAGACCAGACAGACAGCTATCTGTCCTGTTGTCCCTATAGTAAAATACCTTTAAGCCTTTCACAACAGCTGTCACTACCACCACATACACTAACACGGTCAAAATATTGGTAAAATATAGGCAATTTTAAAGTGTAATAATAATATGTGATTCACAGTTCTAGTACCATCTGTTGGCAGCTCATTAGCATGCACATGTATATGTCTACTGTACATTGCTAAACAACACAAGTGATGCCAACAAAAACTGAACAAGCTAGTGAGGAAGGCTAGCTCAGTAGTTGGAGTTTTATCCCTCTATTCATTGGACAGTCCTTTGTGCCAGTATAGCCATCAGGCTCCACAAGCAGGCTCCATGACCCCCATATGTTCTGTTCTGTTCTTTGGGATTAGGCTCCTGCATGCTTACCTGTGCACACTTGCACTTGCATGGACTGCTGGGACGTACACGGTACACTACTGAACCATGACACATGCTGCCAGGAGAACTGACTGTTGCGAGACTTACTTACTACTTAGAAGTCACTCGCTCGCTGCCTGGAAAACACTAAACCGCATGTTGTGAATTATCTC
Source organism: Protomyctophum parallelum (assembly GCF_964188405.1). Lineage (NCBI taxonomy): Eukaryota > Metazoa > Chordata > Actinopteri > Myctophiformes > Myctophidae > Protomyctophum > Protomyctophum parallelum. Next base: position 7,793,925 of record NC_139704.1, on the reverse strand, counting down.
CATGCTATCCAAATGGCAGCCTCTCTGGTGGACATTCCCCATTCTTTGCATCCCTAAAGAGACACATGTGTTTGCCATCACACCACTCAACTCATTGCCAGGTGTGTCTCTATAATCAGTCACTCACTCCACAGAGTCCTCACTCAGTTCCCGGCCTTCACTCGTGCAGCGCATGCCGCTCTCAACTGAGTCTACAACTCCAACCCAGACATGCGTAATTGACAAATGTAAGCCCTGGTTCTGTCTCGATTCTATTGTACTTTGGTTCTATATTATTACTTTGCCTTAATGCAATTGCTTCATACGTTCTGTGTCTAAATGCCCAGTGATAATCTGGCCTGTTGATTGAGTTACATAGTTGTCTTGCTTTGCCTATACCATTGTTATTCCTTTTATGTTCTACTGCTATTGTTATGTTCTACTGGTTAAATGCTAGGTATTAATGTGTTCCATTTCTCTGCTTTGTTGTAGAAACCATGGCTCATGGATTACGGAGAAATAAACTGATAAATGTAAAGTATTTTGGTCTCACAGAAACTTGGTGGTCAGCTGCAGATCCAACATGCACAACCAGCTAATATTTAATAAACATTTAAAGATAAATCAACTAGCCGATCTACATTGATATTTTGCGAGCTTGTAGATCAGCTATTTGAACCAATTTTAAAATGTTTTTCAAAATGGTAAAAAATGGCAAATAGTTTAGGGATAAGGGTTCAAGGGTACCACAATATAGCCTACACATTATGTACCAATACCATGTCTCAAAAAGCTTTTCTCTGCTGGACTCACACACACCTATTCTTTACAAGCTGAAACTCTACTCGGTCTAGAGATAGAAGACATACACTGATAATCAGATCCCCATGCAGGAACACAATGTGTTCAAGGTGTTTCAGTTCCATGCAAACTAAATGGTGGGATGGGCTCTCGACGGTCGCCACGGTGATGGAGTCACACCTACTCTCAGTCACGATGCATGCGATTTGTTTAATGGAAATGTTCTCAGTGAGCAATCATGGCAAAATGACAGTCATCTGCTAAGTGACTAGGTAACGTCACAAGGCAGTTAGTCTGTGTCTATTCTTTGCCTCTTTTTCTCTTCTTGTGGTAGATCACTATAATATAATGTCTGATCATATTATCACGTCCTGTGATACTATGATGGGACCAGAGAGGACCTTTGCAGGGATGAGATGGGAAAGTGTGGTAAAGAATCGTCTTGGTTAAAAGGATCCCTGGCTAATGACTATAATTAAAAACCTCCTTCAATATTGTATTTATCTTAGAAATGGTTCATCTTTCACTCAATAGGGGAAAAACTCCTGTTGCAAGTTGATGATGAAATTTGCCCATGTGTGGTCCAGCCCTATGGAATGTATGGCATGTCATGTGCTAATAAGGTTAATATGAACATCAAAGCAACATTTTAAATACTTTTTATTAACACGTTTTATTACATTTCTCACTTGTGGATAATCTCTTCCAAAAAACTATTCATATTTAACTACATGAACTCTAGCATCAATGGGGGGGTTTGGTCAAAGAAGGTGCAATTAGTGCCCTGGGGTGCTGTGCTCTGTCTGTGAAATAGTAATTAATCACAACACTGGTTTAAGCACACATTAAAGCTCTTGTTTTTCGTTTCAGTTTGATGCACATTTTAAATAAGTGGTCTTTGGGCAACTTCTCCAGAAGGTTAAATACTTGCAAAATCCTCTGGAAGCTTAGAGGAGATTTGAATAATAAGACTGGTGCTGATTTGCAGTGACAACTGTGTCAAATACATGCATTTACTGACAAAACAAAAAGCTATCATCAGAACATGTTAACTAATCCAGCCTAAAAGAATAACAAGGACCTACTGTACTGTGATCTCTCAAAGTATTATGGCTTATGAAGCTTGATTTACACGATATAGTTTTCTGACTGCACCACGAAGGGAGGCACTTTCGACCTATAGTTTTACACCACGACGGAGGGGCGCCGTCTCAAGCGAGCCTGAGCCACGAGAGACACCACAGAACGAGCCGAAAAGGGGGGGTGTCGAACGCTGCGACGTTCGTTTGAGCCGACTCAGCCCCGTCCGAGTTGCGACCCGATAGGCAGAGAATAATAAATCCCCGTCCCCTGACATTTAGAGCTTTCAGAGTAAAAGCTGCCATATCTGCGCGGCACCCCGAGCTGCTATTTTGAAAGAAATCCCGGTGCTGATTGTGTAAATGAACACAGCGGAGAGATCCCTACCTCAATGACGGCCCGTCTCTCGCAATCACAAGCCGCGGCGCTCCTTCCAGCCCCTCTCTCTTCAGAAAACAGGGTCACGTCTATAGAACAGGGTCTGTCTGCAGCATTGTGTATATATAGACATATATATACAGTTCATGCCGCTATGTGCCATTCATACCAAACAGCAGCACCTCCGGCCACGGATGCCTGAAATACCTGGTGATGTGAAATTGAAACCTATACGTGAGAGTGCAGCTTTTGGTATTTTTGTGTGGCTTCATTCACAAACTGCACTGTGCACAGGCTAGTAACTTAGCAACACTTCAATACTGGACAGAGATGCCATGCCATTGTTAGTCTCGTTTTCTCCAGACACATGGTGACAAAATCAACAGCATAATTAAACTTTTTATTCATTTATTTGAATGGATTTTAAATAGTTAGCTTTGGGTTGACAAGCCATACCCATCTCTGAACTTCTGACCCTATCTCTAAGGGAGAGCAGCCACCCGATAAAGAAAACTCATTTTGGCCGCTTGTATTCTGTCGGTCATGACCCACACTTCATGACCATATAATAATAGGTGAGAGTAGGAACGGAGATTGCTCGGTAGACAGAGAGCTTTGCCTTCTGGCTCAGCTCTCTTTTTGTCACAATTACAGACCATGCGAGACCATTCTGGGAGAAAAAATAGACGTGAAAGACATCCCTGCAGGCAGGGACTGAGTCATCACATACAGTAGCATGAAAACATCCAAGGTATATTTAAGTCATATATTAAGGTTTTTGGTTCCACAGACTTTATCCTGCAAGTATCTTCTTCACCATCTGGCTCAGTTGACAGCAGGTGAAAGGCCAACCAATAATTAAGTAGTAGCCGGCAGCCATTTCTTCTAAATTGGTCGTCTCTTTCTAACTTTATTCTATTGACATTTAAGGGGCAATGAAAGGCTCAGGCGGAAAGTGCCACTGTACTGGTATTGGAAACGGCTCAGTCACGATCAGTGGTGTAAAATAATTAAGTAGGCTTCCTAGTACTGTACTTACTGTACAGTAAGTAAAATGTTGAGGTCATCTTTTACTTGTTTGTGGTAACCCTCTGAGTGTTTCAGTGCTCTATGGTGATTGGAGGCTGAGGGTATACGCAAGTAACGCAAGCGACGCAATGCGGTGGGGCACCCAGCAGGGGAGGGGCTCACTAGCCCAAAGCTATAGACCGATTCCGTAGCGGTCTCATGGTCGCAGCCTACGTATTTCCTGTAGGCGGACTCGACGTAGCTGCGGGGATAAAACCCTCACCAGGCGCACCTCTTCCACTACAGTGAACGGCAGAGTGACTGATGTTAGTTTGCCTCAAACTTTACTCCTTTACCTGCTTTTTTACTAACACTAACATTACAAAGATGCCCAGAACATCGAGATGAACCTGTGTAGTTCATGGCTGCTCCAACAGTAGTGGCAACATAAAAAATAAAATAAAACGGAATGTCTAATATCCACCGTGGTGGCTGAGACCAGAGCCATTGAGTAAAAGTTGAGACGAAGCAGGGAAAGATACATATCGCCAGTCTTACCCAATACCAAATCTTTCTGTTTTATGAACACAAGGCCGCTGTATTTTATACCTCATACTAAGCATTTAAAGTATGAGGTATAAAGTACACTGGCGTTATGTATCTTTCACTGCTTCGTAAGGCTTCAATGATCCGATCCCTGGCAGCATGGTGCGCCTTGGTGGGCTCCCTGTTTGTTTATATACAGTTCATTATTAGAGATTTTATTTGGCCAAAAGATCTGGCATATTCTCCAGAGGCATCGGTTGTGGAACACTTTTTACTCGCCAGGTCTCGGAGCCGTGCAGCAGAACAGACTTTACATTGCTGTTGTATAGGAGCATCTTGGTTTTAAGGCTGTATTTTACAGCTTTGACCTGCAGATGGAACGGAGTTGGGAGAAGGCACCCTGAGCCTTTCTCAGTCTTCCCTACATTGCATTATTGATACTAACATGCATGTCTTCGCTCACATTCTCGCTAGGAATGGTTCTTCTTGAAGAGTATACTGTACTGTACTGTATAGTTCCCCTCTGTCAAGACGTCGACACATCACAGCACGGATAGCCGTATCAATGCATGCGCAGCATGTCCTCCTCCTGGGGGACTTATATATTATGAAACTTTGTCCGGCTGCTCCGTTTGCTCACTAAAAAATGTAACAGCTGAGAGTACTGTATATATATTCCAGGCCAGGATGGGAACGGCGGCCCATTAATCCTGCGGTTGTCAAAGTCATGTGAAGCAGATTACACACTACAGAACAGAGACGAACAACATATTCTCATTAGCTAACAAGATGGTCGAAGTCGTGGAGCCGCTGATGTACACCATTATGTAACAATGTATGCGGGGCTGTAGTTTTTTGATGATCCTTCATGAATTATAGGCTAAGTCACTGTGGTTGGCACATTACATTATGGCTTGTTGTAGATATAAACCGCCGTTGTGGATTAAAGAAAGTGACAAAGCCACCATAGAAATATGCATAAAAATAACCAAGGAGATGCTATTCAGTGAAATTCAATGGCTCACATACACTGCAGATTCTCTCCTCCTGCAGTCTCTCATGTCTGTTTGGGGGGTTTCTCAGAAGCCTACGGCAGTTTTTGAGAACCCTTGACTTAACTTATGTCCATCTGCAGTACTGGGAGAGAGTACTTTAGTCTTAGAAACACCATACTTTTTTATTTATTTTTTCAGCTTTCACCTTTTTTTTTGTAATGTATATTTTATGGAGGGACCAGGGGGGCAGTCAGCCAGATATTTCGTGAAGCCTCATTTGAAATCGGTAGTTCATATAATGGCCTGTTGTGGCGCTGGACCGGACCCAAAAAGCCCCATAGCTCCATAGAGGCCCATGTATTTTGGCCCAACTTCACCTAGACTGTATTACCTTAATAAACATGGTCATGAATACTTTCTTCTTCCAGTCACTAGTTTAAAGTCTCATTTCTAATGTCATAATATTCTTTTTGGAAAATTATGGTCCCATTAATTAAAAAAATTACCATAAAGAAAAAAAAACATTGCGTATGTTCTGAGGGGCGTGGCTACCATTACAGTCTATGATCAGGATTCCCCTCCCACTCGAGTCAAAATAAAAACCAACGGAGAAGAAGGGGGGAAGTCCCGCCTCGTTGTCTGGGCAGCCAATGACCAGCTGGTATACAAAACGGAGCCAGCCAATGGCCAGCTGGTACCAAAGATGGCGACTTACATCAGGAATTAGCATATTATTACAGGCTTCATTTTACGTTCATGTTAGACCCGGGGAACGCTTTGTCCATATTTTTTACAGTCTATGGGAGGGACAGACTGACAGGAAATGGGGAGAGAGATGGGGGGGAAGACATGCAGTAAGGGCCGTCGGGGTCGGGAGTCGAACCCGCGGCACACTGCCAGACTGGATTACCAGCCAAGGTGCCTGGACCACTGAGCCATGGCCCAGGCCAACACCATACTTTTTTAAGCAATCAAATATGTTCTTTCTCACGCATGCAAGCGCGCACGCACGCATATGCACTCTCTCTCCCTCTATTTTTCACCCTCTTCCTTTCAATATGCACTGCACCATTGAAAAATAGATGTGCCCTCTGCTTGCCCTTTTGTCTCCCATTTTAGGCATCTAAGTAGAAGCTGCTGGCCAACCAAGATTATGACACATTCTGCAGCAAGCAGTCAAAGCTGAGTGAGTCAGTGAGTGATGTGAGGAGGTGAGAGGAAAACAGTTTTACAAAGGTGGTGTTTGAACCAATTTGACCCGTTCTTTTGAAAAGATCGGTAGGTCACAGTAGGTCTGTGACTGTTAGCCAAAGACAAAGATAACCTATACTGTATGTGAAACCTTTTCCACAAGCATCCCTATATGGACCATATAGCTGCTTCAGTTATATAGGCTGTGTGTGTGTGTGTGTGTGTGTGTGTGTGTGTGTGTGTGTGTGTGTGTGTGTGTGTGTGTGTGTGTGTGTGACCTTATCTTACACTGCGTGCGCATAGTGGTCCCTTATTGGCTGTTGATGGTGACGTAACTAAGGTACCCTTCAAGGTTGGTATAAGGTCAATAAGGATTTAGAACAGCAGTTGTAATATAGACATTAGTTAGTAGCAGTACTTGCGTGCTCTGCTTGCGCACAAGTAGTTTAGTTCAATGTTTGTTTTAAAGACGTAAAGGGAAAATGTACGTCATCTTGTCCCTAACACAAACATTAATCACTGTTTGTTTTACATCATATATAGCAACATGAGTTACACCTTAATATATTAGCAATGAAGGTCTCCAGGAGCCCTTGTCAGTCAGGGCTTCAAACCTAGTACCGCCCGGTCCAGTTTCCCCAGAGGTCCCCTGAGAGCCAAGGGCCCCTGAGAGCCAAGGGCCCCTGGGGCACGGCCCCACCGGCCCAGGCTATAATTTGGCCCTGCATATGGATATCGAGTTGTCCAGAACCAGCATACATCAGATCTCTCCATGGGCATAAAAGATAAAAGTGACAGGTAGACACAGACATGATACAGAGATCTCCATATATGTGAACAAAAGACTGTGTGTGTGTGTGTGTGTGTGTGTGTGTGTGTGTGTGTGTGTGTGTGTGTGTGTGTGTGTGTGTGTGTGTGTGTGTGTGTGTGTGTGTGTGTGTGTGGTATAAGATTCAGCCATTCAGGGCATCCCATCTCTCTCTCTCTCTCTCTCTCTCTCTCTCTCTCTCTCTCTCTCTCTCTCTCTCTCTCTCTCTCTCTCTCTCTCTCTCTCTCTCTCTCATCCCAACAGTAGCCTACCTGCTGGTCATCTGATGTGCTGCACGGCTCCGCCTCTACACACCGTGACCGTGTAGTGCACTCCGCAAGCCAACGCTCCAGCAGCACAAATGTGCCCGCGTTCCGACACAGTCGCTTTGCCTGTGCTGTGCTGTGCTGTGCCGTGCCGTGCTGTGGGTGGCTGTGGTACTGGTGGCTAGTCTTTTCTGGACGGGAGCGAAATCAAATCACAATATATACACAAACAAGGACCCCTTGCTTGGTTTCCCCAACGTGTCTGGCGTTCCAATAATTAATCAGCGATGACAGCCAGCGGCTGCGTCTCAGCGAGAGAGAGAAAGGGAGAGGAAGAAGAGACGTTTCTGCTACCTGGGTGAGAAAGTGTGATCCGTGGGTTTAATCATCAGACAGACATCACCTTCAGCTCCTCCTGCAAGGCAAAGCCAAACACCGAGAGATGCACTGATTGCATTTCCAACCTTTTCAAGGTAAGTAACTAACGGCATTAGCTCTAAGGTTCTTGTCTACTTAATTTATATGAAATAATATTCCATACAGCAGCATATAGACTATAACCAACAGTGGACTGAACTGACTGAACAGAAGATTTCAGTAATAATAATGATGATGTTTTGTTCTTTATGATAGCTATAGGCACGGTAAGGCACCGCGGCTAATAGAAGTAATATAAGATATTGATATTGGCGAGATAGCCGCCCACATCATTTGACATCTCTGCCAGTCTGTCTGCCCTTCGATCCATTATAATATTTATTTATTTCTTGCTCCGGTCAGTTTTGACAAAAGTAGGCTACTTACGACTATATATCTTCATCTGTGAGAGTAATTTCACAGTTTCATTTCCATTCCAAAATGCCATGTAAAACCAACACAACTTACATGCTAGATTGATTAGGTATTGGCAAGTTTATAGTATTACATTTTTTCAGTATGCAGTTGATTAAATGGCAATATAGTCGAAACATGAACCAAACGGCCAACTAAATGTTTAAACTTGAAACTTAAATCGTAATGTTTTAAGATGAGCAGCAGCAGATGTTTTGCATTGTGCATCAGGGGACTCTAATTGGAGGATGCAAATTGTATAGTGGAATGTCTTGGTGCAGGGCAGGATACATACATTGCTACATTTGCCAAATGGAACTACCGGTATGCTAATTCCTCTCCCATTTCAATTAGGAGCAAAACTGTTGGCAGCCATATAACATCACTTGTGGGCTTAAACCAATGAAAATGTAGCAGCCCTCTTTATCACATAGGCTACTATGTCACATGATGGTATAACCTGTCATAGGCTGTCCATTCACCTATAAGTATGAGTATGTGGGTGTAATCTTTTATACAGCCTCTAGCTGCAGAATTTTCCAAAGGTGAAAACCTTGTCCTACTATAAATGTGCCACACACACACACACAGGCAGACAGACGGATACAGAGATCTCCTTGACAGAGACACAGGCAGACAGACGGATACAGAGATCTTCATGACAGAGACACAGGCAGACAGACGGATACAGAGATCTTCATGACAGAGACACAGGCAGACAGACGGATACAGAGATCTCCATGACAGAGACACAGGCAGACAGACGGATACAGAGATCTTCATGACAGAGACACAGGCAGACAGACGGATACAGAGATCTTCATGACAGAGACACAGACAGACAGACGGATACAGAGATCTCCATGACAGACACAGGCAGACAGACGGATACAGAGATCTCCATGAGAGAGACACAGGTAGACAGACGGATACAGAGATCTCCATGACAGAGACACAGGCAGACAGACGGATACAGAGATCTCCATGACAGAGACACAGGCAGACAGTTAAAACGGGTGCTATGACAAGTTGACAACGGGTATTATTAGGTTCCCAAGTTGCATCGTTCCCAAGTAGGCCGGTGGCCGACGGGCACGTACAGGTCTAGTATCATTTAAAATCGGACTGTAATGTGGGCAGCAATGGACTATTGTTCAAAATAGTAAGAAATCATCTGTATTCACTACCAATATGTTTCAGTGATTTTTACAGTAGGCTATAGCATACATTATGGCAATGGGTGCAAATTGGGCTGTCATGATTGTAACATTTTACACAACGGTTAATTGTCAAATTAACGGTTGAATAAAAATCTGATTTCTGTTTGTCTTTTAGCCTTTGCAGTTTCACAGGGCAGATATGACGAATCAATCTAAATATAGAAAGAAACTTTCATAACTTTATACATTCCAAAAAAATCACACCCGTGTGAAGTGAGGGGCGCTCGTATCATCGTACATCATCATGACGTACCATGTCGATTTGCACAGACACATATGGCGTAAATTCTCCATTCATTTCAACAGGAATTTCACAAAAAATCCGATTTGCTCGTCTACATATGACGGCAATTCTCCATTAATTGTCAATGGCATTTAATGTTTGTGCACAGATTTGCTCAGAGACATAATGACGTTAATTCTCCATGCATTGTCAATGGCATTATAGCTGAATATAGGAGGGGCTAGCGCCCCACATTAATAGTGGAAATCTCTAATAATCGCCATTGTGTGATGATAATTGCCTACTGTAGGTGCAAAAAGAAAAGGATTCTCAGTTTCTCACTGAGGCTATACTGATTTTCTTCTTACACTAGTAATAAGCCCACTGCAACAATGAGTCCATCTGTTGTTTGTATATTTGGACACGCATTTGGCATCTCTTGAAACGTGTTTACATTTGGGAGTGTGTGTGGGGGTGGTAGTGGAAAAGCATCGGTCAGCAGACAAAAAGTTATCACACCCGTGTGAAGTGAGGGGCACACTTATCATCATACATCATCTCAATTCAGCCAATCGCAATTTGCGTCCTCACCTTCGTCTTCAATGTTTGTGTTTATGTCCACACAAACACTCAACACTGGCCATTCATTGTCAATGGCATTCAATGTTAGTGTTGGGACAATGTTTGTGTTTACAGTAAAACCTTCAAAGCTGGGCATAGGAAAAAAAAAAGATCATGATGTCCTCAGAAATCCTAAAATTACTCGCGAACAGCAACTCCTGTAATTGTGTGCAAGCTAGTCATAGATGGCGTAAGAGTATAAGGCAGAATTGTCTTTTCCTTCCCCAAAGTTGCGTCGGAAAGTGATGAAAGCTCTCTCTCCCCCGCCGAGAACTTGGACCGATTAGAAAAGTGGCACATGCCGAGCTTCTCACCCAGAGTGACTACAGACAGACAGGGAGACAGATTCTTCTCACCCAGAGTGACTACAGACAGGGAGACAGATTCTTCTCACAGAGGGTGACTAGAGACGGGGAGAGAGATTCTTCTCGCCGAGAACAACCACAGGGACAGCCTTTCTCACCGGGAACGGCTACAGGGACAGCATCACAATATGAAAGGCGGGTCGAGGCGAGCTCATTATTTTCATAGTCGACTGATCAAGGTGAATGCATGGGGAGCTGTTTTGTCTGCGGCTCACTGTTTTGTTTGTTCTTGCTTTCACTGTCGTGAGTCAGAGCCAAAACCAAGCAAGCGCCGGACGTTGGCGTAGCTAGAGATGAGGGCATCGTAGCATAGCGTGGTCAGGGGATGGTCGGTTAGTAGAATGGACAGCTATACTGTTTTCCACTTATGAGTATGTAAATGTGATTTGATGATAGTCCGGGGGGGGTGCGTGTGTGTGCTTACTGCTTACATAATTTATACACGCACGCACGCACGCACACACACACACACACACCTTATGCCTGTGGGTAATATGATTGGCAGAATGAATAGTCAGTGGATGTTATTAGCCAAATGAAGACAATTCTTTAAGGTGATGATAGAAGGTGTGTGTGTGTGTGTGTGTGTGTGTGTGTGTGTGTGTGTGTGTGTGTGTGTGTGTGTGTGTGTGTGTGTGTGTGTGTGTGTGTGTGTGTGTGTGTGTGTGTTCTAGTGTTCTATCTGCTGCTATAGTATTGTTTTGTTTGGTGGCGCTCATCCAGTTGGCTTCACTTGAGTGAGGAGGAGAAAAGGAGGCAAAAACAAAGTACCCTTTTCTTTTCTCAAGTTTGACTAATCAAGACCAATAAGAAGTAACATGAGAATGGAATACATTTTTGATGATGTTATGAAAGAAATGTCTCCGTTGAGGGGAAAGAAACGGGCCTTTAAAAAAAATGGAAATTAATTCTGATTTTTCTTTTCTTTTCCTTTTTCTTTCTGGGGTTTATCCCTCAGGATGAGAAAGAGCTATTATGAAAGAGCCAGCATTTTCAGCAGTAATATTTGCCAGATTAAATCTCCAGGCCTTAACTCATTCTGAACGGGAACCCCTTTTGGTGTTTTAAGCATTATGTTATGCTTTAGCTGTTGAAAAATAGCAGATCTACAAGCTCGTAGCGCGGCACTCGGTGCCGTGCTATGAACTTGTAGGTCTGCTATTTTTTTTTTTATCGTGAAAAGGTGGCGCAAATCTTTATATATATTCTTTAAGAGCGAACGTTTTTAGCTCAAATCTTTGCTTCTGGGGGGGGGGTCCCTGAAACAACATATTTTCAGAAATGGAAATACCACTGACATAGAAACATAGGGAATTTAGAAGACATTTGTAGAATCGTCCTCAGGTCTAAATGGGTTAACCCATTCTGACCGGGCACCCATTTTGGTGTCAGCATCATGTCATGCTTTAGCTATTGAAAAATAGCAGATCTACAAGCTCATATCGCGCCACCGAGTGGCGCGATACGAGCTTGTAGGTCTGCTATTTTTGAAAAAAATCGAAGAACGACTGACATTTTTAGAATCTGATCTCAGGTCAGAATGGGTTCATCAGACCAGTGTGTGTCCGGCGGAAACCTCGTATGAATCTGATCTCAGGTCAGAATGGGTTAATTTCCGAGCTAATGAATATTCTCCTGTTGGGAAAACGGGCCCGGCTACTTCTGGCCACATAGGGAATGGGGTAGTTGCTATGGGCCTCTGTGAGGGTGTGGCCTCCTCCTGTTGCCATAGTGAATGGGGATTATTATGAGCAGCCGTCGAGGCTTCGTGGGTGGTTTGGGTGGGAGTACCATTAAAAGAAAGTTGTCAGTTGTCACGCTTTTCAGGATTAACTTTGATCAAAGCTAATGATGACAACTGTTCATCACAGGAGGGATAAGGCATTATGTTCTAGATGTCACTATATATAATTTAGACGTCATCGAGTCACTTGACATCGAGTCACTTGATCTTGCGGATATTGACATGATGGTGGGTTGGTGGTGGCTCCTTGATTTGGGGTTCTGTACTATTATTAGCTCACTTAACTGGAGTGATTCATCATGCATTGTTATGGTAGTGGCATATAGATACGGAGGCTGATTTTGTACACGTGCATGTCATGTTGTGCCCCCCCGGCCCCCAGCCCACAACCCCACATCCTCCACCACGGACCCATTGCTGATGGTGTTTCATATCAGCCATGATGTGGGGGGTGGGGGGGGGGGGGAATTTAGAGGATTAGCAAACAACTTTTCATGCTTATTCCCTCCCAGACGTATCTTCCTCCTGGTTTCCAGAGACCATTGTGATGTTTTTAAGTAGCTCGGCAATTGAGCGTAGAAGCAGAAAAACTCATTCTCCCCAGGCTTATGGGAGCTTCAGTTTGGCATTATTATAACACTAGCGTTTTGGAACTACCTCCCCTTACTATTCATGCTCTTTCATTTTGTAAAAGTGAACGACTAAGGGAGAGTTATACCGCGGCTTGCAGGCCATCGTCCCTGCGATACAGAGCTCATACATAATAGATAAGTCACTGTAACTTACAGTACAGGGGCATAACTAGGCTAATGCCTAAGATTTGCATATTTGTGCCAAACTCCATTATTCATGAGTGCACATGGCAAGCGATGTTTGGTGCGAAAAGCCAACCTAGGCCATGCACGTCTTCTAAATCTCTGGAGCCAATACGCGCCATGAGCACCATCCATCCTACTAGTTTTAAAAAGCAGTATTGGAGTTGTCATTTCTGGACGCACGGTCAGCTGTGCTCTGAACTTGGCCTTTCTGGGAAAGCCTTATAAAAGAAGAATGGCACACAGATTTTGATGACGTTCCGTCATAGATCCTAGCAGACAGCAGGCTTTGTTCTGCTCAATTTGCTGTCATTTGGGAATAATGGGAGGGATCGTATAAGTGGGTAAAACCTAAGCAGAGCAGACGTATGGGGTCCGTGCCGCCTCGCATCGAACAGCCGAGCAGATTTCACAGGCCACTTTTTCACCACGGGGGGTTGAAGGGAGGGTTGATGCCGCCATCAGTCTTAACTGTTATGAAGCCCATTTATCATTCTATTTGATGGCTGGCAAGCCATGTTCTCACTATACCTTTTGTTGTGTGGCTGTCTTGAGATGAGTCGCCACACGCCAGGCACCCTCCCTCATTATACATTATGGGACGTCGTGGTGTGTCGCATGCCTGCCTTTTCCTGCATCGCTTCCATCCGTGCCTTGTCATATTTGTCACATTAATAGTGGAAGCATCCTTTGAGGGTCAATCCATGCCGCCCCCTGTCATGCGGAGAGATTTGCTTTGGTATACAGACAGAAGCTATACAACTCCGCCTTTACTGCAATGTGTGCTGTGCTTGTGTTGTGAGATCAGAGATTCCCAGTTATATCTCTGAAGTTAATATACGCCCTGCGTATCTGCTCGGGTGACAGACGGTATAGAGACGGTATAGTGCAATGTTTCCACGAATTTTTCTTTTAATGAATTTCATTCAAACGAGACGCTGGCTGCATGCATACATACAAGTCTTGTTTTCAATAAAAGTTGGAAACTTTAAGATTACAAGGAGAGTAATTTAATTGGGTCCTTTTTGAACAAGGTGAAAAAGGAGGTACGTCACTTAAAGCTTGCGTTATGAACACGATTATGCAGAACTGGAGCAAAGGCTGGGACCTCATTAAATGCACATTAAGTGTTTTGTCAATCACCTTGAAAATGAATCAAAGGTAGGCCCATGTTAACCCATTCTGACCGGGCACCCATTTTGGTGTCAGCATCATGTTATGCTTTAGCTATTGAAAAATAGCAGATCTACAAGCTCATAGCGCGCCACCGAGTGGCGCGCTACGAGCTTGTAGGTCTGCTATTTTTGAAAAATCGAAGAGCGACTGACATTTTTTTAATCTGATCTCAAGTCAGAATGGGTTAATCAGACCAGTGTGTGTCCGGCGGAAACCTCGTATGAATCTGATCTCAGGTCAGAATGGTTTAATTCAGCAGAGCGCGGTGAGCGCGGGAGCAGGGAGACGCTTTCCATCTCCCTTTGTTCTGTGTTCTGTCTGAGACGCGTCTCCGCGCGCCAGCCAGCCACGTCCCTCATTATGGGCTGTTGTGTCACATGCCTGCTTTCCCCGCGTCACCTGCATGCCATGTCATATTTGTCACATTAATGGCGGAAGCCTCTTTTGAGGGTTCATGGCCCTGTCATTTGGAGAGAGATTTGCTCTGGTACAGAGCGCTACATGCATGCATCAACTCTGCGCCGTACAGTATGTGTGAAATGTATTGTCTGATGGGGTATGCGTGTGTAGCTGTTACATATGCATGTGCGCGCTGCGTGCACATGCACTCCCAGTGATCTCTGAGGTTGAAATAACCTGCGTGTTGTGCTGCTGTGTCTCAGGGCTTGTACACGGTGTACAGTACAGTGCAACATTTCAGGGAATATGATTTTGCTTTAATGAATTTTCATTCAAATCAGGTGCTGGCTGCATGCAAGGACCCCCCCCCCCCCCCCCCCCCCCCCCCAATACAGTTGGAAAATTAAAGCTAATGAGGAGAGCTATTCAATGGAGGCCTTTGAAGCAGGTGATATTAGGAGGTAGCCTACATCACTGCTCTATGAACATAATTATCCCATTCTGACCTGAGATCAGATTCATACGAGGTTTCCGCCGGACACACACTGGTCTGATGAACCCATTCTGACCTGAGATCAGATTCAAAAAATGTCAGTCGCTCTTCGATTAAAAAAAAATAGCAGACCTACAAGCTCGTATCGCGCCACTCGGTGGCGCGATATGAGCTTGTAGATCTGCTATTTTTAAATAGCTAAAGCATAACATGATGCTGACACCAAAATGGGTGCCCGGTCAGAATGGGTTATGCAAAAATGCATCAATGACTGAGACCTCATTAAAGTGTTTTGCCAATCACCCATAAATGAATCACCAGTAGGCTGTAAATTCCTCAACACGGAATGTAAGCCCTATTCAAACATAAAAAAAAAAAAATAGCCAATCTACAAGCTGACAATGGGTCGCATTTTGAAAATCGTGGCCTTTAATGAAAATGAAATGAAAATGAAAATTGGGACGCCAGGGTGAAAGTGGTTAACCGTGAGTAATTTTAGCAGGGCGAGTGAATGCTGTCAAGTGAAGTGACTGTCAAGCTGTCACTTCTCCTGGCTCACAGTCTCTGCCACCACCCGGAGCACTGTTTGACATTCTGTTCGAAGTTCTTGGTTCGTCTAAATATGAAAGTCCATCTTTATGACAATGATTGGGGCTTTCCGTGGAAAGGTCAAAAACCCAAGCAGAGAAATGCAGACCTACTTGGATTTTCACTTGAACATTTTTACTTTGCTCTTTTGTATGTCAACCATGTTCTTCATGCACAGTCACAGATAGCTACTTATGCATTTCTTGTCAGAGATGAGAGCACAGGTGGAACAGTCTTACAGCCGGCCAGGCTACACTGGGGAAGGAACAGAACCGTACCGCGGCCGGAGCGGAACGGAAGCAGCTAGGTGGCTGCACTGACAACAATCCGTCCGTCCCGCGGGAAGTTCCGTATTATTATTATTCCCTCTGAAGACGAGGGGCTGCATAAAACACAGCACTTGCGTAAAAAGAAGATTCACGCCACGCTGAGCTTATACGCACAACCTGCACACCGCATCCGACTGCTGGTGCAGTAGGTTTCCATTGATTATAGTGGTAGCATAACTTTGCGGACTCCGCTCTGTTGGTAAATTCCGTGCCAATTCCATCCCCAGTGTTGCCTGGGGCCCTTAGGCTACAGTGCCTTGCGTGACTTGGGAACTTTGGCAGCATCAGTTGGCACCATAGATGTTAACACCTGCTGCTCAAGAAGTGCACAGCAGGAATGCACTGTCCTCCTGGCAGAGGATTGAGCTGGCAGCCTTCTAGTTTAAGAAGAAAATCTGTCTTTATATGTCTTTAAAATAAGTGTTTTAGATATACTTTCGCCAGTTTCCCCCAGACATAGATTAAGCCTAATACCATACAAAAGAAGAAAATATCAATGAAGATCTCCATTTGAAAAATAAGTTTTGAGTCTAGGACTAGGCTTACTTTATGTCTGGGAAACTGAGTCTACGGATAGAATAGTAAGCTGCTTACTAAAATGACTAAGAATGGCCAGAGGCATGTTTGACAGGGTTGTCGCCATAGAAAGGCATCGGACCATATATGCCTACAGTTTAACTAAATTAGTAAATTACAGTCACCTCCTTCCCCATGCTGATAATGGTACATGTAAGCGGATCAAATGACTTTTTCCGTTAGTGGGCATGTCGCTAAAACGTAAGCTGTGTTTAAATGTTTAATCCCCCTAGAAGCACAAACAATTATCTCCAACACTCTTCACTATGTTTATTTTGTTGTTCCTTCGCGTACCAATTCTGAGCAGAATAATTTAACCGTTTGACAGATGGGATACTATGGTGGCAGTTGAAGGTAATGTAAATTGTGAGTGTGGTTTCATACCAGCATGTACAGCCTGTACATTTGACTGTTAATGCTGGCACAAAGGAACACGTAAAGGGAACATAAACCACATCATTTCCGTACCTTCAGCCTCCATTTATTATCCACGATAAGCATGTCTCCTTTCTGCCTCTCTCAAGTGGTGTTACTGCCGCTGGTTGCTGCATGAATCTTAGTTACCTCGTCACATTCAACAATCTGATTGGCCGTTGCCCAGTGAAATTTTGCTTCTCATTTGCATAAAGACATGGTTACACAAATGCCGAAGGAATGACTATCACCTTCTGATGCTAAATTCATATCTTGTCGTCTGGAATCTGGGCAGTGATGCACATGGAAATCAGTGCTGATGTGTAGAACAGTTTGAGTCGATTTGGTTATTTGTCACACAAGAGTGCACAGTTGTTTTTTTTTTAAGATTTGTTTTTGGCTTTTTGCCTTTATTGATTAAGCTTAGGGGTAGAGTTGCTGGATGGTAACCGCAAGGTTGCCTGTTCGAACCCGGCTCCCCCAGAGTTAGTGTCGAAGTGTCCTTGAGCAAGACACTGAACCCTAAATTGATCCTGATGTGCTGGTTGGTGCCTTGCATGGTTTCCGCCGCCATAGGTAGGTGAATGTGTGTGTGTGAATGGGTGAATTGTTGAATTGATGCACAATCTATGTAAAGCGCCTTGGATAAAGGCGCTATATAAATGCACCATTTACCATTTATTTATCATTAGTGAAGACAGACAGGAAAGTGGGAGAGAGAGAAGGGGAGAGACGCGCAGCAAAGGTCGTCATGAACGGGACTCGAACACGCGACACGCTGTCAGGCCTACAGTATATGTGGCATGCAACTGGACCACTTGGCCAGCGGGCGCCCAAGAGTGCACACTTTTAAGACCACAACGAACCAAGCGGTGTCAACCAGAACCACATACATTGCTACTGGTTGAGTCCTGGTCGATGTTCACCGAAGTCCACACAAAGCAGAAGATGCAAGCGTTAGGATTATCTCGCCTGCTCTCTCTGGCATCAATCTTCACTGCTTCCAAAAAAAAGAATGCTCCTCCTCCGCCTACGTGTATCATTTGCACCTAGACTTACAACCAAGAGTGAAGCTGTCCATGGTTCTGAATACTACTATTGTCTTTGGTGGAGGCTGAACATTCACATTCACATTCAGCAAGCTGTTCAGCTTTGCTGTTAACTCCTTTTTCCATCTGGAATAAGAATAGGCTCCCAGTCTGAATTAATAATAAATTCTGAAACGGTCTGTGTGCCCTAGAAATGTTCGTAATGCTGTGTAGGCCTGTCGCAATTATTACACAATTGTCTAATCACAATTTGCATAATCTTGTCCGTGGTAAAGTGTTATAAAAAAAAGCAGAAATTGTGTTTGTGAGTGACACGTTGAGTCATACCTGCAATAATGAAGTATTCATTAAAATTGAAGTATCAATTATGACTGGTACTGAAGAATTAATTTAGAAGAACAGGCGTGTGTGGTTATCTGAAAAATGCACAACCTTGAGTATTCTCCATGGCCATGGTTGAACTTTCTTATTGCATAAAAACTGAAAAATATAAATAATGGAAAAGAGGGTTAGTTTCTTTATCATGCTCACCCAAGAAATACCATATAAAACATTAGACCACCTGCACATAATTATTATATCACAGATATACGTATAATTTAACTACTGTATACAGATATGTATCTCCTTTTCTGTCTGTTTAACCCATTTAGACCTGAGAACCATTCTATGTCTCTAGACAGTTTTCTGAAATACCTCATGTTTCTATATCAGTGGTGCTCAAACTATTTCATGTCAAGGACCCCAAAATGATATGTAATTGGCCGCCGACCCCCTTCTGAAAATATGTTGTTCTAGTAACCCCCCCCCCCCCCAGAAGCAAAGATTTGAGTTAAAAACGTCCGCGTTGAAAGAATATATATTCAAAGATTTGCGCCCACATTTTCACGATTTCTCAAAAATAGCAGACCTCTACCTTCTCGTAGCGCGGCACTCGGTGCCGTAGCTTGTAGATCTGCTATTTTTCAATAGCTACAGTATAACATAATGCTTAAAACACCAAATGACACAGTAATTAGTGTCGGAGACCAGAGTAAGTGGTCCAAGCCCCGTCACACGTCACACGGACACAGCTGCACACAGGGGAGGATAATGATAGTGACAATGATGACAGCATCCCACATGATTTCCTGGGGAAACGGATACATTCTGTTACTTACTTTAAGTAGCTTGAACCATATTTATGCAGTTCATCACTGCTTATTGTTTTTTTCCAGGTATTTATTTATAACGGTTTGCAGCACAGTGGGTGGCTTATGGTGCCTAAAAGGATATAATGATCATCAAATATACTTGTTTTGGGAGAAGGGTGATAGTTCATATCATTATCCTCCTATTGTCAACTAAACAAATCTGTCCCATTATCAGATAGTGTACAATTAATTGAACCAAATGAGAGTAATGGACCCTAAGATACTTCAAAAAGCTATTTATACAGAGTACTGACACACACACACACACACGCACACACACGCGCGCGCACACACATAGGGCTCCATTTTCGTCACCGCTAAATCCCTAAACTTCTTTGCCTTTTTTTTACTATTTTTGAGTAGTTCAACTAGTCAATCTACAATTCTACATTGACACGTTGTGAGCTTGTAGACTGGCCATTTTAACTACTCAAAAATGTTTTGCAAAATAGTAAAAAAAAAAAAAGGTAAAGAAGTTTAGGGATAAGGGGTTTAGCGGTGATGAAAATGGAGCCCAAAGTCTCCTTATAACATTTAAAGCATGAGAGCTGCATTGTGATTTCTACTGTTAGGCACCATTGAATAGCAGGGTGTTTATCTTTTAACTTCATGGACCTCTTGAATTTGTTACATTTGTGGCCATTCACTTTACTTACTATTTGTAAAGGTGTTCCTGATATAAGCATTCTTTCAAGTCGGTATCATGGTCAATATCATGGTCAGTATCATGCCAGTATCATGGTCAGTATCATGGTCGGTATCATGTCAGTATCATGGTCGGTATCATGTCAGTACCATGGTCAGTATCATGGTCGGTATCATGTCAGTATCATGTCGGTATCATGGTCGGTATCATGTCAGTATCATGGTCAGTATCATGTCGGTATCATGGTCAGTATCATGGTCAGTATCATGGTCGGTATCATGTCAGTATCATGGTCAGTATCATGGTCAGTATCATGTCAATATCATGGTCAGTATCATGTCGGTATCATGGTCAGTATCATGGTCGGTATCATTTCAGTATCATGGTCAGTATCATGGTCAGTATCATGGTCAGTATCATGTCAGTATCATGGTCAGTATCATGGTCGGTATCATGTCAGTATCATGGTCAGTATCATGGTCAGTATCATGTCGGTATCATGTCAGTATCATGGTCAGTATCATGGTCAGTATCATGTCAGTATCATGGTCAGTATCATGGTCAGTATCATGGTCAGTATCATGGTCAGTATCATGTCAGTATCATGGTCAGTATCATGGTCAGTATCATGGTCGGTATCATGGTCAGTATCATGGTCAGTATCATGTCAGTATCATGGTCAGTATCATGGTCAGTATCATGGTCGGTATCATGGTCAGTATCATGGTCAGTATCATGGTCAGTATCATGGTCAGTATCATGTCGGTATCATGGTCAGTATCATGGTCGGTATCATGGTCAGTATCATGTCAGTATCATGGTCGGTATCATGGTCAGTATCATGGTCAGTATCATGACGGTATCATGTCGGTATCATGGTCAGTATCATGTCGGTATCATGGTCAGTATCATGGTCGGTATCATGGTCAGTATCATGGTCAGTATCATGACGGTATCATGTCGGTATCATGGTCAGTATCATGTCAGTATCATGGTCGGTATCATGGTCGGTATCATGGTCGGTATCATGTCATTTCAGACCCTTTAGAAATCTATCAAACACAAACTCGTTCATTGTTGCGGGAGCGGCGTCACCGTCAGGTGACATCATGGATCCGAGTAAGTTAGTAACTTGAAGTCTCTGTTTTCTATAAGTTTGAAAGTTTTGAACGTTTAGCTGCACTGATTACAAAAGTGTGTCATAAAATATTCTGCCAGGGACCAGTCCAGACCAGTACTGACTGAGAACTGAGAACAATTTGTATACGGAGGGGGAATCAGGAGAAAATTGTGCTGTGGTGATTATGATTCTCTATGCATCATTCAGGATTGTGAAACCAGTCTATTCCTGAAATAGATGCACAATTATCCCCACTGGTCATAATTTCAGCCATAATGATTTTCAAGTGGGCAGCAGATGGAGCTGGGTGTGGATGCGCAGCTGTGGCTGTTTCGCTGCATATAAATCAGTTGTTACTCATACTTTACCCTGCAAATCAATAATATGCTGCCATGCATGCATGTGGAATCTTTTTAACTGTCAATGAGGTCAGTGGACAGGGCACGTTAAAACATGCCTTAGTAAAGTTTGTGTAGGTGATGATAGCAGTGTGTCATATCTGCTATACCAGAGAAAAAAAGGGTAAGGTCCGCACACTGCATAATGCTCCAAACGCTTAAAAAGGTTTTATTAACCCATTTACGATTCTACAAATGTCTTCTAAATCATGATAGTTTTCTGAAACAGTCGTTCTCAAACATGTTCATGTCAAGGACCCCCAAAAATATATGTAATTGTCCCGCCGACCCCCATCTAAAAATATGTTGTCCCAGGGACCCCCCCAGGAGCAAAGATTTGAATATATATTCAAAGATCTGTGCCGCATTTTCATGATTCATTTTCATGATTTTCACCAAAAATAGCAGACCTACAAGCTCGTAGCACGGCACTCGGTGCCGCGCTATGAGCTTGTAGATCTGCTATTTTTCAATAGCTAAAGTATAACATTTTGATAGCTAAAGTATAACAAGGTTGATGAAGAGCCATGAGGCTCGAAACGTCAGGTCCACTATGGTGTAAGGCAGGGGTTGGAACCGAAATAATAATACTTTTTTATAAGCTTTGGAGCATTATCCAATGTGCGGACCTTTGTTGCCTTTGTTCTATTGTTCTAACCTCGCCCCGGTGGATGTGTGTGATTTATTGTAGGCTACTTTTCTATATCTGCTACCAGAGCAACAGATACATAAGGTTGCACTGGCCTGTGTGTAAGTTATATGTCCTACTCGAGATTCTGAACCCAAAGGACAGTGGTTCTCTTTTTCATATCAAGGCCCACTATAAATGTGGCATTTGAGCCACGGACCACCATTCGATGACATTTAGCCTCGCAGACCCCAAAACGAATTGTCTGTGGATAAGATTGTGTCCACAATTCCATGCTGTATTGATGTTGGTACCATTTAGGAAAGATAACAGGCAAACGTCGATTGAAATACAAAATATTTTGCATTCTCTAATTGTGTAGACTTCCTGTAAATGAAGTAATGCAGATGTCTAACAATAATTTAACTCTTGACTTTAAGTCAAGATCTAATAAGGGTCCATTTGGTTACCAACTCTTCATCATTTAGCTGGGGACCACCTGGAGCCCCTTCAAGGACCACTGTATGAAAACCCACTGTGCTAGCTATATTGTATTAATACTCTACAGAGACTGGTTCAAAATGTTTTCATTCAAATAAGTTCTGGATTGCAGCTTTAATGTCCACTCCAAGTGGGGAAATCATTGCCCACAAATTAAACCATTACCTCCCCAGTCGCCGTTAAGTATGGAGAAATTACTCATTTACTGTCTGATTACTCCCTAATACAGCCTTCTAAACAACGGAAGCCAGTCATTCCCACATTGCAAATTCTGCTTCCTCTCAAGATAAGACTTTGCAATTGCTTATCGGGGTCACGGTGGATATAGAAGTTGTATTAAAACATGCACAATGAAAAAGAAGTTGTCTGTTTGGATTCATTATTCAATGACTCTCTAGTGTGAAGATTTGTCTTCATTATCCACCCAAGTACCAGGCCGATAACACGGCCTCATTTGCTTTCGGAGCCTCAGTTTTCCCTGAGCGATAATGCGGCTTCTCTCTTTTGTGTGGCTAAAGACAAGCAAGCCATTTTCAACAGGATTACAAAGGTTAATCATCAATTTAAAGCTAATCTTTGTTAAATACCAATAGAGCCACGGCGTCTGCCCGATATAGATATAATCAGGTGGAGCCCCAGTACAATCCTTTATCTAAATTAAGTGAAAGATGGTTTATCTAGGGGTAGATGAGGGGATTGCATCACACTTACCGCTTGATGGCCTGCAATTGTATTGGTTAGGCGATAATGTTATCTATCTATCCTACTGGGATATACATTGGCATAGTCTCACAAGCTCTACTGCTTCTTAAAGTCCTTTGCAGTGGAGTCGTGTTGAGTGTATAGTAAACTATGCATATTTACAGGTTAGGTTACATTGGTTTTTGTGACGTGTTAATTTCCAATACACGCATGTTTTAACGTTAACGTCTGAGTAGCCTACAGGAGAAAACATGACTCATTTTGTCACTGTTGGAAACCTTGTAAGTCCAAAAACATAATTTTTTTCGTGAACTCTGAAAAGATGATCTTTGTTCCAATTGATCCAATCTATTTAGTCAAAAGCTCTGAAGCTCTTGTTAATACTTTTCTGTTAAATATGTATAAAAACCACATGCAAATGTAACCACTTTCACGCTGGCATCCCTATTTTAGGCATCATTATAGGCCAGTGGTTCTCAACCAATTAGTGGGACCCAAATGATTGGTAAACATCTGCATTACTTTATTTACAAGAACTTGAATTCTGCACAATTAGAGAATGTAGAAGAATTATTTTGATCAACATTTGCCTTGTTATCTCTCCTATGGTACCACAGGGTCTGAGAGGCTTAATGTCATCAAATGGTGGTCCGTTGCTCAATTAAATGCCAAATAAATAATGGACCTTGATGTGAAAAGGGTTGAAAACCACTGTTATAGGCAAACATTTAGCAAAAGTAGTAGATACGACTATGTCTTGCGACAAATGAAACGAAATGGGGATTATAAATTTAGTATTTAGGTGAAGGTTCCTGCTCGCAACAGCGACGGTATGTACATTCTTTCTCTGCCTTCAAACGTTGCTATGGAGTTGAGATAATTATGGAGTGTTTAAATTATGCAATCAAGGACGAGATCACTCCTCAGTCTGGGAAAAAATAAGTGATTAATCCGCACCCCCCCACCCACCCTTCAGTACTTATGCAGGCGACTGGGAACAGAAGACCCAGTCATTATCAGAGTCTGGTGGAATATGTTCTCCTGCTAAGCTAATTGAAACTGAAGCTAGTTATGTTCTACTCTGGCCTGTTCATTTTCTCAGAGGTTCATTAAACGGGACCCAAAATGGCAGCGTAGTAAAAAAATACATGTCCTCTCTCATTGCTGCAGGAGAAGAGAATGAACACAAACGTCCTTTACAGAGATACGTTGCAAAGTAGTTTAATAAACCATTTGTCCTTCCTAAAATATGTCTAGCCATATCAATGCGAACGAACGCAATCCGTTTTAAAGATTTGCGTGCCATTAAACTCAAAGGTGTTGTCTTTCATTGTCCGACATGCAGATCAATAGAACGGGCTTCAGCATGGAGGACATCACATTTCCTGCACTGTAAATTGGATTCAGCTCGTCCATAATGGACCCGGCAGTAATCCCATTGACAAGGCAGAGTCTCTTCCTTTAATAAGTCCACCCGAAAATAATCAATTAATGATTTTACGAAAGCTCTTGGACTTATCTAGACAAACAAGCCAATTGCACATAACACAGCTTCAAGTTTCACAGGCCTTCTCAATATGTTTCGTCTTCAATGATACTGATACACGAGGCACATCTTCCGTCATTGTTTACCAGACACAGTATAACACAAGTGGGTCCGGCGATCTTTTCGGTGGTACTTTTTTATATTTCCCCACTATAGGCCTGCTCTGATGTCGGGTCCACAAACTTCTCTAATTAAGAATTCTTCTATTGCGGGTTCTCTCGTAAAAAAAACGGTGCATAACGTTGCAGGGGTGATAAAAGGAGTTATTGGACCTGCGACCTCCATCGCCTCTTATCTCCCATAAACACTTCAGTTGGTTTTACATGGCCATGGAGGCAGTGGAACGAGCAATAAGCCAAAGGGGAATAGCCTGGAACTGATGACTTATTCATGAAGGACAGTAGTAACAAGAGGGGGCACAGAGGAAATAGGACAGTAGTAACAAGAGGGGGCACAGATGAAATAGGACAGTAGTAACAGGAGGGGGCACAGATGAAATAGGACAGTAGTAACAAGAGGGGGCACAGATGAAATAGGACAGTAGTAACAAGAGGGGGCACAGATGGCCCAGGCCGTAGCGTAACGGTCTGGGCACCGGACTGGTGATCCAGTCGCAGTGTGCCGCGGGTTCGACTCCCGGACCCGACACGGCCCTTACCGCATGTCATCCCCCCATCTCTCTCCCGTTTCCTGTCAGCCTACTATCTGTCCCTTAAAAAATCAATAAAAGGTGTAAGCCGCAAAAAAATATCTTAAAAAAAAAACAAAAAAAAAAAGAGGGGGCACAGATGAAATAGGACAGTAGTAACAAGAGGGGGCACAGATGAAATAGGACAGTAGTAACAAGAGGGGGCACAGATGAAATAGGACAGTAGTAACAAGAGGGGGCACAGATGAAATTGACAGAGGCTTTTATGTGATAACACTGGGCACGTAACAAACGCTTCCATTCCAGGAACCTGGCAGCCACAACCAACCGATGCCACTATAATCAATGGAACCAGCTACAATGAGTATGAGAACAACACCTAGGTCATGCTCAAACACTGTAGAGTTCCACATGACAATCTAAAATGATTCTTTTCAAAAACTTTGGGTAACGCTGTGGTATATCGCTATGTCCCCTTTTTATAATCAGCATGGTAATGTTTAGGAAAAAAAATTAAATGCATATTGCGTGTTGCTTTAGTTCAAGGAGTGTAAATAACATCCCATAGCTATCCTCATTAGCTCAGTCATGCAGTACTCAGACAAGCTTATAGGTTTTGCTGGCCTGCATATCAAAACCACGACGCTGAAAGCAAACTGCGCTTTATTCTTTCCCGCTGTCTCAACCTGATTCTGTCAGACACCCAGAGCTGCACACACCGCAGGAACACTGTCGTTGCCTTCTAGACAGGCCTATTTAAATGAGTCCATTTAATCAGACCCATCTCGCATAATGGGACTATTTCCCCTTTTGACAGGGATTAAATTCACTTATATTCCAGGGCAATTCCTCCCCCACCACCACCACCGCCACCACACACACACGCGCGCGCGCGCTTACCTCCTTTCTCGGTATTCACGCTTGAGTGATTTAACTTGCTCCTACTACTTAGCACATACAGACTTTACAAAAGAGAAAAATATAATGCAGGATTGTGCTGAAACCTCCCATAATGCAACGACTGGGAAGAGAGAACAAACCTGTTTCCTCGGGCTACAGTTTGTACTTTGTCAGGTAAACCATGTCGTACAACAAAAACAACATGCACTTTTCGTTAGCCGAGTATAAAATGTATACTTAACTTCTGAAGGCCAATTTAATTAGCCTTTACTTTTGTGCTTTGACAACGAGAGCAGAGTTGGCACCAGAGGTTCTTCTCTAAGGACAAACTTTAAATCTTCACTGAAGCCGGACGGTGCATATATAGTTAGGAGGAAAATGCATGGACCGGCCCATGAAATGGATGCTTAATTTCAACTGTTCTTAAGTTGTACTCTGGTGTCGCGTGCCAAAATAGCCGATCTACAAGCTCACAATGCATCTCAATGCGGTGCGGTTGTTGTGAGCTTGCAGATGATCTTGCAGCCTATTTTTGGCACGCAACGCTGGAAGCAACTGTTTTTTTTTTTTTTTTTTTTTTTTTTTTTTTTTTGCGGCTTATGCCTTTTATTGATTTTTTGAAGGGACAGACAGTAGGCTGACAGGAAACGGGAGAGAGATGGGGGAAGACATGCAGTAAAGGCCGTGTCGGGTTCGGGAGTCGAACCCGCGGCACACTGCGACTGGATTACCAGTCCGGTGCCCAGACCGTTACGCCACGGCCTGGGCTGGAAGCAACTGTTTTACAGCGAGCTTGCAGATTGCCTATTTCTGGCACGCAACACTAAAAGCAACTACTAATTAGGCTGAGGAGTGCCGTGATCGATGTAACTAACGCCAGAGCCCCGGTTTAGTGTCACAACATCCAGGTAGCCCCATTACTTGTTTATATGCCCCCTGCTCACTCCCTAGCTCCATCTCCGTCCAATCAGATCTCTGAAGCACATCCTGCCAGCCAGGGCGAGGCACAGTCAAGGTGCGCGGAAGGAAATGGAGCTGGAGATTGTCATTATAGATTAAGACTCCCCCTTTTGATCTAGTCTGCCCTGCGAGTGGAACATTGCGAGAATGTTGGTTGGTGGGAAGTTTAGCACCGAAGACGTCTGTCTGCCTATGTTAAATCCTCAACAGTACCAATATGTACAGCTATAAATGGTTCAAATATGCTCAATAACCCAGACAGCCAAGAAAAGCATTTATGCAGACATGAATGAATGCTTGCATAACTTTTTTATCTGTACGAATATTACGATTTCTTAGGACTTCGATACCATGAGATGTGCTAATTTCTTTCCCATGAGCCATCATTAAAAATGGTGGATTCATCCTTTTTGAACCAAACTATTTGAGTGCACAGACAGAGACTGCAAATTAATTAAAGGCATGACTTGGCAGTGTTGAAACCAATGTACTGATTTGGCATTTGGCTACGCCACTTAAATCCGCATCCATATGATTGGGTTACAATCAATGGCCAGCATGTGAAACCAACCACTTGAATTACTTATGTTGATAAGGTAACGTAATACTGTGATAGGCTCGTGTTAGCGCAATGTTTTGCGCAAGTTCAAGGTCAGCCACTGTGGGCAAAAAATATATATTTCAGAAGTGTAGGCCGTCGGTGTGTAGATATGATCGATTGCATACCACATCTCATCTACACATATGCCACTGCTAATGCTCCACTGGTTTGCTGCTTGGATACCATTAGCAAAATGAGTATTGCTGCCCTGCGTGTACGCCCATGTGACACTTGAGCCTTGTTCGCTGTGGGTCAGTTGATAGCTCTGTTCCCTAACATGGAACAACTAGATCACGGTCACTATACTGGTTGAGAGACCTTTCCAGATATACCGTTGCCGGGCCAGCTGGTGTGATTTTTCTGTGGCACCCCTTTTCTTGTGGCAGCTTCTGCTTATTCAGTCTCTTACAAAGTTTCCACATTATAACAGCCCGGCTTGTTTACACATGAATGCTCATGCTGGTGGTATTACTTCTCTACCGTAGTGGGGAGAGAGGAGTGAAAGAGCGAGTGTTAGGATAAACCTAATGCGGCGGTATAAGTTTAGAATAAGTCAATTTACCATCTTACAGAATAATGGCTAAACTTTTTGATATGAGCAGCAGTTCATGATTACACTGATGCTCTTTATCCACTCCTCCCACCCCCTTCGCCGTTGGGATTTATTTTTCCTATTTTTCCTCCCCGCTTGAACGCATTGCTATCATTTCCACAACCGCAGCCAGGAGCCGTATCACTCGAGTGTGCTTGGCATCCGGAAGAACATCACAGAAGGTCCAAACTCTAAGCCCCTCAATTCGCGTAGTGTTGAATACATATTTGGCATGGCAGAAAAAACACTGACAGAGCTCTGATGTGTGTCTTCCAGTATTCCAGTCATCCCCGTCATTGTGCCAAGGTAGAGGTTTTTCCATCTTATGCACACAACACATACACCAGCTGAAGTTTGATGAAATAGGCACGAGGTGTTTGTGTGCATTTTTGCGGTTCAAAGACACACAGATGGTCTGGGTGATGTAAGGTGCATGTACTTTAGTGTAAGGTGCTACTACGGTATATAGTCTGTCTATTAAACCCTTTACTCATGAGTCTCAATGCTGTTTGGAAGTGAGACCAGATTCTACAAAATGACGACCTGAGACCATATTCTACAAAATGTCTTCTAATATCCTGACAGTTTTCTGGAAAAACGTATCAGGCCTCCGGACCCCTATCTGGAAATATGTTGTTCCAGGGACCCCCCCCCCAGAAGCAAATATTCGAGTTTAAAAAAGTTAGCTGGGAAAGAATAAATATTGAAAGATTTTTTTTTTAAATAGAAGATCTACAAGCTCATAGCATGGCACCGAGTGCCGTGCTATGAGCTTGTAGATCTGCTATTTTTCAATATCTTAAGAATGAAATAATGGGTAATGTGGTTAAACGCCAAAGTGACACAGATGCGTTCCAGGTCATAATGAGTAATGCATATTCCATTGATTAAAAACCCTAGGCCCCTGCTACAGTGCTACATGTTCAAAACATGCTGCCTTTTTTTGCACTTCCCTCAAGGCCATAACATCTTTGTGAGCAACCAAAGGGCCCTGCCATAGTTCCCCCCCCCCCCCTTTTCTTCTTCATTAAACTATTCATCATATGTGGCTCCATCAAAAATTAACCATATCCTCACAGTTCATTATAAGATGCCCTGCTTTTTATTTCATGAAGTAATTCATCCATAATATATGTGTATATTGCAGGATGCCTGTTAGAGACAGAGGAGCTGGAGACCATGCAGCCTCAATGTTCAAAAAACAGAGTTCTGCAGAGAGTAGATGAACCCGCTGCATGCATTTGTTTAAATGGAGTTGGCAATTAAGAGCTGGAATATGTGTTAACTCTTCAAACAAACCGCAGTCTAATTACTTTTAATTAGTAAGGATTTGATGTGATGCAACTACTCTAGGAAGGTATTATGATTGAGAGGAAGAAAGCTATCATTAAATCCATTCGGAAGCAAATTAGCTGCATTTTAGTAGTTGGTGTTTAGGAGGGCTCTTGCAGTTCACCAAGCCAGCTCTGGAGAGCTTAGTGTGAACTTATTAGAAGTGGCGGGTTGAATGAAGATCATCAGGCTCCGCTCTGATTGAATCCCATCTCATCATCCGTGTTGTCTCTGCCCGGCCACGGATCACTTCCTGAGTGAGTCAGTCGGCAGTGAGCCTTCGTGATTGGTCGCCTCCACTCATCCAGGGGGGGTGGCGATGAGCGACTAAACCTATTTTGTCTGCCAAAATGCCTCCTGGGAATCCAAATGATGTCAGTCTGGTTGATGCTCAGGCATGAATCTCAGTGCATTGACAAAATGTCAAAGCGGAAGTGGCGGGTGGAATGTTGTCCGGGGCATTGTGTGCGGCGAGGTAACGGAGAGAAGGCTGAGAGCTGTCCCATGTCAGCTCAATGTGCAGTCATTACTTCTGGATGAACAATGACATGTTTGGCCAGGGAATATAGCCGGGCCAAAAAGTGACGGCAGGCTGTGGAAGTGTGGGTTCTCTGCAGCAATCAATTTGTTGCGTTTGGACGCCTTGTGTTCTCCCGCAAGGAAGTGAGTACACACATACGCACACACACACACACACACACACACACACACACACACACACACACACACACACACACACACACACACACACACACACACACACACACACACACAGGCGTGTGCCTTGTCACTACAGATGGTAGTTGGCAGAAGGATTTGTAATTGGAATAGGCTTGCTTTCCGCATTGAAGTCCGATGCAGGAAAAACTGCTGAAAAGAACTCTGTACTCTGTAGGCTTAACGAGAAAGCACAGGAGATTAGAGTTAAAACACCACAATTAGTGTCTCCACTGAGGGCACATGTGTCTGCAAGTGTGCCATTAAATGGCACATTACTCTCTCTCTTCCATCCCATAATGAATGCCTTTTGCCGACATGTGGGCGTGAATGATGTCATCCTTTAAAATCACACTCCAGAAATACAGACAATTAATGTTTGGGTTTAATTGTATTACTTTTTCTATAGACGGTCCTGTAGTTTCTTTCTTGAGTTTCTGAGCTTCGTACTAGCATCTCTGTTGACATTCACCCATTCACCATATTAACCAGATCAACATTCATTAATTCATAAATTAAATTATTAAATTAATTATGTACTGGCCATATATGGAGCGTGTCTTGAGTGTACAGGGTTTGGAAGGGGTTCACATCAACATGGAATGTCAGAACATGACAGCTCCATATATGGAGATCTAAGGGTGGCAGCGGGGGTTAGTGTCTTGAGTGTACAGGGTTTGATGAGGGCCCAGGTTGGGCCGGGCCTTAGTTTTTGGGTCTGTTGAGAACTGTAGTTTTTGCCGACTGCATTAATTAACTTTGGGGCAGGCCTGTCTAGAGTTTAAATGGACAGGTATCAGTCAAAAGGGAGACATTGAAGAGGAAGGATAGATGGGGAAGGATCAACATATGGAATGTATGAATACTGCAGGTTCTGACATATATCCATATATGGAGATCTAAGGGTTTGAGGTCAGATGCAGAGTTGCTGGCCAATATTGATGACATCGGGGATCTCATATGGGCTTAATTGCGACAGTAGGTCGCATTTACTATGACATCAGGGATCGCCATCGCTGATGATGTCACAAGACCTGGGCACCATAATTATATGGGGGCTTTCCCAATCCAATGTATGGGGATTTTGAGTGATACCGTCACTGACTGACGGACAAAACAAAGTAAGTGCAACCTGCAGTCGCAATAAAACAATCACACCTGTGTGAAGTGAGGGGCGCTCTAATCATCGTACATCATCATCAAGAATGGTGGTCCCTTATTGGCCAAGGGTGGCCACCGACATACCCAGGCGATTTGTACAGACACATGACGTAAATTCTCCATTCTTCTTCAATGGCATTTAATGTTCATGCTCAGACAGAATCTACACTATAGCTGTTTATAGGAGTCCCTCAAAAATCACACCTGTGTTAACCCATTCTGCACCCATTTTGGTGTTGGCATCATGTTATGCTTTAGCTATTGAAAAATAGCAGATCTACAAGCTCATATCGCGCCACCGAGTGGCGCGATACGAGCTTGTAGGTCTGCTATTTTTGAAAAATCGAAGAACGACTGACATTTTTAGAATCTGATCTCAGGTCAGAATGGGTTCGTCAGACCAGCGTGTGTCCAGTGGAAACCTCGTATGAATCTGATCTCAGGTCAGAATGGGTTAAGTGAGGGGCGCTCTTTACGCAATGTTTGTGTTTACACAAACACTCAAAATTGTCCGTTCATTGTCGATGGCATTTAGTGTTTGTGTTGGAACAAAAATTGGGTTACATACAGTTACAGTACACCAAAAGCTGGACATATAGGAAAAAATAGATGCCTCATTGGCCGCTGCAGTTCATTGGAGTGACCTGTATCGACGTGAGGGCGGCAGGCACGCTACGCCACGCTACCATTCAAGTAGTCACGTATTCAACGTGGAAGCTTTTGACCTCACTTGAGTACAGACAGACTCCCCAGAGCCCAAGGAGGCGTCGTCTACCTTTCCCATGTCTACGGGCGCCAGTGCGCCACCCTGCTTTTTCAATGCAAAATGCGAAGACATGTGAATATGTTCGATATAGGGAGCTGCTCTATATTGGGCTGTCGGATAAAGATAATTTGTGAGATCAGCTGATTGCCGTTGTTTTATTTTAGACACGTGTTGTTAATGCGTTTTGTAAAATGCACCGTTTGGACAATTCCAATTTGATGATTTGTAGTTTGTCATTAATGTCAGTTCCATTTCTCCCCACCTGCTGAATTACACTTAAGTAAAGTTGTAACAGTAATCAGTAATGGGATGCTGGCAGTTATTTTGTGTAAAATGGTGATTGTGTTAAGTCTTAAAGTGCACATCAGCGCATCATCACTTCCACCGTGTAATCTGATTTCTGAAATGGATGAGATTGTTTTGACACTTCAATGAATATTTAGTGTAAGCACCTGCAGCTAACAACGTCTTACCCTTTCTCATAGCACGAGGAAGGATAATGGCATAATCAGCGTTTCTGAAGTGAACCGTCCCCTAATCTTAATGGCGCATGGAGAGAACGACATGCCTAGATTAACAAAAAGTAAGAATTACTACTTGTAA
Source organism: Protomyctophum parallelum (assembly GCF_964188405.1). Lineage (NCBI taxonomy): Eukaryota > Metazoa > Chordata > Actinopteri > Myctophiformes > Myctophidae > Protomyctophum > Protomyctophum parallelum. The sequence continues at coordinate 7,761,015 of NC_139704.1, read as the reverse complement.
AAAGAAAAACGCACACGCTAATAAGTTAACAGATGTTACTTCAGTCATACATCATAGAATTTCAAGGTTTTCAGATGATTGCAAAACGTGTCTCGGGGTCAGTTGAAGGCCTCTATGATACTCCTCCAGCAGGGGGCGCCATAGGAGAGTCTCTTACTATGACGTCCTGTCATTGTTTATGGTCATGATGAAACTGTGGCTCTGATATGAGCTCACCTTGCATCAGCTGAGCGAGTGGTATTCTGTGACACAGTCAGTGGTTCTCAAGCATTTCCATTGAAGGACCTCCACAAAGTCATGTGTATTTGGCCGTGGACCACCATGTGAACCCATTTTGTTGCCGCAGGGACCCCCAGGTGTGCCAGGGTTATGGGGTCACTCATCACCATGCTGGCCCTTACGGGTCCATTTGGTTCCATTTGTACACTCTCAGAGTTAAAGTATCTATAAGCATTATGTCAAAAAAATTAATTACTTTTCCCCCCCCTTTTTTTGTATTCAGACAGCCAGCAATGAGTAAGATGCTCCCAAAACCAATTTAGTCTCTGTGACACATGCAGGGGCCACAGTCTGCATTCAAAGATTTGTCCAAAAAAAAACCTGGTTGAAATGACTAACCAATCAGGACGTAGACCAAAGACAAATGTTTGAATGCAGACTGCGGTCCCTATAGTGTCACAGAGACAAAGGAATGTGGGGGCGTTTTACCCATTGCTGGCTGTCTGGGGGGGAGGGGGGGTCGATCTTATGATCAAAACAAGAACATTACTATATATAATGGTGTGTGAAAAAGATGAAAGAAAACTGTGCCACGGACAAGATCAAGTCTTTGCCACGGGCACATTTGTCCATGTACGGACACATTGATGACAGCTGGTCAGGGTCGTTAGCAAAATATCTAAAATCCAAATCTTTGCACAAGTCTTTGATTCCTCGCACAGTGTGCAGTGCCCGTAAGTTGTCATTAAATTGCCCCATTCTGGCATCGCTTTGCTTTGTCAAGCCTCAGTTATATTTATACTTTAATAGTTGCACACTGGTTATTGCCTGCCAATAGCAGATGTACAAGTCACAATCGTGACGCGTTGTGAGCTTGTAGATCTGCTAATTAATGAGCACAACACCGCTTGCTGGCAGTTTAGGGTTAAGAGCTTTGCTCAGTAGGTCGCACCTAGATGGAGGCAAGGGGAGAGCATTATTCATTCACTTCCTCCATCCTGATTTTCATATCTGGTCCCAGTATTCAAAGCAGAGCTTTGCCGAGCACATGCTCTCATGTGTACCCTTCAAAGTAGTGCCAATTCATTGTTTGGTAAATGGTGCATTTATTTAGCGCCTTTGTCCAAGGCGCTTTACAGAGATTGTGCTTCACATTCACCCATTCACACGCTGATGCAGGAGGAAACCATGCAAGGCACCAACCTGCACATCGGGAGCAATTAGGGGTTCAGCGTCTTGCTCAAGGACACTTTGACACTAACTCTGTGGTCCTTGAGGCGGTTCCAGGTCATCCCCAGCTAAATGATGGAGAGTTGGTAACCAAATGGACCCTCAGATCTTTAGCTCTTGAGAGCGTAAAATGAAACCAAATGACATCTGCATTATTTCATTTACCAGAAGTATACACAATTAGAGAATTTACTGTAGGAGTATTGTTATTTTGATCGTTTGCCAAAAGCATGGGGAATTGTAATCTCAGGCTAAATCTCAGGCTAAATCTCATGTGGTCCGTGGCCCATTTCCGAGAGCAAGTAAAAAATAAAAACGTATATTTTCATGTCAGAATTCTCGCATCTGCCCATCTCATAGTCCTACGAGACAAAAAAAACTCAGAATTCAGAGATATAAAGTTGTGAGAAGAAGACTCACGCAGACGTTTAATTGTATTCAGTGGCTCAAATGAATATATTGGGCCAGGGATCCCACTGTGCAGTAATATCTATCCATTATTCAAAACCCATAGTGCTTGTGGGATTTACTACAAGAGTGTGAGTGGGAGGGAGGTGTATCCCAATGGTTTCTTGAGGAGAACATTTTTGCTATAGCTTCTGGCTGGAAATCTATCTATCTATCTATCTATCTATCTATCTATCTATCTATCTATCTATCTATCTATCTATCTATCTATCTATCTATCTATCTATCTATCTATCTATCTATCTATCTATCTATCTATCTATCTATCTATCTATCTATCGCTATCTATCTATCTATTGCTATCTATCTATCTATCGCTATCTATCTATCTATCTATCTATCTATCTATCTATCTATCTATCTATCTATCTATCTATCTATCTATCTATCTATCTATCTATCTATCTATCTGTCTGCCTGTTGGAGCCTCTACAGCGGTGCGCATTGGGCACTGGCCTACTTGGAACGATGCAAGTTGGAAATTAATGCCCCACCCCAATATTATGCCCAAATATGGAGTCTATGCAGATGTCAGAACATGCCAGCTCCATATATGGACACTGGGCAGGGGCCCTGTCCAGAGCCCGGGCAGAGGCCTTTTTAGGGGCGGTTCTGGACAACCGTGGGTCCGACCGACTCGACACCTGGCACTGCACCCCCTGTGGTGGTGTGGAACGTGTGTGTCAAATTTGAGGTTCTCGAGTTACGTGGATTACAGACGTACGTACACACACAGAGACCTGGTGCATTTATAGTTATATATATATATATTTCTTTTTTACTATTTTCTTTTAATTAACTTCATTTTATTAAGATGTTCCTCTCATTTCCAATTGGCCCTCTGCAACCCCCTCTTTGAAAACCTGTGGGGTGGAGTGCAGGAACAAATAAGGGCAAGTTCTGTAGAAAATATAATTAAGGCGTTGTGGATTACTGTGCATGTCTGTGCATCCTAATTATTTGGTGGAAGGGAGGATCACTGGATTATACAACCGGAACATTGCTGTCTTACACACACACACAAACACACACACACACACACACACACACACACACACACACACACACACACACACACACACACACACACACACACACACACACACACACACACACACACACACACACACACACACACACACACACACACACACACACACACACACACACACACACACACACACACACACACACACACACAGGGGCGGCAGTGGCTCAGGGGTAGAGTGCCTGGATGGTAACCGTAAGGTTGCCAGTTCGAACCCGGGCTCCCCCAGAGTTACTGTCGAAGTGTCCTTGAGCAAGACACTGAACCCCTAATTGCTCCCGATGTGCTAGTTGGTGCCTTGCATGGTTTCCGCTGCCATCGGTGTATGAATGTGTGTGTGAATGGGTGAATGTAATGCACAATCTCTGTAAAGCGCCTTGGATAAAGGCGCTATATAAATGCACCATTTACCATTTACCATTTACACACACTTTACATAGATTGTGCATTGCATTCACCCATTCATACACCGAACAGCACATCGCGAGTAATTAGGGGTTCAGAGTCTTGCTCAAGGACACTTCGACTCTAACTCTGGGGGAGCCTGGCCGGGATCGAACTGGGAACCACATGGTTCCCATCCAGCTGCTCTATCGGCCACTACACCGCCCCAATGACGAGCCCTGGGAGCCTAGGCCCCAGTGAGCACCATTTACATCGTTTTACACGGAACAGCGCAGGACAAAACACTACATTATGTACGTTGTTGTGTACATGCAGACCCCCTCCCACTGTCCCTGCTCCAAGATAACAACCTCTGTCTGTCAGCAAGCCTTGAAGACTAAACTAATCTTAACTGTGTGCGTGCGCACGTGCGTGCGTTCAAATGGTTCATGGCATTTTCAGTATTGGCTTATTCACCGTTGAAAATAGATGTTTTGCATTAATTTGTTCCAGTAGCTTATAGTTTATTCGTGCAAAGTCTGAGGGGGAAGTTCAGCTCAGGTCCACACATTAGAATTGTTAACTGTAAATACGCACACCTGACTCAACCTAAATTATTTTTTGATAACACACAAAAGCCTTGTAATTAAGCTCAACTGTACTAATAATAATTTTGTACTAATGTTTCTCTAATGAGATTCCATTAAGAAAAGAAAGCTGCTCTGCGCAGTATAGTACCTGCTGCCTGTCACAGTTAAATATGGTAGGTAGCCTGCTGTAAATCTCTCTCTCTCTCTCTCCCCGTGCTTTAGATGTATAGGGGTGGCTGTTTAGGTTAATTGGAGGGAACCTGGTTCCCTGCAGAGCTGTGAGACCCCATGGAGAGCCCTCTGCTTTGGCTTGTGGGAAATGATGAATAACCTGGCCTCTGTGGGCCAGGGCTCTGCTGTATAGCCGTGGCTTCTCAATCCCTATGCAGTGCACTGACTGTGCAGCAGATTGCAGCTCCCACCTAAGCCGTAGATGATTTAGAAAAGAAGCCGCAGTTCGTGCAAGACTGGCACAAGAGTGCCGTTTCGCGAGCCGTGAGTGTGTGTATATATATATTAATGTACAGTACATATACTGTACAGTATATCACACTGCATACATAGATTACAATAACGGTACACTAGTATTAGGTGTTTGGGTGCATGTTGGCTCATTTCTAGGATGGATAAAGGATGGCTGGGTTCAAAGTGCTGGGGTGAAGTTGATTTGTGGTGTCATCCTTCAAGCCACATGGTCCACTCAGAGTTATTAAGATCACGGCCTCCAATCACAGAGTGGCCTCCATCTGCCCTTGTCCTGGGACCACCGTACGATCTGCACTACTATACAACCTACGCCGCTTCAGTCAGTATTCAGTCCAACCAGGCTTGGTTTAAGTGGTTATAGCGGCCCAGATAGTTTGGCCGCCGCTGCTGTGTGTTCGGAATGAAAAGCTTGAGAAATAGATATGCATCAAGTACTGAATAAAGCAATAAGGCCCAGTGGGGATGTGGAAACAATGGCTCCTTCCAGGTGGCAGTGTAGCTGTGAGAGCAGAGAGACGGGAATTGGATGAGACAGGAGGCTCGTCTGGCTGGCTGGCCCGCGAGCATTGGACTTGGCAGTTCTCTGCCAGGGAAACGCTGACAGGCAGGCGTGCCTGTCACAGCGCATAAGTGCCTCCGTGCACAACCCGCCCCGGGCACTGTAGCAGCGTAGGCCAGGGCCATTCCTACGGCTCCAGGGCTCCATGCAGGCCTGGCGCTTTGGCTATACAGATCGTTGTGTCGTGCTGGGCTAGGGCATGTGTCACTCCCTTTATGTGTGTGAAAGACGGAGCTGTTTAGGGTGAGAGAGTCGTCGGTGAGGGAGGGCGTTGTGGGAGTGTGCAAGTGAGCAGAGACTGATGAAGAGATGAATTGGATGGATGTTGAGGAACTACTACTGTATTCCTTTTTTTACTCAAATTACATCCATAAATGTTATGTCAAATCCATCCATCCATCCATCTTCAACTGAGTATCATGGCAGTATCATTGCGCTATCCTTACCCGTGCTCTGGCTTAATTGGCCAGGCTGGGCATAACACAGATCGACAGGTCACCACATTCGGCGCACCACAGCTGTCATCACCATGACAGTGGCTTGTTTAGGAGCAGACAGGTTGTTGATTGGGGTCATTGAGAGTTCAAAGTGCCACTTTGACCGCTGCGCTAGTGTGCTACAACCGGGGCATGGCATTTTCACTATTGGCTTATTCACCATTGAAAATAGATCCGCTCAGGTCCACACACACTCCACACATTTGAATTGTTAAAGGGATTGTGACATTAAAAAAAAGGTTTTGGAATTGTTTTTTTTTAGGTTTTCTAATCTCAATTGCACCCAAAAAACATGAACTTTTAACATTCAGTAGATTTTCTGTGATCTGGGGTTTTCTGGCTCAAACAGGTGCCCTGATTTGCCGGCAGTAAGTGACATCACTTACTGCAAATCCCATATATGTCAATGGGATTTGCCAGCAGATGTCACTGTTTCACTGTTTTGCCTGTTTTCATTGTAGCTCAAAAGGCCCAAAAAACCCCAAAGAAAACTTCAGACCACAGAAAATCCACTGAATGTTCAAAGTTCAGGTTTTTGGGGTGTAATTGAGGTCATAAAACCTAAAAGAAAAAAGAATAAGAAAAATAAATGAAAATGAATGTCATAAAACCTTTAACTGTAATACGCACACCTGACTCAACCTAAATTATAGTATATATACATGACATGAGTAGTAGATGTGTGGCTTGACCTGTGTGTATCGGATTGTGTTAATTAATTCAACGACGCCTTCATACAAAGACGTATAAATCAGGCTAATGGCAATGGACTGGAGGTTTATGGCTTTTGGAATCTCCAGCTCGGACAAGCTTGCTGGGGCATACTGTCACTGTCAGATGATTTATTCTTTAACCGCGTCTCAGAGGCCTCCCCAAATTCACCCACGTACCTTACTTACTGGTTAGTATTTGAGATCTTTTTGATGAGAGTTGGTCATTGTTATTGACCTTGAACATTCAGCCTTCTCACCCAACAAGTAAGGGAGTGCCCATGGGTGTCATTATGATCACCAAGTGAGGGTCACTCATTTTAAGTACTCTGGTGCAAATGTCTTTTCCAATGTGAAAATTTACATTTTAACAAATCTGATTTAAAATTATACATACAATTCTTTACATATTTCATCTTGCAAACCCAAACCCAGTAGAAAGAAAGAAAGAAAGAAACTTGGTGAGTGAGAAATATACACCGAAGGTGCGCATGCTAAATACGTATGGTACAAGCCACGGTAAATAGCAGTGGAAAATGTTAATAACACTATAGTATGTACTCGCTATTTCACTCCGTAAAAGATCAACGTGCCCATCAGCTATTTAATTAAATCATTGTAAAATAGAAAATAAATAGCTAAAAGGGAAAGGGCAGGAGAAAGGCATTAGAAGATGTTTATCTTTTTCTTTCATTTAGATTAAAGCTCAACTCCTGAACCAAACTCCACAAACTCTCTCTCTCTCTCTCTCTCTCTCTCTCTCTCTCTCTATCTCTCTCTCTGTGTGAGAGTTCTCTGACAGGGAGCATCTTGGTTTGTTTACATTACCTAACCATGACCTTTTCTGCTGTTTCGCTGCATGTTTGCATATCCCAGCCAGCCCAGTTGTTTTGACTACCCCCGTGTAAGAGCACTCCTCTCAGCCTGGTTTGGTCCTGTAAAGCAAAAGTTTCCAAAGACTTTAATTTATTCAAATGTATACTTTTTCACGTCTCCACTTTGGGGAGGGGGAGACCGGGGAGTATGTATATTGTGATACCGAAGAACTGAAGCCTCTCTGGGCCCTGTGAAGGGAAGAAGAAAAGCTTAATCTAAACTTTTTAAATATCATGACTCCCTTTTTAAGGTCAGGACAATGTGCCGTCGAATTATAATGTTTCCCACGATTTTGAGGGGAAGTTGGGGCGATGCTAGGAGTCTCATCTAATACCCTTAATCCCGCTCCTTGTATCTGCTGAATTGCATGACCCCTTATATCGATCTTTCTTGGCATGTATAGGAAATCAAAGTCACCCAGAAGTGGGAACTCATCTGATTTCCTGAAAACAAATTCGTCCTTACGCCTCCCCTTACGCCTTCATTTCAGTGTTCCAGGGCGGATGTTAAGTGTATTGATCCGAGCGAGGATTATGACCCGGTAAGGGAAGATGAAGTGCTCAGGCCTGGCCCCCTGGCTGCATGGCTTTCCTTCTCAGCCACACTTAAATATTCCAGCCACACGTTTCTAATGAGCTGCCCGGCTGGAATGCTTTTCAACCGCAGGAATTTCATTATCAATTGGAAGTGAAGTGACGTTTATCGAAAAGGAGAAAGCAGAGATGGGTCTAAAAGACAGCCTGCGAATAGTCCTGAGAAAAAGAATGGTCCTTAAATAGTCCTGAGAAAAAAATAGTCCTGGGGGAAAAAATGCTATTTGTCCCAAAGTGACTGCAAAATAATTATTTGTTTCATAAAAAGCTTTATATAGCGGAGTAGCCAAAAAGTGAACCCGGACATGTTGAGTACACCAATGTTTTATGTTATAAATGTTTAGTATGGGTCCCCAGCATGTAGAAACTGCCGATGCTAACTTGCATGTTGAGCAATTTTCATAATTGGCATAATATGTGAACATACCATTAACAACCTATAGAAGGCAAAATATTAAAAATGTCATTATGCTTTATCTAGCATGTGATGTGTCAAAATAGGGGGTGTTCATGATGCTGAATCCATTTTCAAGCATTAGCATGGCTTAAAACGGCCATGCCCACTTGACAATTTGTGATGACGGCATTGGCTCTATGGGCTGGCTACTAGACTAATACCCTGTATAACATGTAAATGCTGTACCCCCCTCCAACTATATACTTTACACATTTTCAACTGTTTTTATTATATTGTGACACTTGCTTTGGCAATGTAAACGTATGTTTTCTCATGCCAATAAAGCTCCTTTGAATTGAAAAAATGTAATTGACTGCAGGGGATAGAAAAAGAGAGTTAAATTGAAATGATCCATTTCAAACACATGACACATGCTGTGTATTGTATACATGTATGTACAGTATGCAATTAGGGATTTGCTGTGTCAGCTGCTGTCGCAGGATAATGTGTTGTAGACCAGTGATTTTTCCGAACTTTTCAGGTCGAGACCCAAAAAAAGAGATTAAACTTTTGTCCCGGGGCCAGGACCCAAACTAGTGAAAATAGCAAGCGGGCATAATGCGTCACTTTCAGATTTCTCTTTTATTCATCATAAAATTACGTGAAATGTCTTTTTTTTTTTAATCCATGAACATTTTTGCTGTTTTGGGAATGTTTTTTTAAATCAAAACTAAAAATGTAGGAAACACAAAATATGGGCACAAATGGGTCCCGACACACTGTTTGGGAACCAGTGTTGCATAGACCCTCGCTGTGCTCTGCCATTTCTTCTCCACATCTGACTGAAATTCCTTTCTTTTCTTTTGTTTTTGTCTGTGTTTCCCACAGATGTGCTGTCGGTGGACCTGTGCCGAATCCGTCTCCCCGCCGGCCTCCGTGTTCTCCAGTTCAATGGCAAACACCAAACACTGTGCTTCCCTGCTCCTCTGTGCCTGACAAAGAGACAGACCTGCTCCACGGCTGAACCACGCAGAGAAGAACAGCCTCAGTTCTCTGCTTCTCTCTCTCCGTTGCAACCCCCCCCCTCCCCCCCTGGCGGGCATCTTCTGATCTCCCACTTCTCTCACTCTTGTCTCTGTGTCATCATGGCGTGTTTCCTGGCGTCTGCCCTGCTCCTGGTTCTCCAGACGTACGCTGCCCCGCCCCAGTTCGTCCAGGCGTCCAGCGTCGTAGGCGCGAAACCGAACCCCGCGATGATGATGATGGACCTCGCTGCCGCCGGCACCAGGTTATCGGCCAACGCCTCTGGAGACGACGTACTTCCACCACCGCCGCCGGGGACGAGCAAGCGAGCCCCTCACAGCATCATCATCGGGGTGCGCAAAGGGGGCACGAGGGCCCTGCTGGAGATGCTGGACATCCACCCGGAGGTGGCCGCCGCCGCCACCGAGGTGCACTTCTTCGACTGGGACGAGAACTACGCCAAGGGCTTCGAGTGGTACCGCGACATGATGCCCTACTCGTACCCTGAGCAGATCACGGTGGAGAAGACCCCGGGCTACTTCACGTCGGCGCTGGCGCCGGAGCGCATCCGCGCCATGAACGCCTCCATCAAGCTCCTGCTGATCCTGCGCGACCCGGCGGAGCGCGTCATCTCCGACTACACGCAGGTGTACTTCAACCGGCTGGAGAACCACAAGCCGGTGCAGGCCATCGAGAACCTGCTGGTGCGCAACGGCGCGCTCAACACGCGCTACAAGGCCATCCAGCGGAGCCTGTACGACGTGCACATGCGCAACTGGCTGCGCCACTTCCCCCTGGAGCAGATCCACATCGTGGACGGAGACACGCTGATCCGAGACCCGCTGCCCGAGCTCCAGAAGGTGGAGGGCTTCCTCAACCTGCCGCCGCGGATAGTGGCGTCCAACTTCTACTTCAACCAGACCAAGGGCTTCTACTGCATCCGGAGCGACGGCCGCGAGCGCTGCCTGCACGAGTCCAAGGGCCGCCCCCACCCGCCCGTCAACGGCACCGTGCTGCAGCAGCTCCGCTCCTACCTCCGAGAGCACAACCGCACCTTCTACAGGCTGGTGAAGCGCTCCTTTGACTGGCAATAAGCCCACCGGTCGGCCGGGGGGGGGTGCACAAACAGACGTTAGTCCCGACAACACATGCGTGGCGGGTTCAAACTAACCTGTGGCAGGTTAAAACGGACCCGTGGCTCCCGACATGCGTGGCGGGTTCAAACTAACCCGTGGCAGGTTGAAATGAACCCGTGGTTTCCTGTGAGGTTAGGATTTTTTGGGTATAGTGTGTCGGACTAATGCCTGTCGGACTGTTACTACGTCGGACCAAACGCACGCACCCGATCGGCCGCGCCAAAAGGACTTAAAGAAGATGCTATTTTACCTGTGATGAGGACAAATGAAGGGGACCAAGAAGCACTTTACGAACCTTGACATTTAAACGCCCCCTTTGAATAGCCTCTTAATATAACTCTGCTGTCAACGGTGGTTGCAGCTGGGCAGATCTGTATTTACATATTATAAGAGGGACAATAAAACTAAACAAAACATGAAATTGTAACTCCAGGCATACGATAAAGTGTGTGTGTGTGTGTGTGTGTGTGTGGGGGGGGGGTTCCTAAACTCAAAAATCATTCTCTCTGTGCCGAAAACCATTTTCAAGTGATTGCATATAGAGATGAATACAATTTTGTGAAGCCGAGCATTTTTTTCTCCTCCTTGTTTGATATTCTTGTTCTTAATAAACCGTTCTGCTTTGAAACATACTAGCAAGGTGGCATGTTTCTCTCTTTCTCTCCCTTCCCCTTAGCCCTCCAACTTGAGTTATTTTAGGGAGCATGCTATATGGTAGGCATAGAATAAGCCTTTGAATCGCTGTGGTAGAGGGAGGACATTAATGCAAGGAAATGGTTGCCCTGGAGCTGTGCTTTAGTAGTACAGGAATCACTAATAGCTTTGGACATTGAAGGTAGCCTCTGCCCGCAGCTAAATCAGACCAATCTCCATAGTCAGCACGCTCGGGTTCTGGGGGAACTCGTCTTGCATTTCACTGCTGCCTCGCTCAAACAATTTCCTCAGGTGTTTGACATAGCCATTAAATTATATGCTTAACAGGTCTCTCCAGACTTCTACGAAAAGGCAATTACATCACAATGTAATATTGGGCCCATTTCATGCTTTTCTTAAGAATTGACATCGTGTCAACGCCTTTTTCCGGTATGCCGTTTTCGTCGTATAGTGTAAGGGCATTTTGAAGTATAAATTAGCCCATTATTATAGCTATAGCGCTTCTCGGAGGTGTGTTCATCGCATGCTTTTCCCAGAAGCATTGTGTTGTGTGCTGCTCATAACGGATAGACATGGTTCATGTTTCCTTCATCGATTCCTCCTTTAAGCAGCAGCCAAAGCTACCACCCCAGAGGGATCACTGATGCTCATGTGATCTCCCCTCTCTGTCTGCGAGTGTTCAGCACGGCCTGAATAAGCACTAGTACTCTCCAGAGAGAGGAACAGTCATCAATGCCCAGTTGGATCTATTTGCAGGCAAATAGCAGGGTGTCTGGCTGACTGTGCAACATGAAGTGATCATCAATAGTGCCGTTTATATCTTAATTTGGGGTGAAAATGGCCTGAGCTAATTGTAAGCCATGCTGGAAATTCAGTTTAGCGCGGCAGCCAGCCTTGTATTGCTGTTACAAATATTAGGAAGTATATATTGCGGGATGTGACTTCAAACCGATGTCATGATTATTTCAAACTTATGCCACGATTACGATTAATGAACAATTATGAACATAAGTGAAAATACAAGCTCACACTGTGGACACACAAGCTTGTAGATTGGTTACTTTAGCTATTTTTGTACACCAACATTGTACGGTATAATACAAGTGGCAAATTCGGACTAATCGATTTAGTTGATTATAAAAAGGTTTTGTGTCGGTTTGTTGATAGAAAATGTGTAAATATATATATTTTTAAATGTTGATTACTCGATTAACCCACATGACCAATATTAAGTTGGTTGCTGGTTCTAAATGTTGGTTAGATATATTGGTTAGATATATGCTCTGTTAATTGTATATATATATATATACATATATATATACATACATACATACCTTCAATCAAAACACACAGAAAGCAAGCAGAACATGTCAAATGCTGTGTGTCCAGTCATGACCAAATGTGTTCTGTTATTTTTATCCCATTCTGAATAAAAAAACTCCTCACCCTTACACGTTTTCCTCACCAGGGGGCACACAGACCCTGGGGGATAACAGGAGAGGACAGACGGTGTGAGTTAAGTTAATGTGTCCAGACATGCCCATTCCCACAATCCCAGAGTCAGCTGTGCACGCAGGTGAAGAGGCTGGGACAGTTACCTCGTGACCCTGACCAGAGCCTGTCTGCTCTCATGCCTGTCACCCAGCCACTCACCTGGAAAGGAACACACTGTCCAGTCTGCCTCACAGGGACTGTTTAGTACCATGTTGTGCACGCACGCACGCACACAGACACACACGCGCGCACACACACACAATCACTTACACTCCAGGAGTAGGCTATAGTAATTCCATAAAGTAGAGTGGCAGGATCAAGGACAAAGAGGACATGCTTTGCTGCTAGCAAGCAGTGTGAAGGCTATATTGCTAAACATTGATTGATTTTAGTGATGTGATGGATGGGGAATCTGAAATGCATTTCTTCTTTAAATGAGACAATGAGACTTATTTGTGCACAAGGCCATGACTTGGCCTAGTGCGAATCATATGACGTTTTGTCAACCGAGAGTCTTCAGTGCATGCAACAAAAACAAGCCCAAACATAGCAGGAAAATACTAGTATATAAATTTAATCAACCAACATTATCGCAAAGAGGTTTACATAGATTAATATACCGTACGTAGACTTTTATGGAAATAATATTGTGACATCTTTTGAATTATTTGGAACGTTTTTGACTCTAATGATGACATTCCCAAAATAGGGATGTTGAAAGTGGTTAAAATGTCCAAACATTACTACAGTATGCTCATTATCTGTGATAGCATAAAAGTTCATAAGCTGTCACTTTTTCAATTGCAAATAAAACAGAATGTCATTTAAGTACAACCTTAACAGCAGCAAGTTACTTTAACTAATGGCCACTACTGAATGAGTTACATATCATTGGATAATATGTCTGCGATAATTGCCAACCTCAGCTGTAATTATAGGTCTGAGGGGCGGTGTGAAGCAATCTTCTCAGGGACCTTTTTGCCTTGTCTTGTCATTCTAGAAGCTTCTAATGATCTGTCTTGGATTGTGATGGATGAAGCACTTAGCACAGAATCAAAACCCAAGCAGCAAATGTTAGCCGCTCGCTTGCTAAGGCTGTTTGCAGGCCAACAGCTGCTGTAATTGTGCGATACAAGTCTATTACGGTGATTGTCCTTGATGTGGATTAATGACCTCCATGTCAATATTAGGAGTGATATACTAATGCAAATAAACAATCAGCTGACATGCCTCGATAGGCACACGGAGGTCGGGGGGAGGGGCAGTATGACCCGATGGGAACCCGAGAGTCACTTTGTCTTTGTTCACATTATCTGCGTTTGATTAAATTGATGAAAGCGATGCCTCTCGAGAGAAACAAGCAACAACCAGGTCTATGAAAACAAGGGACTATAGTCCACATGAGCACTTGGACCCTACTTTGGGTATATTTGAAAATAAATAGCTAGATCTACAAGCTCAAAGCTCATCCATCCATCAACCACTTATCCGGAGATTAGAGTAGGCCTAAGGGCAATAGGTGATCCCTACTCCCTGGCATAAAATGTTTTCAGATATATTGATTTGATGGTCCTTGCATGGTCCCCCAAAATGCAACTTGGCTGAAATAGTGTGTTAGGAGCTGGGGTAGTGGGGTTCCAGTATTTCTACCATAACCATATGACATTAACACAACTAACAAGGTGTGCTGTGGCTGGTCAACGAGGAGAAGAGAATAATATGTGAATTAAACATTTCAACACGTTTCTGAGTGAGCATATGACTGTAATGTCACGGTCACATTAATAGTTGAGTCACTGGGTTCCCCAGCACACACACAGACACAGACAGGTGAGGTACCGCCATGGGTTCTTTCACCATCACACAGACCGGTGCTGGTGGGGTGCAGGGTTCTAACTTTCTGCTTCACTCATCTTGGGAAACTGGTTGCAGGTAACTGTGTGGGTACAGACAAAATACTTTCCTTGAGGATTTCAAATGAGCTCCAACAAACATGGCAACAGAATGTGTACATTAGTACCAATTAGTTTAATTAAAACCCATGGTTTATTTTATGTGATTTTGGTCCAGTGTGACAAATGTTATAGGAATGCATGTTTGTGGAATATTATTACATTTCATTTAATTATTTGTTGAGATATTCATGTTTGATAGTAATGTGATTCATCATTCATGTGAAAACAGAGCATGCCCACGCAGAGCTGTCCAACCTCGACGCCACTGCTGTGGAGCCTAGCTCACACACACACACACACACCTACACACCGCTTGTTTCACCATCAATGGATAATATAAATTGGGAATTAGGTTGTGTGTGTGTGTGTGTGTGTGTGTGTGTGTGTGTGTGTGTGTGTGTGTGTGTGTGTGTGTGTGTGTGTGTGTGTGTGTGTGTGTGTGTGTGTGTGTGCGTGTGCGTGTGCGTGTGCGTGTGCGTGTGTGTGTGTGTGTGTGTGTGTGATCACGTGGTGGTTGTTATCTGTAGCTGCATGGTTTCTGAGACTCCTTCCACCATGCCATTCTCTCATCTCTCCATCGCAGCTTATTGCTCTCAGGTCAGGAGAACATGTTGGCCAGCCTCCAGCACAGAGTTACGCCCAGTCCAGGAGTCAAGAAGACACCCACTCAAGGATAATGTACAGTGTGTAACTGACAGCTCACTGCTCATTGTCTGATGTGACTTTACTGCTGAAATGAAAATTAATGTATGTTAATGTGCAATTTCTTCAGCCTAAAATAGCTCAATAGATGGGGTTCAATTAGCGTCCTCTTGCTAATTGTATTGCCATAAACCTTGTAGAATTAAGATGAAGAGTGAAAACATTCCTAATAGTGAACCATGACCAGGAATGTACAGATTCATTCATTCTGTCTGGGAGAGTGTTGCTGTACATTATCATCTATTTAAAATATGTTTTGTTTTGTGTAGTTAAAGTAAACCATGGTCATTCATTTTCTGTTGACAAGGTTTGATCATAGGGGGAGCTGTGGGGAAAAAAGCACGTTAGCAATAGTTCCAGGAAGTGAGGTACCAGGAACAGCTATAAAAGTACAGGAAGTGAGGCCGCCAGGTGTTCCATTTTAGGTATCAAAAGGAGTGTTTGGTGGTGGTTTGTCAAAGAGACTCTTTTAAGGCCAATACTAAACTACAATCAGAAATTGATAAACCACAGAGTAGTGGGGTCGGAAAAATTTAGAGGGTTTATCTCTGAATCAAGTCAGAGCTTTTGGACAAAGGTGAACCTGCTGTGGCTCTAGCCGCAACTCGTTTTACGGCCTGTCGCAGAATTACAAAATGGCGGCTCGGAATATCACTCTTGGAATATTTTGGACAGAAAGTAGCTGTCTACGGGGGATTTTTATGAAAAACAAGCTTGGCAGATTGAAAGAGGATAATTCAAGCTTGGACTACAGCTGCAATGTTGGTGAGTTTAACGTAGTTTAAGACAAGCAGATCACAAACCAAATTGAATGAGTGGGGAGTCAATGGAGGGTATTGCAACTCTATATTCATCCCATTGTAAAAAGAAATCTAGAGTTGCAAATTGCGGCTACTGTGGCTCCTGGCTTGAAGGTTGGGTGAGGAATACCAATACTAGATTTTTAGAAAAATAGAAGATATAAATTTTTTGGTTTGATTACTGTAACTGTTAGCTTTGGGATTATGGTTTTAGCTTTTAGGTGGCGCTCCAAAAAACGAGCTCAAAACGCATCAAATCGTGATGCATTTTGAGCTCTTGAATCAGCTATATAGGCCTACTACTTTTTTAATGTTTGAAAATATGAAACGATAATTATGATTATATCTCCTCAAATAAGTATTGTGATTATCTCAAATACTTACTTAATTGTACTTACTGTATGTAATAATTGTGACGGGCCTAATTTTTCCTTGCTTGATGCTGCTTAATGCTGCTGTTTGTGTTGGATGGTCCTGGATGCTGCCTGTGGTGTATGCTATTTGTGTTGAATGCTGCTTAATGGTCAAGTAAAGTCAATTTTATGTATAAAGCACATTTAAAAACAGCCGACGGCTGACCAAAGTGCTGTACACCAAGAGAAAACACATTGCACAATATATAAACTCGTTGTGCAAAAACATCACATACTGTATTACACAACACATCACGATTATAAAAAACATCAGAAAACACAGGGGCAGCAAGTACACTAAAATAAAGGCATCAAATACAATACATTTTAAGGCATCGGTTAAAAAAGGCTTTTCACCAATTTCCAGGTGAGGATTTAAAAGGCCTAGCTGGGAGAATTAGGTGTGTTTTCAGTCTGCTTTTAAAATGTCCAATGAGGGAGCAGACCTAATATTTAGGGGGTAGATTGTTCCACGGGTTTGGAGCGGCGACCGAAAAGGCTCGTCACCTTTTGACTTAAGCTTGGTGTGTGGAACCTTGAGGATAGCCCCTGACCAGTTGACCTAATTAAGGCGCCGTTCTGTCTCCCTCTGTGTCTCGGATGTCTCCTGTCTCTTCTGCTCGCAATGCATTTTCAATGGTGGGAGTCACGTGGTTTGACGAGACAAGCTTGCTCCCTGGCTGTCTTCTGCCCTCCTCCCTCCTCCCCCATGGAACTCGTCAAACGTCTCGTCAAACCACGTAAGGTTGTCTCGTCAAACCACGTGAAAATGCATTGCGAGCTGTGCGACACACAGAAGAGACGGGAAACACAGAGGAGACGGCAGGTGTGAACGGCGCCTAGGGTTGTGTTGGATGCCGCTTGTGGCGATGCTGCTTGTGGTGCATGCTGTCGGATGCTGCTTGTGGTGTATGCTGTCGGATGCTGCTTGTGGTGTATGCTGTCGGATGCTGCTTGTGGTGCATGCTGTCGGATGCTGCTTGTGGTGTATGCTGTCGGATGCTGCTTGTGGTGTATGCTGTCGGATGCTGCTTGTGGTGTATGCTGTCGGATGCTGCTTGTGGTGTATGCTGTCGGATGCTGCTTGTGGTGTATGCTGTCGGATGCTGCTTGTGGTGTATGCTGTCGGATGCTGCTTGTGGTGTATGCTGTCGGATGCTGCTTGTGGTGTATGCTGTCGGATGCTGCTTGTGGTGTATGCTGTCGGATGCTGCTTGTGGTGTATGCTGTCGGATGCTGCTTGTGGTGTATGCTGTCGGATGCTGCTTGTGGTGTACTGCAGTGGTTCCCAAACGTTTTCATGTCAAGGACCCCCAAATTGACACTAATTAGCCAGCGGACCCCCATTTGAAAAGATATTCCAGGGACCCCCATGAGAGAAGATTTTTACGGCTCTTTAAGTGATTCTCAACCCATTTAATCTCAAGGACCCCCAGTTTGACATGCATATTAGTCTGCAGACCTCCATTTAATGGCATTTCTATCTCTGGGACCCCCAATTTATATTGTTAAAATCAATGCTAATTTAACTCTGAGAGTGTACAAATGGAACCATTTGTACACTCTTTGAGTTACAGACCCATTTGGGTCCATTTGGTTCCAAATTATCATTTAGCTGGGGACCCCCTGGAACTCCCTCAAGGACCCCTGGGGGTCCCCGGACCCCACTTTGGGAACCACTGGTGTATGCTGTTTGTGTTGGATGCTGCTTGTGGTGTTGGATGCTGCTTGTGGTGTACTGTATGCTGTTTGTGTTGGATGCTGCTTGGGGTGTTGGATGCTGCTTGTGGTGTACTGTATGCTGTTTGTGTTGGATGCTGCTTGTGGTGTTGGATGCTGCTTGTGGTGTACTGTATGCTGTTTGTGTTGGATGCTGCTTGTGGTGTACTGTATGCTGTTTGTGTTGGATGCTGCTTGTGGTGTTGGATGCTGCTATGCTATGTGTAAAAATGTGCATGCTCAAGTAAAATGTGACACATGATTTCACGATGAATATTACATATGCGTACAGGTGTGCACCATCTGCACCAATGCTTAATTTACACTCGTATGGTGCATACAATGAAGCATAAAAGTAGGCTTTTAGTCTTTGGAGACTATATCAATATGCAGCTGATTCAAGAAGATGCCTTTATTCTCCCTTTTGCAAGATGAATCAGTTCACTTCATGCTTTACAACAATGACATAGCTGGAGGCAACGTGGAGTTATTTGTTGAGGGTTTAGGTTGAAAATGCAAGTAGCCTACGGGGAGCGATGTGCAGTGTTGCAGGCAACAATGCCTAACATAAAAAGCAGCCCCACGCAGGCCTTTCTTAACACGCCGCCTGGTCCACAAATGAACAATGGATACCATTGTAATGAGATCAGGGACCGACAACCTACACAGCTCCCCAAAATACACCTTGTATAACCATAACGGCAGACACAAAAGGCTCCAGAATATTGGAACGATAATGATTAGCATGTCGGTGGTGTGGTGGATAGATGGTGGTTACATATTTTAAGGAGCTCTTGGTGCATGATTATTTATTCATTCGTTTGTTGATTTATATTTAATTGCCTTTGGGTGCAGAGGGCATGTGTTTGATGTGTTCCCGTGGTGCTCTTTACAAAGGGGGGGAGGGAAGCTGCTGCTGTTTGCAGGTCAAAGGGACGGGGAAGAGACTTGGCTCTGCTTCATTTAACCTTGTAACAGAAAAGCTAGGCCTGATTAAGCCAATAGTCGATGATAAAAAAGGATTAGGAGCAGCTGGGTCACCAACATGTCCGTACACGGACAAAATGTGTCCGTGGCAAAGACGAGGCCTGGTCCGTGACACATTTTACATTCTGTTTTACACGCCATTATAATGTTCCATAATGTATCATAACACCCACTTACTGAATGTCAGGTGTCAGGTTTTCTCCACAAAGTATGGCAATTATTTACCACGACAATATGGCACAATATGAGTCCAACTAGTACTAGTGGTGGTTCTCAAATGTTTTATTTGCAAAGACCCCTGTAACTCTTAGAGGATCTGTTTGTTTTTTCCCTTTCAATACTCAGAGTTACAGACCTGTTATTCAGGGCTATCTATTTATGTGTTTCAGGTATTATTATTATTATTGTCCAGACATTTTGTATGTCCATGGCAAAAACATTATGTCGACAAAAATGTCCACCACAAGCCGTGATTAGGACAACAACAAAGTATGGTGGATTGGGATTCTGTCTTGTGTGTGTGTGTGTGTGTGTGTGTGTGTGTGTGTGTGTGTGTCTCTCTCTCACATGAAGGTAGAAAACAAACAAACAAAACCAAAAAGATTTTGGCCTGCCATGCACGCTGCGCGGGCGAGATGATGTAACTGGGAGTGAGGGAACTTGACAGGTGGCCCAATGTGTGGGAGTGTGTGTTTCACCATTGTGTTGTGGCAGACCCATGAAAGTGTAGGACTTTCACATGGTGTTTGGCTCTCCCTGCATGAGCCACTGATTGTTGACCTCTTAACAGCCTGTGCTGGAGGAGACAGAATGTCAATAGAAGAAAAAGCAGCAACATTGGGCATGCACTATATTCCACAGCAGCGTCTCTCAGCACAACCATTTTCCACCAATTTTCTCTTCCTAACAACTAACAAGCTTGTTTACT
This sequence comes from Protomyctophum parallelum, assembly GCF_964188405.1. Lineage (NCBI taxonomy): Eukaryota > Metazoa > Chordata > Actinopteri > Myctophiformes > Myctophidae > Protomyctophum > Protomyctophum parallelum. The sequence continues at coordinate 7,741,147 of NC_139704.1, read as the reverse complement.
TTAATAGATTCTGAATCTACACATTAAAAGACGCACGTGCACACACACACACACACACACACACACACACACGCACACACACACGCACACGCACACACTGTAGTAACATCTCAACTGTAGCCACTTGATGAGGTATACAAATGAATGCAAGTGCATTCCATAAATGTGCAGACATACCCAAGGTCAATGCCTTAACAGTAGACACAAGCACAACCTTAAATGCAGAACCATATACATGCTCAGGTTTTCAGACTACTTGCCGTCACACGGTCACACCCCAGGCATAAAAGCATATAAACAAGCCCATCTGAATGTTCGGGTTTGACCTCGGGAGACGCAGGCCATGCCACTTCACACTTGTGCGGGTAGACAGACTTTATGCTTATTATTATTCAAGTTCCAGTCACTTCTCTCCCCCCTCCCACTTTCATCCCACAATCCTAGCCAGCAGCGCTTGTCTATTTAAATCACAAGTTGGCGGAACAGTGCCGGGAGGCATTTCACTCCAGAATATGAAATCTATTCTCCTCTGGGCGTATACAATAGCGCACCCTGAGTCCCTGCTCTGATTCCTCCCCTGCAAAACAACAACAACACTCGAGTCGGAATGCATGGCAGACATCCTTGCATGTCACTGCTAACGTAGCTATAGCAGCCATGCAGCCTGCAGGACCCACAGGAGCAAAGTATCACACATTGATATTTCCAACCGTGGCAGCTGAATTGGGCTTGGGGGAGCAGACTATAAAGAATGAGCTAGGGTCCCTCTCTCTCACTCGGCTCTCCTGAAGTCTGTCTGTTTTGTTTGCCTCTCACCGAGCTTATTAGGATCGCTCTTGTTCTCTAATCATTTGTCGATGTCATGGCTGATCATCGTCTTGCTTATTCAAGCGCTTTGTGGCGCCGCGGAATGAATGAATACACATAGGCCTATGTCCTTTTGTTTTTATTCATAATTTCTTTCCGTAATGTAATTTTTGTTGCAATAATTAAGCGCACTCCACCGGTGAGTCAGACACCTTGCTCTCGCTATGATTTGCTACAAAAGGAGCTCTTGCTAACGTTGTTCCAGTTCCAGCTGGACAGATCCAGTGGAGAGATATTCTTATGATGATAAAGATAGTTCAAAGGAATAGCAGAGACTTCAGAGGTGGTGATACCATCATTCAGCCCCCAGGCCCGCTGCATGCGGACTGAACCGGCCTAGGTCAGGATGTAGATCTGCTGGGCCTGCTTACATACAAGTTAATGAGTCAATTATGCATGTTATCCACTGCAGTGTTGGTTTTGACAGCAAATTTAGATTTTGGCTAGTCTCTTGAAGCTTGTAGATCTGCTATTTTCAGCATGCAACCAAGTGTAAAATGACTTATACTCCATCTCTTGTCCACTGTTCACTTCCTTAACGTCATAGCTTAGTTTTCATCTAGTTTCCACTTAGTTTTCACCAGTGAAAAAAGGTAGTCGACAACCATAGATGGTATAGTCATAGTATTGGTCGACAAAATCAACACTGATCCACTGTGGAGGATATTATGTCACTTTACGAGTAGATCTGCTCATGTAGCGCTACCAGCTGGTTTAGCTTTCGGTATAGTGTGCACTGATTTTTCAAACAGCATGTAGTGACAGAAAATACAGCAGGAAGTAATGATAAACTGAGTGGTGGAGTGATTGCTGTGCGCGCACCACACACACACACCGCTATAGGGTTTGAATTATGTTATGCACCATCTCTAGTAGTTAAGTAGTATATAAAACATCTCAACTGTAGCCACTTGAGGTACACAAATGAAATGCAAGAGAGCCATAAATGTGCAGACATGCGTACCCAAGGTCAATGATGACATTAACCACGTACAGTAGATCAACGCAGAGAGAGACGTTCTGTAAGGAAAGATCATAAATTTCATTGTAACTTTCATAGGAAGAAGAAGGAATCATGACCATAAAGCATCCCGTTTGGCATGCTATCTAAAGAATCCTTACCCTCCTGGAATGTACATAAAATATTATTTACAATTTCTGTTATTTAATTAATCTCTGCGGGCCGTTTAACTCGGCATGAATCAACATTTGCCTACCTGGATATACTTTATTGATGTGCTGAATTTGATTACAAATAAAAACAATTGTCTATAATTGTGCTCTTGAAGCAAGCTGTCACTAACATCTTTGTACATTTATTTAAATGTAGCCCCAATATCTCCCTCGCTGTTATACAATTATATAACGGCAATGACAATGGATCTACACTCAGTATCACCACATACAGTGTATTATATTATTCAGAAATGCTAGATTTCTTTCCTTTTGTATTCTTATTAACTGTGTGCGTGCGAGCGTGCGTGTGCAAATCGTCAGTGCTGATGTATCTATTTGCTACTTGGAGAGTGAGACAGAGAGGGCTCAGTGATGCATGGATATCCGTATTGCTGAGGGAGTGTGGGGGAGTTGTGTGGTCAACCTGCGCATGACCCTGTAAAATCTCAATTAAAAAAGAAACAAAAGAACTCGAGGAAAACGATAGTTTCTTCCCACAGCTGTTTTATTTTAGACAGACAATAGGCCTCAGTAAAATATACATGAAATCAGCATTATTAACAGGCCAACGCAGGCTGTTAAATTAAAAAGAAACCTCAGATCTTTCATGTTAAACTGAACATCATATCCAGTTGTCAGTTTATAAATTCGAATCACCACAGTCAATACACAGTGAATGAAAAGATGAAAGATGCCGAAAGTAGTATGTATTATACTTTTCATACTTGGACTCTGCTGCATTTAAACCTTCCAAATGTCTTTGGCCCGCTGTTTGTGACCCCCTGGCGCTGACATTCTGATAGAGCCGAGGGACGACTGCCATCAACGCATCAACGGCTGCCTGGCTTGGCTGTAATTTGCTGGGCTGTGGATGTTGCTAGGACAGCGAGGGGTGGATTACGTGCCTCTATATGGGTGCAGAGGGGACTGGGGAAACCATTTTGTTTATCACGTACACCACTGATCCGTACGTGCCGTCACTGCCGTGCCCTATCGTCAGGTTTAGCCTCTGAGCTTTGATGAGACTGGACAGTTAAGAGTCTGCCCATCTAATGCTGAGCCAGCTTCACAAGACCGCTGAGTGCTGTTTATTTGCATGCCAAAACACCCCTTACTGTGGATGTCAGGCCTGCGGTCAGTTCACTCACTGCGATTGGCTAGGAAGTGGGTTATATGAAAGAAAGATTATATCAAAATATTAAATTATTTAAAAAGGGGGTGGGGGGGAGAGAAAAACAAGGTGAACAAACAGTGAAACGTGGTATCTGTAAGCATTCTTAACCACATTAACCCTGACGTCACAATTCCGGGCATAGTCTCAAGATATGCAGAGTACAGACGGACGGACACACATATTCGTATTAAGAAAATTCTGGCGGTTACTTCCTTATGCCTACTGGCAACAGTCACAAGAAATTGACCCCTGATCATAGTCCAGTGGTTTGCAAACCGTGAGTAAAACAATGGAATTAGAATCTCATCAGGTTTGGAAGATTCTGGACTGAGTCTAGAATAGATCAGTGCATCTCAAACACCCATTTGAAAATACTTTGTGCCAAGGACCCCCATAAGATAAGATTTGTCAAGATATTTACATTTTCTGGGGGGCTTTTTAGGGCTTAAATTAGCTGGGGCCCCCCGAAGGACCCCTGGGGGGCCCCAGAGCTCACTTTGAGAACCAGTGATCTCTAGAGAGCGATGCTTTATGGTTCCGTGCACACGGTGTCACAAAGACTTCAGCAGCTCTATTGCCTGGAAAATTGAGTTTTGCTCAGGTGTGAGATTGCGCATCGTTACAGTAGTTTGTGCCAACTCCTATCTTATACACCTCAGTGAAGACGGGTTGATAAACATGTCCCTCCTCCGAAAAACTCACACCACCATCGCCCATGTGTTCGAACGCATGCATGCCTGTGTGTGTTTCTCGTGTATGTTGGCATGCTTCCAATCGCATTATGGGGTGTGTGTGTGTGCGTGCGTGTGCGTGCGAGTACGTGCGTGCGCACAAGGCATCTTTGTTTGTTGTGAATGTTCCTGGTGACAGTCCCAGTAACACCTGGCCACCCAGCAGGAACTGCTGTACCTAATAATGAGAGCGGGTGTCAGGGACACACAGGGGGCGTCCCGTCCCACAGTGGGGGGCATTAGGCATCACTGCCATGGACCTAAGCCTCACCGCGGTGGACTTAATTCATACTCCACCGTACGTATAAGTACACTGTCTGCACCAACACTAGCCGATCTGCAAGCTCTCACAACACGACACGTCACGAGCAAACAAACGATGCGACAGGTTGCGAGCTTGTCCGTGCGTCTGTCTGACTGTACTGCTATTTTTGGCACGCCACAGCGAGAGCACAAATCAAGCTTTATACCTGCAGGGGCTGCTAACAAACTACACATAAATCCATGGTGGCTCGCGTCCCATATCTCCCTCCGTCGCCTGCCATAAACTGTGGAAAGAGAGAGAGAGAGAGAGAGGGAGAGAGGGAGATATAATCATATCTCCTGTCAAAGTGTACGGTAGATGGAAGGTACTGGGGGAAAAAAATAAAAACTCATGCAAATTATACCTCTTTGTTTTTTTATTTGTTTCTTTTTCCCCGCCACCCTCGGCTGTCATTCCAGCTCAGCTTTCAGAGAAAGGACAGAAATAATTCTGTCCTTTTTCTCTGGAAGCTATAATAGACGGAAAATCAAATGCTGGTCATTTGATTGACAGCTCATTACCCTCGCCTTAACACAGACGGCAACCTTGGAAAGTGGAGGAGAGAGACCGCGCGAGGACTCGGGCACGCAGGCACGCACACAAGACACATACGCATGGACACACACACACACACACACACACACACACACACACACACACACACACACACAGAGACATCATCCTCTGACCTACGTACATCATCTCTAAGCAACACAGGATGTATGGCTTCAAGGTGGAATAGACGCCCCACGCGGTGGGCTGTGTGGGGGCGAGAGGTGGCCAACAACTAGTTGCAGAAACTCTAGTTACTGCTCCCAAAGAAGGCTTTTGTCCTGAGCACTTGTCAAAGCCCCTGCTTTCGCACAGCAGTTGGCAGTACTGTATGTACAGTATGTATATCCGCCCTACCATAATAACAGTACTGTATAATATACCCCCCATATCCTCCCTACCATAACTGTCTATATACTCTCGTCAGTTTGGCTTAATATAGGAAGCATCATCAAGCCTCTGGGCGGATGGATGCATGACTGACGAGACGACCCAAATATGTAATTCGGAATCTTTCATAACATTCATGAAATGCTAATTGGATTCAGTTCTTATAAACAAACTTTGATTTAGTGAATATTTCCATTTTAAGGAACTGCATTTCTGAAGGAAGCGTTGCAGCGCTCCCTCTCCGAGCCGAGCGAGGCGGCACGGTGCTGAGTCATCGTGGCCTTACACGGCGGTATAGGTCGTCCTGACCTAGTACGTTTTAGGATTTGACCTTCGTCGGTTGTTGCACGCTGCGATGTTCCATTAGCACAAATCTCCTTAAGGGCATGCCGTTTCTGGTTGGATGGGCATGTTAATGTCTTTTTGGGAGCACATATTTAATAAAGGGACTTTTTTTTGTTTTTAGACGGGTCGAGTGATTCATACCTTTGCATGTCTTCATATGGGCCCACGCACGCTCACACACTCACACACTCACACACTCACACACTCACACACACACACACACACACACACACACACACACAGACCTACGCCATCCTCTGACCTTCATCCTCTGTGCAACACAGTATCAGTGGACTATGAGAACTCCCTGTTCCCAGGAGAAGGTCCGGCAGCCGCCCACCTTATCTCTGTCCTCCCTTCGAGGTTCCCACCATGCACCAGGAGAAAAGGAAGGTCTTTCATTTGGCTTCTTATCATCGCTGGGATGGAAGGGGTGGGGTTGGGGGGGGGGGGGGGGGGGGGGGTGAGAAGAACCCCCCCGCCGCCACACCTTCCCCTTCATCCTAGCCGTTTCCCATGTCTAGGTCTGATGATCTTGTCTGCCAGAGCGCGCGGGGATCTCACCTCGCTCCGGGTGAGGGGAATCAAAGAGAGGTATGAGAGAGAAGGGAAAAGTAATGACTAGATAAATGTCAGAAAAACCAAAGAGAGATTGACGGAGATGAGAAACGGCTCTATTATACCCTCAGCCCTGGCACAGCGAGTAGGGATAGAATCTCATGTATGTATAATATGCATAGATGTATGCAAACCTGCAGTGACAAATGAAAGATGAGACCAAAACAAAATGTCTTTCAAACCACAGCTCCTTAATTGGGACAAATGGCGGTTTGGGTTTTAGGCCACCAAAAGCTGCCAGAACCGCTTCAATGCTCTACGTCTCTGGAACTATACTGGAGGGATGGAACAAAATATATTCCACCTGTATTCCTACCAAAATCTTTCTTTAAACGATACGATAAGATCAATATTTTTCTACTTTTATATGGAATAAAACTAACCCACGCATGAAAAAGCCTATGTCGAAGATGGGGAGGGAGTGCTTTTTACTTTGTGCTTTTTCTGGGCAGCAAACCTAGTTAAAATTTGTTACTGGATTACTACTTTTTCTAATAAAGACGGCCCAGTTTGGTCACATTTGGAGCTCCAGAACGACCTTCCCATCTCCCCTATTTCACTCCCTCTTAATAATAGTAAATATATCACAAACGCAATCGTAAAAAAATAAGTCAAACCGAATTTGGAACCAATTTAGATCCCATTTTGGTCTGAAAACAAGCCAATATTTTTCTTCCATTAACATATATAATATAATCATCTCTTTCTACCATCATCACAAATTAAGTTTTGTCACAGAAACGGTCTTATTGACATTCCTGGTCTATTCACCAACGGCAATGCTGTCACATTCAACGGCATATGCAATAAGAATAACATCCTGATTCATAGTCAACTGGACCTGTTCCACATGTTATATACATGCATGGCACAGAGCATGACAGGCTAGTTAATTGCTTGTCTCATGTAGTTGTCCACCTGTATGGCGGGATTGGCAGCAGATGCATTAGTTGTTTCTCCACTCAGTTATTCAGGTTTTCTATGTTACATTTCTATTTGGAATGGAACATTACAAGTTTTCGAGTGGGTGCTTGTCTGAATGTGCGTGTGCGTGCAACGTGCGTGTGTGCGAGTGTTTGTATAAGGTAGAGAAATTAAGAGAGAGTAAACAAACACACTAGGGGTGCACGATTATGAAATGATGATCGATATCCAACAACAACATGGAAACAAGCCTAGTATAGGCCCTATAGGGGCTTGGCCCAAGTATTCAATAAATCAATAGGGACTTCAAGCAACGACTGTTTTCAGGACGGCTCCGCTAGGCGGAAGTACAGTGTAGCTGTCAAAATCGTTAAGCAAACAGCCGACGGCGACATTGGTTCCCATGGTGACGCGTCAAACATAAACACCTTTTTTTAATATATATAAACATGGTTAATATGACATGGTATTAGTGTTATTTCTTCATTCAGAGCATGCCAACACATTACACAGCATAAGAGAGGTGATGGAGCAATCGGTGTAAATGTATGACAGCTATAATTTCAATAAACATGGTTATGACATGGCGTTGTAGACACTACGTGTAAGTGTAGGTTCTGCCGTAGTAGGAATGGCTGTGACGGCAAGCAGGCTTATGTACCGAGCACTGATCCATTTCCGGTTGCCGGAGCCGACTGCCGGAGCCGTCGTTTCTTAAAGTCCCTAATAAATAGCCTATACCGATACCGATATGCCATTTTTATGACCCATATGGCCGATTCCGATTATGCTACTATGTCGTGCATCCCTACTTGCCACACTACAAATGCTCAGTCATGACATTCCGAAGCACAGCAGACTCTCAGAGATATAATTGTAATTGATGTAGAAACGTTGAATATTTCATTAAACACGGTTTGATCTTTAATTGGTGTATTACAGCGCCATTAGCCGGGATCAAACCAGCCCTGTCCCGTTCAAACATCAATGCATTGTGCACTTTGTGCAGGCATCTCAGAGACACTGTCACTCTCATCGTCTTCACTCTATCTCTTCTTCACGCTTTGCGGTCCGCTCTGCTAGCTGCACGGCCTAATCCAACACTCCCTCAAACCATACTTTGAGAGGAGCTCGATGGTGAGAGAGAGAGAGAGAGAGAGAGAGAGAGAGAGATAGTCATCATTCTTTTTCACCACACGAAACAAAATGCAGCGACTGGAGCAACAGCGCAGTCATTCATTTCTTTGACACCACACTTCTCGCTACATCAGGACAGCCTACAGCACTGTCTTGTCTGTCACAACTTCAAATGAGATCCATTTTATATTGTGTCAGCTGAATAGAGGAGCATGTGAGGCCTCAGTGCCTTATGATGGCCAAGAGCGGCTCAGCGGGATAGAACGTATGATGATGTGTATACGTATCTGTGACACTGCAGGTGACCTCTGGCTGGGTGGTTCTCAAAGTGGGGTCCGGGGGCCCCCAGGGGTCCTTCAGGGAGTTCCGGGGGGGTGGGCAGCTAAATGATAGATAGTTTAGATAGGAACCAATGGACCCCTATGGGTCTGTCACTCTGAGAGTGTACACATGGAACCAAATGGACTCTCAGAGTTAAATTAACATTGATTTACAATATAAAGTGGGGGTCCCAGAGATAGAAATGCCATTCAATGAGAGTCCGAGGTCTAATGCATGTCACACTGGGGGTCCTTGAAATTTAAATGTTTGAGAATCACTGCTAGAGCATATTTCTCAAAAGTCAATTTGGGGGTCCTTTACATGAAAAGAACCACTGCTCTAGCTAATCTACTGTAAAACACCATAGGCCTCTCTGAATGTGACCAATTCAATAGTTGCTCTTGCACTACAACAGGGCTTCTGAAACATTACATCTGAAACCACACTGAGATTGTAGGGTTTGTTTGGATTTGGTTCCATTTGTAAACTCGAGTTACAGGGTCCATTTAGAACGTATGTGTCATTGTTGTGGTGATTTAAAGTCCCACGATTTGTCACATACGTTGCTGTATGCAAGATTTGTTCTCCGCATTTGAACCATCTTTCGGAGCGGTCAGGGATGTCGTAGCGACGGCACTGGGAGAGGTGAGCCGCAGCCGTGCCGCGCTCGGGAATCTTTTGTAGTTGATAACATCAGCATCAAGGGTTTGATGCTGAGTGCCAAGCAGGGAGGCTTTGGGTCCCATTTTTACAGTCTTCCGTATGACCCGACCAGGGATCGAACCCCCGACCTCCCGGTTTCAGGGCGGACACTCTAACCTCAAGGCCACTATGAGCTGGTGATTTTGTACAAGGAAAGTCACACTGCATGCACAAAACATTTGTGTTGCAAACCAAATAGACCAGCTCATAATCATCAGTGTTCTGTCAACATCCAATAAGCTATTCTAGCAGTTCTTTCCCATTTCCTGTGGTAAAAAGAAAAAAAAAGCTACGAGCATAATTCCGCCCGGCACAAATTAAGATGTTACGCTATTCATGCAGCATAATGAAGTGAGCTGTTGTTTATTATGGAGGGACAAGCATGCTCAAGGGTACCTCATCAGCATTGCTGAACAGTAGATGGGGAGGTCTGGTGTCCCTACAGTCCCTCTGGGATAAACCTGGGGACCCACACAGCCTTTGAAGTGGTAATTTGCCCGAGCACCAGGGAGGGCAGCTAAATTGAAATGTCTTTGATAACGACAGACAGCCGCTGTTGTCAACTGATTGAGCCACGCACAGGGGTGGGAGAGAGGAAGAGAGAGAGAGACCGAGAGATAGAAAGGTGGAACAGAAAGGTGTGTGTGTGTGTCACATATTTATAAGGATAACCTAACTGTAGTGTATGTATTTATTTAATTTCTTTTGCGGTGTATGTATTTAATTTATTTCTACTTTTTACATTTGATTGCAAAGCTGCAACCTCTTGTTTACTAATTTCTTTATAATATTTGAACAGATTTGTAGCCTGCGAGCTAGTTCACGCACTCGAGAGGTTTCATGCATGGTTTCATTATACTAACTATGGGCTCTATTTTCGTCCATGCTAAACCCCTTATACCTCAAACTTTTTGGAATAGTTAAAATTGCCTTTCAAAATAGTAAAAAAAAAGGGAAAGAAGTTTAGGGATAAGGGGTTTAGCACTGACGAAAATGGGGCCCATAATACGTCATAGTGTCAGGTGCTGTCTACACGAGGACGTATACTGCATTACCCGCACAAGTACTTAGCCGATCTGCCCTTTCTGCCACACAGAGATGGCGTTTTGGGGGACTTTTTGAAACCGCCTCCCAGAGTGACAAACTTCGGAGACGCTATTTTGTCGTCTCCGTGTGTACAGCGAATGCCGCCTGTTTGCTGAAACGGTGACACCATATTCCCCTCGCCCCCTTCAAACTAAAACCTCACGTCACCAGGCTTTCCACCCCCAAAACAACTGATGGCTGGCTTTTTATATGATAGCCTACGTTCTTTTTTTACTTAAAATGATGCAGGTTTATGACGAGCCTTTCATAACCGCCAGCTCACTGGTATTAATTGCTTAATGGTTATTTATTAATGTGTATATTGTATGTGAATGAATGCGGTTAGCTGTAAAGTGAAGCCTTGGCTTTAATATTGTTTGTGCATTTGTTTATGATGTGCTAATGGTTTATTTCGCCATAACCACTTACATAAGTATCACAGCTATTTTATATTTGCACATAATGTCTCCGAAAATAGGCAGCCCATGAGCTATTTTCGGAGAACAGATATAAATTAACGTCAGTTTAATAATGGTCTGTTTGCACCCACACACAAAATAAACGTAATAATAATGAACATGGGCCATGAGATAAGTCTGCAGATTTTCACTATGGAGGCATTACATGTATAATATCTTCTCTGACTCAACAAAGCCATTGATTCACCTTCGACTATACCGTCGATCTCCGCATGTCAAGACGCCATCTCCATTAATTGTCTTTCATGTCATGTTGTGATGTGTGAAATGCATATTTGGTCTTTCATGTCATGTTGTGATGTGTGAAATGCATATTTTACAATATAGGCTACATCAACATACATGTCTATTCTAATATAGCATTATAGGCCTACTACAACAGCTTTCTCTGGTATCCGGAGCGCTACCACTCTCGTCTGGACTACATGCATAATAATCAGAATCAGGCTACAAACAACAAAGCTACAAAGCGGGTAACAGCCCGAGCCGTCTGCTTGCAACTGTACCACCGCCTCCCCAGCACCTCCAGGGGGATCTGCTGTAATAGGTCTGCTCCCCCATGCGGGTTGTTAGTTATTCTACTGTATACTGCTGTATAAGCTGTATACTTATAATGGTTAATGATGGCTGTCTTAGAATATGCTGAGCGGGGACAAAACATTTAGCGGAGCCTGAACGCCAAGATAAAAATATATATTCACTTTATGAATACAATGTTGGTTTCAATCTGTTTATGATCGGACTGAAATAAATGCACTTTGTGTCTTTATTGGTTTTGTTTCGCACTTACTTGCTTGCAAATGTGTGTTTTCCCATGCCAATAAATTAAGAGAGAGAGAGAGAGAGAGAGAGATAGAGGGGAAGAGAGAAGGGACCAAGGGGGCCATTGGGGAGAGCTAGAGACCGCTAAAATGGGGAAGTAACCAGGTGTGTCAAACTGTCGGCCCGTGGGCCACATACGGATGATTTGTGTGTGTTTGGTGGTTAGATAGAGGATGGGGGGGTAAAGAAGGAAAGAGAGACAGAGGTAAGGCTCCCGTTTTCAGAGAGAGGGCTGTCTGCTCAACAGACGGAGGGAGACAGACAGACAGACAGAGTGGCTGAAAGAGTGAGAAAAGCGGGGGGGGGGGGGGGGGGGGGGGGGGGGAACGGGAAAACCGTGTTTTATCTGCCACCAAACTGACTACAGTAGAGGAAATGGGATCATTGCTGCTGCAAACAACAGGTTTACTGGCCTAATCCTGTTATGGCCTTTAAATCCCAGGGTCATATATTGTGATGACCCGAGGCACAATCAGCGAAGGTCTCCTCACGGATGGGAGCCCCAGGCTATATCTTTGAACAGTATGAATATTTCATGCCCTGTACTGTATTCGACAACCTTGAGCACAGCTAGGACCAAAATGCGTATCCATAAATTGGATTGAAGAAGGGAAAATGTTGGCGAGATGCTGCTTGTAATTTATCGGTTATCCAATAGCAAAGCATTCAGTTCTGCCCTTGTTACACGGTGTACACTTTAGTAATAAAATAAATAGTTGCATGCGGTATATATGCTTAAACTCCAATAATGTGCATTAAAGAGACAATCTGAACATCGAACGGTGATATACGAGCACCTGGCTTGTGAGATGGCTATATGGTTTATATACGGCGCTTTCATTTCCACTTCAACCTGCTTTGAGCTGCAAATAGAACACACCACAGGGCAAAGTGCAGATGAGGAGCATTTATGCACATCCGAGCAGCGAAATTAAATCTGCGGCATTCATTTGAATGCAAAATGAGGTTACTCATGGTTCACTCCACGAGCCCTGGCTACATGGAAGTGGTGGTAATGCAACACATTGCCATGCAGCCTTCACTTCACGTTGGCTCCATTTTATACCACAGAAAGACGAGGAGTCAGAGTCATCTGGCCTGCCATAATCAGTGCTTTGTTCAACCATTCTCCTGCTTTTCATTCTCCACTTGTTCCTGTGATCTTAACGCTCTGTCTCACATGCTCAGATTCTCATGCACACGCGTTTGCACACACGCACGAAAGTGCACACACAATGTGACACACACACATGCACTCACACATGCAGGCACGTACAGTCACACCCAGACACATTCTTTTCCTTCTTTTTTATGTCTGCTACATTGTATGGCAGGACAAAATAATATACCTGTACACAAGTCACAAGATGTAACAATAAAGAAACCTTGAACTCTAGGTTAGAACATACTGCAACCGCTTGTACAGCCTCAGTTACACAAGACAATTGCACTCAACACACGCATGCATGCACACACCCACCCACGCAAGAACGCACGCACGCATGCACACACACGTGCCTCTGTAGATGAACAGATGAATGGAAGCAGGCTCGCCTTGTAGGGCGAGGAGCACCTTTAACCCCTGCATGCTGCAGGTGGACTCGGAGACCTCCTGGAGGGAGCCATGGGTGACTGACAGCCTGGTGGCTCAGCTCCTCGGAGGGGAGGGTCCATGCAGCTGATGCTTGAAGTGTGTGCATCAGCACCCGCCCCAGCGTGGCCTTATTCTGTCCTGAAACAGATGAGGCCTCCGTGAGGGGCCCAGGGAGGCCCCGTCCCCATCTGTCCCACCACGTCTCACTGCATCGCAGGATGACATGCAGGCAAAACTGCCTCCCCATGGCTAGCCGGGGCGCCTGATGGAGGGGAAAGGAACTGGTCGGAATAGCGTGTTCCTTCCACGTGCTACGTCCGGCCGGGGAAACTCTCCCCTGTCAGGTGAAAAGAAGCAGCTTGGACTCCTCATGCATAGAAGGAAGCATGAGTTCAGTCCGCAGGTTGGCAGAGGAAGTGTAGCACCCAGGATTACATTAGATAATTGACACTGGGTGAAAAAATGGGTTACAAAATTGTGGGATAAAATCAACAAAAAAAAAAGAAAGGGATGACATGCAGGCAGCACAACACCGACAGAAGGAAGGGGAATAGACCTGAGAACTGATTCTACAAATGTCTTGTAACAGTTTTCAGAAAAACCCATGTTTCTATGTCAGCGGTGCTCAACCTTTTTCATGTCAATGACCCCAAGAATTATCTGTATTTGGCCACCGACCCCCATCTGAAAATATGTTGTTCCAGGGACCCCCCCCCCCCCCCCCCCCCCAGAAGCAAAGATTTTAGTTAAAAATGTTTGTACCATTTATGGTTTTTCAAAAATAGCCGACCTACAAGCTCGTAGCGGGTCACTCTGAGCTTGTAGATCTACTATATTTCTCAATAGTATAACATAATGCTTAAAACACCAAAAGGGGTTCCCGCCCTGAATGGGTTAAAATGCACTAAATACTGGTGGAGGAAGAGTAGACATTTTCTCTCGCATGCTACATTGAATGCCAATGGCCAAACTCTGCTTGCAGAACATAGGTTGTAACCACATAGCGTCCCTATTATGTGGCAGATCTACAAGCTTTCGATTGGCTATTTTATGGAGAGATTTGGTGTAGACATGGTCTACTCTAAAAGGATGGTCTCCAGTCAACTAAGTTACTTAAGTAACTTAAGTTGCCAGGCTTAATTGTTGCTTATTGGAGTTGAAGTATCTATAATAAGTATATTATATAGTATATAAGAACAATAAATCTCTGTTTCAGGAAATGTCACACCCTTGTTCTGTCACACTGGTGGCCTCACAAGAAAGCATGTTGCCAGTGAATCAGTGCCTCCTGCTCCAGTGCTCCGTGGCACTTCTGTTTAGATGAACAAGCAGCTTTTGTTAGCTAGTTCTGAGGAGGGGAGACATTTCTGCTTAACTCTGCAAATTCAGCTCAGTTCAAATGTAAAACTCTGCAAAAAAATAAATAAATAATGAAACGAACAATGTAAGAAGATGCCTTTTAAAAAGTGTAGCCCAATTAAAAGCGTGTCTCTTGTGGGATGGAGGTAAAAAATTAGTCAGGGGTTTTATTGCTGCAACATACTCAATCAGTCTGCAGGTGCAGCTGCAACTCTCCTCAAAGTGGGGTCTGTAGGACAGAGTATATTCATAATCATATACTGTACCAGTGACATGACAACACTACCGATAATGAGTGGAAAAGTGAATTTAACGTTGTTTAATGCAATCAGACCTTTCTGTTTGGATCTATGGGCTGTCAAGGCCAGAAAGTAGTTTTTTGCTACTCTGTAGGCGTTCCTGCATAACATTCCCGGGTGTGATTATGATGTCACGTGCACACCAATTCAATATGAAATGGTATTTTAATGCTGTTGTGCTCCCAGTAAGTAAGCCTTGCCGAGGCATGGCATTGCTCCACAGAGATTGGTCGAATTATTTTTAGGTATGTATACTGACTCTGCTTTGCTTGCCTGCAATCCCAGAGGGGTGTGGTTTACTATCTCCGGGTAATTCAAGACAAGGTTTAACAGTCTCAGAAATGTTGAATAAAGAAAAAACGACAGTCAATATATTACTTTATCTTATATGATTACCCCCCCAAATCTAATTAGTAAGCAAATAGGTTAAAGCAAACACTATAGTACAAGTAAAATACAAAACCTCACTCACTCAGGGTTATTCCTAGCCTGTGCTTGAAACTGCTGCCACCAAGTGGTCATTCAGACCTGTAATGAAAACATCCCATGAACACAAATCACAATACAGTACAGTCAGTGCATTAATCAGAATTCTATAATTTCCCCTTCTTTTTTTAAAAACAAATCTGTTATACCGGTAGTTCCTTTTCACGACAAATAAAAATAAAATAACTTTTGTTTTGTCAGGATTCAGGAATAATGTAGTGAAAAAAACACATGATACTGTAAGTACCTACTGTGTAATTAAGTACCACATATACGCATGTTGCACATTTGAGGCAAGGCCGGCGTGACACACACACACACACACACACACACACGAACACACGAACGAACGACCTGGGTATTAATCACCACTATTAATAGAGTTTTGCTTTAATCGTTTGTCTTTGTATAGCAGAACTCCCAAACCATACTAGGCAACGATACCATATAGGATTTCAATGCAATGGTGGTGCGATGACCTCATCTAGGACAACATGCTCATCCCTGACAGGTCTTCCTTTACCGGGCCTTATGATGATATACGACTGCTGCCCTTAGCGCTGCAAACTCAGAGGTTCCGAGAATCGAGCACAGTTTCATCTTTGGCTGGTTTGCGCTGGCCTTGACATACTCATGCTGACTCCCTTGGTTACACGGTGCAGTGTGTGCGTTTGCGTGCGTGCGTGCGTGCATGTGCGTCTCTCACCCCGACCCGAGAGTCCTTGTCTGGAGACCTTGAGTGCAACAAAGTACAGGGCCTCTCTTGTGGGAGAGGAGGAGGAGGCGAAGGCCCTGAGCAGATAAGAAAACGTTTTCAGCCCAACAGAGAACGAAGCGTCCCACATCTCTCCCTCCTTCCTCGCTCTCTCTCCGCTGTTGACGTCTGTGGGATAGATAGATAGATAGGAGATAATAACTTGTTGTAGCGAGTTCACCACTGACTGGCCACAATGATTTAGACACAGCAGCCAATGAACCTTTACACACACACACACACACAGACAAAGACTCTTTAGATATCTCTGGATAATTAAAAAGTGTCTGTCTGTCTGTCTGATGACAGGATGGGGCCCCCGCAGGTGCCATGTGCTCCACGGCCCAAAAAAAAAACGAGGGGGGGGGGGGCACATGCTGACGGAGCACACAGAAAACAGCTACTATGTCTTTCTCAAACATCTTCAAGGTCCCCGTGGAGGGATAAATGGCCGACTGGAGTTGGTGTGCCGAGGGAGAGAGCTCTGGAGCTTTACCGAGGTAAGTCAGTCCGCTCGCTTCCTGCCTCATTGGGTTTTATGTGGCGTTTGGGGGTCTATATGCCTAATCGTCTCTATTGCAGTATACCATATGACTCTTCTAGACATTACTATTCAACCGTTTAATTCATTTATTTTATTTTGTGATTATGGGAATGTTTTTTTCTTTTAATTTGTTATATATATATTTTTTTAATTAGCTATGAAATTAGCACACTCAAATCTGTGCACAGTCAATTTATTGCTGCAATCTTTCTGTCTACTCTACTGCCCTTCCTCGGGCAGTAGACTGCAATTCATTGATTGTGCACCGATTTGAGTGTGGAGCTTCCCTTTATTTTTTTAATAGCTATATTTGTGTGACTCCAGCACCAGCTCACACCTGAGTCTTTCAGCAGATGAGTGGTGTTTGTACATGTTTGTTTAATTTAATATGTAAATCTGTGTATAATGCCTTCGTCTATATATGTCACTGTGTCTGTTGCATAGCCACTGATTCTATCTCTCTTTTTTGGGGGGGGGTCTCTTCTACAGGTGCCAACGCCGCAGAGGGAGAGAGAGCAGCATGGCTTCCAGGACCTCCAGGACTCTGTTCTATTCACTCGCTGTTTCTTTTTCCTATGCATATACCTCTTTGAGATGTAACGTTAAAGAGGCATACGGCATGGGAAAATGGGGCTGCAGAGGTATTTCACCGTGAAAAGTTGGACGTTTCGTCCTCGTCTGCTGCTGCTGAGTGCCGACCCTCCCGGCAGCTGACCCCTCGGCCGGCGACAGGTTGACCCCCAAACTCCATCCCCACCCTGCATGCATGCAGGCTACAGTACAGTACGGAAACTGGAGGAAGCCTGCAATCTGCAAAACGATGTTTGTATAATATCATTTATGCTGTCAGTTACCATAATTCCTTTTTGAGTAAATCACCTGCTGTTTGTTCTTTCGTGAATATATAGGCCTGTGACATGTAATTTACCAAAATGATCATATTTGACAAATCCTTCTGTTGGGATGACCATGCCGGCTTTTAAAGAGGTTATTTTATGAAATAAAGACATTTTCAACATCATACTTAGTTATTTTTTTCACTACTAAATGTGAATTACTGAATTGAATGATATTATTTATTAATGCTAAAAATATATATTTAGGGTGGTGATACACTAGGCAATATTTTTGGGCATCTCAGATGGGCAACAGTGCCCAAGAAATTGCCTCAGTATTGCTGCTTTATAATCTCATAGCAATATTTTTGTCATCCATGTACTTAAGTGTGCTTAATTTATGTTTAACTTTTAAATGTTTGGACAAAACATACACTCTCAGAGTTAAATTACATTTACTGTGTATACTTTATCTTGTGCTAATGGCGTGGCAGTGTTGTCTAATTGCCTAAAAAGGCACAGTATTACATAACATGGGCATCTTTGCAGTTAGATAATAGTGTGGTTGGAGTAGATGGTTTTAAATGCACTTTTGTGCAAAATGGTATTGCAACGAAAAGCACAGTAAAACTATGTGTAGCATTTCTGACCGAGGTTAATTATGACAGAGGTTAATTATTACATTTTCAGCCAACCTGGAAATGTTCCTTTATACCACAGTGTGTAGGAGAGCCAGAGTGCTTTTTATTGTTTAATGTTTGACTTTATAGTTGCTACTTTAAGACATAATAATGCAATCAAAGGGGGTAAAATAAATGCCAACGCTTTTTCTACTGGCTCCAGTCAGTCTGTCCAGTGAGTCTAGCAACCATCACATACAGTAGCTTCTTAGCATATAGCAAGGTAGGCTACTTAGCGTTCTTACCTGAGTGATAGCCCACTCATCTGATCTGAATGAAATGGTTCAAGTATCAATGAAATGCAACTGGTCCCCGCCCTTACTTTGTAAAGGCTTATCAATGTTGATGTGACCATTAGGCTACAGTCAGTCCCAGGTCATGAATTACAATCGGGATCAGGGAAGTGCGACATGCAGTTTTACTGTTTTATAAAGACTGTGATGATAACAATAAGCCTACATTAAAAAAATGTGTTGAATGTGTGTAGTATGTGTGAATTAAATCCTTACCTTTCGATGATTAGGACACTTGGTGGGAAACATAATAGACACATATATGTCTGCATGATTGAGTAGCCTGCTAGCTGCAGTTTATAGGAACATGTCAAGCATACAAATGAGATTTGTTTTTGCATTGGGTGTTTGATTATCATCTGGGCTAAATATTATGTTGGAGTTTGAAAGAGTACAGTGCAGTCACTAGATAGGTATTGCCTTTAAAAATGGATTTACAAATCCATCCGTGGAGGAGACTATATAGAGGCTATATGACAGCCAGGAGTGACTCAATCAGCCACTATACCCCTTTAACTGCTGCCAACTAATGACTTTAACGTGAGACAATATACACATTTTGGCAGACTTGCGGGCGCCGTGTCTCGGAGTCTTTCAAGTAAGTGCGAAAAGTTCAATTTAGAGACAATGGGGTTCAATGGATCTAAATGATCTGGCAGTTACCTCGTGCTTTGATGTCCCTTTGAAGATGCAAATCTACCAAAAGCGCACCACGTAATGACTGCTCGGAGACATGCATGCACGCCCACCGGTCATCAACCTGTAGCCTAGCCAGACCAGAGGCTGCTGAGAGCCGTGTTGCCATGTCTTTGGGCAATTTTTTTCCTGTACAGTAGGCTACAGTAGCTTGTGAATATTGGTGGTTGCGGTTATTTTTTTGGCTTGTTCCTAAAGTGTGCATATAGTTATTTATTTGTTTCCTAATGTCGGTTAAACCATGCAGTGATTCTCACATTTTCATGTCAAGGACCTCCAGATTAATGTAGACTATTTTGTCCAACTAAGGACCCTATACATCTAAATCAATATTCTGTGCCATTGTGCCCCCATACAAGATTTGTGTTGTTGCTAAAAATGTTTCAAAGAATATTCAACATTTTGTTTTGAAAATGTTCAAATAGCAGGCTTCTTTTGGGCTTGTTTTCATATACCTGGTTGCTTGTGTCTGTCACACAATCTGGCAACACTGGCCTGTTCATAGACCGTTAAAAAAATGAAGGAGTCGACTCATTCATTCAGTTATAAACCCATATAATGCTGCACGAATGGATATTCCAGCCAAACCAGTAGGCCTATTTATATAGGCCTTTTATAAGCACAGCAGGCCTACTCTTTGAAAGTACCTGTACCAAGTAGACCGCTAGACCTAAGGCTACTGCAACAGAGCTGCTCCCTTTAGTTTAAACACATCTTAAATCTGAGTTTTCTTTGGTATACTATTTAAATAGTCTTGAGAAAAAATGCTGCTATTTGTCCCAAAGTAACTGCAAAAAAAAGCTTCTATTTGTTTAAAAAAGATGTATACTCTGTATATAACGATGTGATGTGATTATGTGACATAGCTCTGTTTACAAAATACTGTACCCCCTCCAACTGTATACACTTTTCCCCATTTCAACTGTTTTTGTCGTATTTGCCAATAAAGCTCCTTTAAATCAATTGAAATAGAAAGTATTGTCAGTTTATGCATGTTATGCTGAATGCTTTGGTTTAACCCTATATATGACCATGCATGACAGCTTGTCTGTGCTCACCGTTGTTGACAAAATGTGAAACAATACGGAGAGGGTCACAGTATTGTGTCAAATTACTGGCCTATATGCTGGAACCTATAAAGCCTACACCATTTGTTTCTTTGCAGCTCCCACAGTCACAGCCGAAAAACTGGTGTCAAAACACTGTCTATCATTATTTAACTATATCCAGTGGTGGAAAATACATTTACTTAAGTTTTGTAGCCTACTTGGGTATACAATTCTGAGGTATTTGTATTTTACTTGAGATAATTCCAATTTCCAATAGGCTATACTTTTACTTTCTACCCCACTACATCCCCAAGACAAATATTGTACTTTCACTCCACTAGGCTACAATTATTTTAAAACTTTCGTTTTTTAGTTACTACAAAACACTGTATACATTAACCTATACTACATTTCGGCCATTTGAAAATAGCAGATATACAAGCTCACAATGCGTCTGTTTTGCTCTGTTTTTGCATTGTAGATTTTCAATAGATGAAATGAAAACTTGGGACCTTATAGGCTAATGGATACTTTTACTTTGGGTACTTTAACTTGGGACCTTATATTTGATACTTTTACTTTACGGGTACATTTTGAATTCTGGATTTTTCAGGCAGTATTGATACTTTTCCCACCACTGGCTACATACTTACATTGTACAGGTGTATACTATATAGTGCGCTAATGACATTAATTGTTGTCTATCATTGAACACGAATCTAATACCCCCGAATAGTTTTCAGCAACCATATACTGCATGGCTCTAGTTGTGTCCTCTGCAGAAATTCAAGATGCATTTGTTGAATAGAAACAATTTTATTTGTTGCACATGGCATAAGCCATAATAAAAAAATATGTGTCTGTATAAATATCTATTTACATCTTTTAACATACAATACATATTGTATACATTTTTGAGTGCTTCACAGAACATCTTAAAACCCCCTCTTACAAAGAGAGGAAAGAGTTGGGGGGGGGGGGGGGGGAACAAACATCTAGATTCTAGATATGAAATTCATCCACGACGATTAATTAAACGTCAGTTCCACATGAGAAACATAATATAGCCTTTTTGAATATAGAAAACGATAAGCTTTAGTAGTTGTAGTAGTGAGGATGCAGCATCATTGGAGCGAGATGTTGTTGCTGGACTGTGAGGTGCTGCGTTGGGAACGGGGGCCTCTGGACCGGCGGTGGCGGGCAGTAGGGGCTGTAAGCGGCCGCGGGGAGCTGTCCGGTCAACGGGTGGTGCTGAAACGACGGCGGCGCCGCGAACAGGAAAGGCGGCAGCAGACTTGACTGTGCGTGGAAGAACTCGGGCCGCAAGTCTTGGACCTCTCGCTTCAGTTTCATCCTTCGGTTCTGGAACCAGGTTTTGATCTAAAAAATAGAAGAAGTGGGAAATTAGTCATCCGTATAAAAATATGTACCATATAGCTTTTGTGTTTCTCTTTACTTTAGGCCTACTAATAAGGATACAGGAGTCAGGACTATAGCCTATATAGTGTCACTATATTTACCTGAGTTTCAGAAAGGTTGAGTTTCTCGGAGATCTTCCTCCTCTGCGTAGCGCCGAGGTACTTGTGCTTGCCGAATGTGTTCTCTAGTTTGCTGATCTGCTCCGTGGTGAACTTGGTCCTCAGCCTGCGGTTCTGGGCCGATTCCCCCTCGCTCAGCTCGCTGTCTTCACCGATCTCACTCTCTGAGCCCGTCGTGTATCCACAGCTATCTGATGGAGGAAGAGGAAACGTTAGTTTAAATCCAAACAATTTGTATAAAACAGGGCTTTTTCCACGCAGTGCACACAAGACAACACAACACTCATGTTATATCAAAGTGAACTTACTGTTTGGTGAGGTCGGAGAAAATCGGTTTCTTGGTTCCTCTGCAAGCTCCTCGATCTCAGCTTGTAGAAACATTCCGCTGTGTACTTTAGTTTGGAGCGAAGCAGTCTTGCATTGCGAGGTTTGGATGTCAACATCCTCCTCACAGTCTTGCGTGGTATAACAACTTTTGGAAAGCCATTCCACGGAGAAGTTTGAGTAAGCCATAGTATTTGTGTTGATATTCCGAGTCGACGGCTGCTATAGCTGTGACTGAAGGCTCTCAAGGTGTGTGTCGCACTGTCGTTGTCCACTGACCTGCTCTTGGCCCACTATATATAGGAGGGGCACACGTCTTTATTTGCATATGCAAAGGGATCTCAACGGAACGATAAAAACCTGATGGTCGTTGTAATTGAGGCTAATAGATACCGCAATTGTGTTCCTTTTCTCACGTTCAAGATTGCATGGCGTGTCCAGGCGCCTCCGAGTCTGAGTATCATGTAGATGGTAGGGGAGTGGACGAAATGCCAATAACTTTTAGCTAGCTATACATCATATAAAACAAAGCATGAATGTTTCTATATAGCTTTTAGTCATATAGTCACATTTCACCAACATTTGACCTGATTAATGGGTTGGTTGTGGCACTTTTTACGGCCTGAAGTCCTCCTCACTGACTTTACAATATATAGCCAGCCCATGACTATATGAAAGGTACACTTCTGAAGATCTTGGGTTGGCATTATTCCCCTTCATATATTAACTAACTAACTTATTTTAACAGCAAGTACTTATCCAACTATATCTAATTATCAAGGGACAGGCCTGACCTTCAACACAGACCTGCAGACACAATTCATGCGGCTTTGACCTCTTGCCACATAATCTTCACCTTGTTTCTGCTATATAAAGTGCCATATGTAGGCTACAGTATACATCCGCTGTACATCCTCATGTGTATAGCCTATATATTATGTGATTGTATAACCTCATTGTATGTATTTGATAAATGTAATACGCAGAACAGACAGGGGAGTTTATTTGCACATAGTGTACGAGTAGAATACCATACCCTTTAGCCTATAAAGCACAATCTCGCCTTTGTTTTTAAATGTGTTTAATTGAATATCACGTATCAATGTCGCAGGGATGCACAAAGTTAATCAAGTTATCATAATCTTCTGTTGTATGAGTACACAGCATGTTGTATATACACTACAACAATTAGAGAGTCGGAGGTAAATGAAATAAAACGTGCAAATTAACACTGTATTTAAATGCATATTGTGACAGCTAGTCTTATTCGTGCAGATTATTCGGTCCCTGCATGCATGGTGAATTATTTGACGCGCAGACAGAAACAGAAGCGCCTGGCTGTCTGCTCCGTTGCGCTGTCAACAGCCTGTTGATGAGCTCTGTGTGAGCGTCTGAGTGGGTGGCTGTGACGCCATCATCACAATGTATCAACAGAAAGTGAGAAAGGTCCCTTTGATCTTCGCCAACATGCTAATGACAAATGACATTTGCTGCTGCTGTTGGTTGGACCTCGATCCTCGCTGCTAGCTGCGAACTCCCTTTGCAACTGCTATGCTGGTGGTGCCCTTGTCTCTACACATTAAATGACAGGATTATATATTAGCATACTTGTTTTATAATGGCAATTATAATCAGAAGGTTTTTTTTTTATTATTATTATTTTAAGCATGCATACGTGTATTCTCACATTTGACAAAGTGTGAGTAAATATAAAGTAATTCGTCAATAACTCGGGCTAGCGACATAGACTTTTCTTCTTGCGCAGTTATTGATGTTCCCTTAATTTATTTACAGTTGTGTGCATAGACAAAGGTGTGCTATCATTATAGGGCATTACAATCTCATCACTAGGCTATACAGTCAGTCTATAATACCTCGGGCCCGACTTCAAACCCAGGGATCAGACTCAAAGGCACACAAAACCCCAGACTCTCTGGAGCCAGGGCTCCGGTGAGAAGTGTAAACTCATCAATGACCGGCTTAATCTGAACTAATTGTTGACCATGATCTCCCCGTTAGCATGGCGTTTGAAGTGCAGCGGCGGAGGACAAACAGAGGTAGTTGACTCGCATTTGAAAGCGCAGCGTGGGGTCTCATCACTGTCCCTCGACTGTCTCGGATGACAGGTGGGACTGTTACATGGGAAGGGAAGAGAAACCGGCTCCACCCTCTCTCGGAGTCGCCCATAAACAAATAATTATGGTTCATTTTTGTCCCCCCCCCCCCCTATATCTCTTTCGAGTACGAAATGCTCATTGCATTCAGGCCACTCTGTGATTTAATTGTATGATTTGTTTTATTATAGGCCAAGCGTCAGAGCCATATATCGACTGTCACATGGGGATCAAATCAAGGAAGTCATACAATGGACTGTGATAAGAAACTTCTGCTATAGGCTAATGGACTGATCCCCAACCCAACCCCATGTCTTTGATTGACCACTGCAGAGATAACATACCCATCTGTTGCCTGTATGCTTGAAACAAGACTTAATGGTCTATTCATGTTCTGCAGCTAATCCTTCTGTCAACCATCTCAGAATATGTATAGTTCCATATGTGAAGCAGCCTACTTATAGAGCTTCACCCACTGAATATAATAGGCCCAATAATGATTCTACTAATAATAATAATAATAGCCCAAAGAAACGAGTACAGAAACAAGTATTTCAATATAGTTCAGCTAATCCTTCTGTCAACCATCTCAGAATATATAGTTCCATATGTGAAGCAGCCTACTTATAGAGCTTCACCCACTGAATATAGTGGCCCAATAATAATTCTACTACTAATAATAATAGCCAAGAAACGAGCAGAAACAAGTATTTCAATAAAAAATATATATATTTTATTCAATTATAAATAGACATTTGTATTTCTGTACAGCTTTACATATAAAACATAATATATGTAACATAACACTTCGTAAAAAAAACAAAACAGGAATTGCACTTTATAACTCTTGGAATTCTTAAGTGTTTGAGTCTAATATGCAGGATTGTGCATGGGCCATGTCTTTAGTAGAAAAGGGGGCTATGCATCATAGCATGCGTGGGATGGTGATGATGTGAAACCATATGTTGTTGGTGCATTGGGAATTGGGGGACCATGGCAGGGTAGAACGCCTGGTATTGGAGTAGCTGTCCGCCGAGGCCGGGGTACTGAATCTGGGGCACGGCCTGGAAATTCTGGAACATGGCGGGAGCAAGGAAGTCAGCTCGTAAATCCTGCACCTCCCGTTTCAGCTTCATCCTTCTGTTCTGAAACCACGTTCTGACCTGAGAAGACAAGAAGAAAGCACTATTAAAATCATTGCCCAGAGAGCATATACAATCTAACTGGAAATAATGAACCATGGCGAACATTCATATATTTGTCTTCATTTGTAGCCAATCTTACCTGTGTCTCAGATAGCTTCAGCTTCTCTGCGGTCTTTATTCTTTCCCCGGCGTCCAGGTATTTGTGCTTGTTGAAGATCCTCTCTAGCCGGTTGATCTGCTCCGCGGAGAACTTTGTGCGCACACGCCGCTGGGCCGCATCGTCGTCTCTGTCCAGCTCCTCGGTGCCCTGTCCCTCTTCCACGGAGGGACACTCCGAGCCCGAGGACGCCGCTTCGCTCTCGTAGTCGCTGCCGGACGAGTAGCCGCTGCTGATTTCTGAAACTGATGGCGAGTTCATGTCAGATTCCCGGTGATGACTGCTGCTGTAGTGTCCTCGAGATGTTTTCGGCTTCAGCTGCAAGTAGCCCTTTTCGTAAGAAGTAGGGGGACGAGGCTGCACCATGCAAGGGACATGGTGTCTGCTGCTTTGGGGTTGGATGTTATCAATTGCTCCTGCTAGTTGGTCCTCTTTCGGCGTGTTGTTGTTGTTGGAGTGGCTCTGCGCCATCCAGTCAACGGAGAACATTTTCACCATTATTGCGGCTGTGATGAGTGAGTGCTGCTGTTTGGTCGGTGACCTCTGTATCCAGTGAGTGTCAGAGAGTGAGTGTGATGCTACCCCTATCCCAGGGCCGCTTTTATATAGGCCTGGCCCTCTCTGAAATTTGCAATTGTAAAGAGGTGTTAAAACGTCTGATCGATTCCACTGATTAGGGGGCTAATGGCTCGTTATTGCAGGCTTTGCATATCCTCTGATGTGTGTGTGTGAGAGAGACTGAGAGAGGGACCATGGCGCCACTCGGTCTGTGAGATTGTCTGTCTTGAGCTCATACATTTTGTCAGCCGCCTGAAACTGTATCGTGCACGGCTCCGACTTTCATGTAGGTCCTACACTTTCGCCGAAGGAAATGTGTATTAAACTCAAATGGTCTGACTAGAGCTCCAATGTGTGTCAAATTCTAACGCACGGTTAAATGCCACCCGAGCTAAACTTTTTCACAAGTATACAAGAGCTGAGTTCTGAAGTCTGTGCATGAAGTCTGTGCACTGCATGCATGCAGGGTTGTTGTTATGTTGGGTTGGGTGTAGCTCAGATGCTAAAAATGCCCCTCAACGCAGACATGGACACACCAATTAATATAAAATGGACGGTATAAAGGCATAGCTATACACGTTGGAGAAAGTTTGCACAACAAATCAATGATATATAGACTATAGTCAACATCATGCCTACTTTGTGCATGCAGGCTTTAGTTTATCCCCATTCCCTATAGGCCTACTTGTCTGCACGGTTATCTTTACATTTTGAGGAAATCGTTAATGAGATTGCAATGTCTTTATAGTGTGGGTGAGTGCACCGATCGCAGAGACAAACCTGGCAATAAAAAATAATGAATTATTCTGATTCTAATCAAACCAAGTTTAACCCGAAACGCTGTCCTCCTTCTTCAGAATGCGAAGATATAATGACTAATTTATGCTCGGTCATAAAGTCTGAATCAGGCTTAACCGTCTCTTCCTAAACCAACACATTCTGTTTCCCATGCGACACTTGTGCAATCAAATGGAGAATAAAGTAGTAAGGGCACAATGCAGTTCCTGTTATTTAGTATTGACACGTCTTCAATGCCCCGGTGGGCACTGGCGCCAGTTAAGCAACAAACATGCAGCCAGCATTTGGAACAGTGAAAGATCAAAGGTAAATTACAGTAGCAGCAGCAGCAACAACATTATAGGGTTGATTGTCGGCCAGTTCAAATGTAAATACGCAAAGACTGGTAGGCCTAAGTATGCAAAAACAATGATCATTCCAAAACCATATGCGCACAATGGCGCATATACAGGGTCGCAGTTTTACGCACGGCTTCATAAAGTCTATAAGTAGGCCTATTCGCATAATAAAAATGTTCCGTGGCCGCCCCTCTTAAAGAAACGAAAGCCACTGAAGATTAGATGACACCATAGCAAACTACAAGGGCTTGAGAGCCTTTGGTTAGCTGTGCACCCCGCAGCCCAGGGACAATGGGAGGACTAAACTGATGCTTAGCTATGACAATGTGGCGATAAGGCTGCGTTGAATCTCTCCCCTTTATCGCGGTGATCTGTTGTTGTTGTAAGAGAGGGCCCTTGGTCCTTTTGCGGCCTTTATCTCGGGGATGCTTTGAAGATGGGCTCTGATCCCGCGAGATAATAATAATATAATCGAGACGAGGAGAGGACTCCAGGGAAGTCGCCTCCTCCACGCAGCGCCAATTTCCTCACCTCTCCGTGCCTGCATGGATTGGTTTCTGTCTGCATGGAAGCAGACTGGAGAGAGGGGGGCGCACACTCACGCACGCACGCACACTCACGCACACACACACACACACACACACACACACACACACACACACACACACACACACACACACACACACACACACACACTCCCACACAAACGTGCACATATCTTTGAAGGTCAGGACACCATTGAAACAAAAATGAACAGATAAACGCCGCTTGTACGAAATGTAATTTATTTGACTAAATCCAGAACACTTCCATTGATAGCATAAGGTATCACATGCCATGTTGCATGGGAGGAGGAGAGCTGTATATAGGCTATAGAAGAAAAATAGACCAGAAATAGAAAAATAGACTTAACACAGTATACTGTACTTGATCAAATAACATTATGCACACTGATACCTCATGTTAAAGCAAAACCTCTGAAATGCTAGTATTTACACAATAGATATAAAGCTTGTCAAGCGTTTGCCCTTTGTGTCTCTCTTATCCACACAATAAATATATCTAACATCTTCTGTTAGTCGTGTTTAAAAATAATGCTATAGCGTCTGCTTTAAGAATCTCTTCATATGGATGTATTGTTAACATAACTAAGAGTTGTGCGCAGAGTAAGGATAAGACGCACAAGCTATCTATAGTGAATAAAGTCCTGAATTTGAATTTCCATGTTTCTGTCGGACATTAAGCAACATCCAATAAGACTTGTGCAAAGGTTTAAAAGTGAAAGCTTGTCTATATATATATATATTTAAGAATGCAGACAGGTTAAGCCCAGGTATCGCTATATAAAGATCTTATTTAGGATTTATTTGATCCACGTATATAAAGAAAATCACTGGGCCAGGCCACACATAATTATCACATTGTCAGAATGACAATTATCTATAGGTATGATGATCTCAAATGACCCCGCAAGCAGTGCCTTTTCCACTAAATTAAATGAACTAGAGAGGTGCCAATGGGGCCTCTAAGGCGGTGCCCGTTGGGCACTGGCCTACTTGGAATGATGCAAGTTGGAAATGGATGCCCCACCCAGATATTATGTCTGTGTCGTCAGAATGATGTCAGATTTCTGTATGTCTCTCTGAGTCCCTTTATTCCTATATATGGAGTTCTGTGTCAGCCATGCCCAAATATAGTGTTGGGATGTCAGAACAGGCCAGCTTATATGGAGTTCTGTGTCAGGCATGCCCAAATATGGAGTGTTGTGAGGTCAGAACAGGCCAGCTCCATATATGGACCGTGGGCAGGGGCCCTGTCCAGAGCCCGGGCAGAGGCCTTTTTGGGGGCAGTTTTGGACAACCGTGGGTCCGACCGACTCGACACCGGGCACTGGTGGTGGGGAATAGAGGGGGGGGAAAGGAATTGGTATACTGTTTTGTTTTGTATAACTTTGAAATGCAACTGACGTTTGTGTACAGCCACACTTATTGTGGGTTTGAGCTGACTGGCCCTATTTGGTCAATAAAGTCGCCTTAATTCAAGCAGCCTTTTTTCCTTTAAAAATATATTAGGGCCATGTCATGTGATCTACTGGTATATCACAATCTACCTTTTGGGCACCCCTGCTGTAGACTTTAGCTGTAGTCTTTGCCTGCATGGCTTTGGAGCTCCAAACGACTGCCTGGATCGGAGGGGAGGGGAGGGTTCATGGCTCACTGGAAGGTAGCCTTGACCCTCCTCAATGTGTCCTGGATCCTCCGCGCGTGCCTTTCCGTGGTGGACTGCTGGAAGTTGGCATCGTTGTCCGCTGCCAGGAGGT
Source organism: Protomyctophum parallelum (assembly GCF_964188405.1). NCBI lineage: Eukaryota > Metazoa > Chordata > Actinopteri > Myctophiformes > Myctophidae > Protomyctophum > Protomyctophum parallelum. Next base: position 7,711,637 of record NC_139704.1, on the reverse strand, counting down.
GAACGTTGCAGGTGCTGAGGCTGGCGACGCGGTGCCGTAGGTAGGCCTGCAGCTCGCCGTCGGGGCTGTAGGGGTACGCGGCGACCTGGAACGCGTGCACTTGACTCACCACCTTCGCTATGCTCCTTCAACACACGGGGACGAATGACACAAGAGACAGCGATTAACAAAGAGGCACGCAGGGCACGCAGACGCAAACGGAGAAGAGAAATGGGAGAGAAACAAAAGGAGAATTTGCTGTTTTAAGTCTCGTTGCTATGAAGTCGAGAAGCCGACCCAAAGCGGACCCACATACTGTACATACACGGATCCATGCCAAGAGCATCACTAGGTATACCTGCGTCAGAAAGAGAAGCCAAACGCAGAACAAGGGATGAAAACTAAAGTCTGATATCACTTCAGTGTCACCCACCCAAGTGTGTCCGCCCCCACCTCTTCCTCCTCCGCCCCCACACACACACGTAGGAGTGTGCCATCCAACGTGGACCCGGGGCTTTAGCAATAACCAGCTGTGTCTCTGTGCCCCCGCTACCAGCTATGTCCCCTGACCCTGGCATCTGGAGAAAACGATACGCCTCGCAGCATCTGGCCTTGCAATCTCTTTTCACCAATCCCACCCCCATCATCACGAGTGAGCGCCATCTGGAGCTGCGCTGGACGCAACTATCCCATTACCACACCGCCGCCACGTGCCACGACCCTCAGCATCTGGTCAGACATATTGGAGTCAGCGAGAAGGACACAGTGGAGCATGTCCTCGCGGCCACTTGGCCTGACTTTGTTTCAGTTGGACGTGCGTGTGTGTGTCTGTGCAAAAAGTGTGCATGTGTGTGTAAGGAGAAAGTTGATCTAGAAAGTTTGTCATCTTGAGTTATCACTGGAGTGACATTTTGTGTCGGTACTAGGACGCAGGGCATGTTTATCAGCACACAGGAACTAATGTGACTATCCTTATATACAGTTTAAACTGTGTGCATAGAACACTAGGCAGCTTTCAATGGTTTCAATGATGGTTCATGGATGATTCCACCAGTATCGTGATTTATTGCAAGGACGTTGTTACAATATTACTTTCTGTGCTAAGTAGACAGACAGACAGTCAGATAGACATAACATTACATGGCAGAGGCTAGCCTGAATGGCACAATAAGATTACAATGCCATGTCATGTTGACACACACAAAACTCAGAGGCAGCAGCACCCTCTATTGGTGCAGGGAATATTACTGCCAAAAATGTAATTAAAGTACCACTGGGTACTTTAGTTTTAGGGATTTTAATGTGTATGTGCATGCGTTTGCACGTAGCCGCTCAGGTTAGTATCACTGTTTTTGAAATACTGTATGTATTCCAACAGATGTGAGGTTTTATAAATGATGTAATCATATTTATTTTCAGTTAGTTTTGCATTGTTCATTTGAGTTTTCATTCAAACAGTTAATGAAATGATGTCTTCCCTTTTAGTTTTTGTCTTAGTTAAAGCTGCACTGTGTAACCTTCCTGTTCGACCCCAGATATCCTATAGAAGTACTGACATTTTTATTACCGTGTGGGATGGGAACTTGAGTTTTTTGACCTTCAGAAATAGGATCATGTCAAAGTTCAGAGTAGAAGGATTCCCCTTCCTGATGAGGGTTCCTTCATCCCTCCTCGGTGGAATAAATTACACGAACAATGGAACTGCCCTTTGTTCCTGTGATTGGCAGGAGATAATCCTCCATTCCTCTGTCTTCAGTCTGCTGTTTGTGTTTATTTTGAGTCACTTATTATTGGTTATTTATATTATATATATTATTTAACCTTCGGAAATAGGATGTGTTGGACACGACCTTTGACATGATCCTATTTCCGAAGGTTAAAACACTACAGAAATAAATCTAGGTTTGCTAGACACATAATGCAAAATGTCTCAATAGAAGAGCAGGGACACCAAATTTCAATTCAATTTATTTTAAATACAACTTTGTGTTTACTTGAACAATTGTATTTAAAAAAAGCTACTGGTGTTGTGGGTTTTTATAAAGACTAATTTGGTGTATCATACAGGAGGATGGCTTCATATAGAGCGTATCATAGCTTAATTTAGCACATCCATACATGAGGGCTAAATCTAACAAAAGAGAGAAACTCAAATTGATTCCAAACACAAACAGCAGACAAGGGACACGTTCTGTGCAAAAAGAACTGACCTGGAAAGGATTATCTGCCCTCAATCAGAGCACAAAGGGGCCAGTCGTTTACCTTCCTATTGTTAATGTAATTCCACAAGGGAGGCATGAACGATGATCCCTCATGATGATCCCCTCTTCAACAATACACTGACTGAAGGTGAACACAGGTCGTCCATGTTTATGCAAAGCAGCCACAGACAGTAGATGCTACTGTCGTTTGAACGCTGTCATGCGCGTCATTCTGCTCAAACAGCTGTGTGGGGCAGACAAACTGCATTGTCATTAGTGCGCATGAAAATGAAAATAATATTTTACTTGATATTTTAACTGTAATAATTGTGAAAATGGAAAATGGACGTTTTTAACTGAACTGATTTCAAAGCACTCTATGATGAAATCTGGATATTCCAGCATAATGTAATGTAATTCCAAAGTAAAGTACGAATGCACCCACATATGACATGTGTATGGCGCCACTCTATTGTGTTACCATTGGTATGTTTTGTTTATTAATATTTAAGCAGAGGAATGTAAGAAGACACTGTAATGATACTTAATTATATAGGAGAGGAGACACAAATGGTAATTCATGCTATAGAGAGGGTATGCGTGTGACATCAAACCCGGAAGTTATGCAGGAATGCCTACTGAGTGGCATGCATGGCCTTGACAGCCCATGCATCCAAACAGAAAAGTCCTATCGGATTGCATTAAATAACATTAACCTTCATTAACATTGACCTTCCCCTCACCTGAGCTTGGTCCACTTGTATGCTCCAGTGGTGAGGGTGTACGCTCCTATCTCCAACTGCTGGATGTGCATGGCCAAGATATGTGCCGAGGGCAGGGTGGGTCTTCTCCTCGCCTGCTCTCCTCCCATCAGACACAGGTCATCGCTCTTCAGAAACACCTAAAGAGAGCTTATGTATTAGCCGGTTACGTTTTGGATAACATTTTCAGTCTACAATTAGTGCAGAATTGGATTAATTAACGCTGAGGATTTTAATGTGTACAGAGCACAAATTTGGATCTTAAAATAGTAAGTTGTACACACTTGAGTTACAAAGGGATACATGAACACAAAAATACCTGGATTGGTTAAGTTTCTTTTCTCTCCCCTCTCACTTCTACAACTCCCGTCAGCATGTGATGCTGTAATGTGTTTGTTTATTCAACTGTTTGTTGGCTCATGGCAAATAGTTGCACAAAAAACGTGGGGCGCAAGTGTGGTAAAATCAACACACTGGCAGTGAAATGCAATATTTGCATCAAGTTCCTCTCAACAAAGCAATCTCAACAAAGCAAACACCATGTTTAAACATGTAGTTTCGCAAGCATCAAATAAAAGCATCAACTTGAAGTCGAGAGGATCGTTCTTTTAACCTGCCAGTGTGTGAGTGCAGCCAGTTGGCTGAAGATACTCAGGTTGTGTCTTTCAATTCATATTATTCCTAATTGAAAAGCACATTTTGAAAGTATGTACTGTAATCCATGTTGTAAAGTGCTTTGGGGTAAATGTATCGCTTGCCTTATACGCTATTATATGCTCTGCCTGAGATCCCATCTTGAAGTTTGTATTTACATGTTTTGTGCAAGCTTTGGGACTGGGAGCTGCAGCATAGACACAGTTTCATTACATTTTGAACAGTGTTTGTATTATGGACATGCTTAGCATTGCAGAGTGCAGACAAATTGATATAAGGTGATTACAACCTTAGCTATGTGAGGGTAGAGATAGAAGAGGGGGGTTTGTTGTGTAAGGATGGGTGGTGTGGGTTAATGCCACTATTTGTACACTATTATTGTTCCTCCAATGTAAAATAGAGTGTTAAGGTGGTTGCACTGTACTGGACGCGTTTTTCGGAAAACTGATGAGAATCGGCTAAAAATGCGCTCAGTGTGCAGGGACCTTTAATGTAACTATGCATTTTTAAATGCAATTTTATTGTGTAACACAGTAATTATAGAAAATGTAATTTAAAACACTGTTTTGGGCCATTCAGGGTTATAGCATATTAGGGCGTAGATAGCATTTTATGTAGACATTGCACTATATAGTATATATGCATATAGTTTCATTATATACAGTAGATATGCCACTGTTAAGTTCTTAGCTTGCGTATGATTCCTGATGACTATTTTTTATGTAAAATGAATAAAATCCGTACTCTCAGTCGATTTTATTAATTTTCCATTATGTTCTCTTTGAATCGGCACCCAGCACACGCCTGGAGTTTTATAAGTAGAGCGGGCCTTTTCCCTTGAAGTGGACTATTTTTTATGTATTACCACGTTTTGTTTTTTGCGTACTGCTCTGGATTCAGAGAGTCTGCATTTGTATTTTGTAGGGCAAGACAGAAGGAATGGCCTGGAATGGCCTGAATATTGACGTTCCAGGCAGCTCAAATGTGATGTGGGTAATCATGCCATTTTGGAATGGCAAGTCGATCTCGATGGGCTATTGAGTTGGTCTCAGAGAGAACTCATACAGAAACAACCGTTCACACTGTCCGCCGTCCATTCACACACACTTGCTGATTTGAATGTGAACCCTAGAGGGGAGCAGCGCACAATGCACATTAGCATAGGAATGTCCCTTTCAGCATATCAATGGTTCGGGTGTGCTATGTTTAGTACTTTTGAGTTCCTGAAGAGATGTCAAGGGACACAATATATATATATATATATATATATATATATATATATATATATATATATATATATATATATATATATATGACAAATTACAAATCCTTTTCCAGCCGACAGTGAGCTGAGAAAGAGAAACCTGAAGGCATTGGTAGGGAGAGATGGAGTCCAGAGAGCAGACTGTTTTCACAAAGCCAACCCTACTGCAACCTCCTATCGTGTTTGTCACATTGACGCCAAACATAAGGAATCATTTCATGATGGTGCGATATTCTTGGTGAGACTTTGCCTTCAGGGCCTGGTTTAGCTTTGGGTCTGTACTCTGTACTCTGTAGCACACAGTGAGAACACACACACACACACACACACACACACACACACACACACACACACACACACACACACACACACACACACACACACACACACACACACAGTGAGAACACTCATAGCTGTTTTTGATTTGATTGTCTGCCCTCGAGCTCAGCGGAACAGTATGTGCCAAGTCCAGCCTATCTAGAGAAAAACACAAGCAAGTGTGCACATACGCACGCACGCACACACACACACACACACTGACCTGCACAGCTCGCAGCTCCTCCAGGATCTCACACACTTTGCTAGGCAGATGTTTCCAAGCCTGCAAGGGAGACAGCAGGAAGTTTAATTTAGTAATTTCATTTAGCCACAAAATGGAAACTAATTATGAATATAAGCAGCCTTCAGATAGAAATATGGAAATGTCCCTTATTCGATTTAGATGGTTGTCTTTTCATTGTAGGTTATTTGAGGACCCTTCTTTACACGACACAAACCTACAAGCTCTGAGGAATACCAGACGACTCGCCCCTTTACCAACTCGCCCCGGGCGTACAGCCGGCGGAACTGCGCGGCCTGGTATTCCTAAAGTAACCTAAGTAGATTATGCTTAAACGGTTAAACCTAACCTTATTCCTAACCTTAACCTCAGTAAAACTATGCCTAAACCTAACCCTATACCTAAACTTAACCCCAGTAAAACTATGCTTGACCCTAAACTTATTCCTAACCTTATTCCCATTAAAACTAAATAAAGAATACAAGAACGGGCACACGGCACGGAGCGGTCGGCGGAAAATAATCGAGGGGCGAGATTGTTTCGAGGCGACCGCACCTGAGACCACTCTGAGTCTGTGCCCAAACTGCCCATGCATGTTCTACAGAACCTGACTCCGTCAGATTGCGGCAGTATTGAGTTCACAAGTTCCCCTCCTGCCTGCATCTGGGCTCTCTCAACAGGAAGCAGCAGGACAAAAAGCTGATATCTCCATAATAATGTAGAGTTGTAGTCATGTTAGGTTGTGTTTACATTTGCACTGTGGCACAGCTTCAATTCAGTATTTAAGTCCGACGTCATTTTGTAGTGCTACGTTACGTCCGGGTCCAAGTGGCACCAGCTCCCGTCCGCATCTCATTGTAAATTGAATATCTAAACGCGTGAATCTTTTTACAGTGACGTTATTTTTCAGAAAGGAAGCCATTGAGGGTTAAAATGGGTCTTAATGCTTCCAACTCGAGTGGAATTATTAATGTTTTGTACAAGTGTCCATGACAACAAAAATATATGATGTGGAGACAATAAAGACTATTATTATCATAATTATTGAAGGTGGCAACAGTCCATTTGATCGGTAAAATATTTCTGGGGTATATTTAGAATGTGTGCAGGCTTGAGTATGTTGAATCTAGTTTGCATTATGAGGATTTATTTGACACAATAAAATAAAATGGCGATAGTATTCCATGTGGGGCAGACGGCCTGTCACTGTCAGATTTGGGAGAGCAGCGCAGGTTTGTTGTTGCGAGGAAAGCGGTAAAATTAGACTTTCGTGGTTGTTTTCGTCTCAGATTTAGTCCTACGGAGCGTCACAGTATAACTCCATGGGGACACAAAAGCGACACAAAAGTAGGACCCGGAAGTATCTCAGGAGGGGGCGCTCACGTCACAGCTAAAATACTGAATATGTCACCAGTCTCGTGTTGATCCCGCCTCTGGCGGCCACATAAGGCTGCAGGCTGATTTGGATCGGAGTACATCTCTGCCCTTCTGGCAGATTTTCTTTTGTCCAGCAGAGGGAGTGGTTTCACCAGGCTATGTTCTACATCAGGAGTGTCCAAATCATTTTAGGTTGGCCGGACCGTGTAAAATGTGACTTCATTGCACACGCGTGAAACACACGTGAGAACTCATATGCATGTTGCCTTATTAAAAAAAAAATTGTGGCTTTCGCTTTTTATTTTATATTTTTTTATAGAGGGATAGACAGTAGGCTGACAGGAAATAGGGGAGAGAGATGGGGGGATGACATGCAGTAAAGACCGTCGGGATCGGGAGTCAAACCTCGGCACACTGCAAGACTGGTTTACCAGCCATGGTGTCTGGACCGCTGAGCCACAGCCCAGGCCATCATGTATATTTTACCTGTTTGCATGTTTCCCCTCCAACATATTTCACTTTACGCAATATAGTTTCTTATGAAGAAACATTTCTACATGACTCTTATGATCGGTATTAATGATCGGTATAGCAATTTATATATCAGAGACAAATAACAAAACATTTTTTTAAATGCAAGGCGACACAATATAGCACTTTTTCTTAGCACTTATTTTCTTTACAAAGCTAAAGAGCAGATGAGCACAGCGCTCTCACCAGATGCACGGTTGTGACGAGTAACAAAACGGACCACTAAAGCACCCACAGATCCATCACCTTCCATTTGTGTTTAATATATATCATGATAGATTGAAAGGAATGCATTTTTTTCTTTTTTTTTTTAAGATATTTTTTTGCGGCTTACGCCTTTTATTGATTTTTGAAGGGACAGACAGTAGGCTGACAGGAAACGGGAGAGAGATGGGGGGATGACATGCAGTAAAGGCCGTGTCGGGTCCGGGAGTCGAACCCGCGGCACACTGCGACTGGATTACCAGTCCGGTGCCCAGACCGTTACGCTATGGCCTGGGCCGAAAGGAATGCATTTTGTCATAGTATTCCGTAACAAGTTTCTTACGGCCTTGCATGCTGTATATGACGTATACTTCATCAAGGCCCTGCACAGACTGAAGCTTGATGAATAACACACGACAACAAGCGCAGTGTCAAGAGAGCAACTGCCATACAGATAACGTAATGAATGCCCGTGAATACATTTAAAAATGTCAAACTCAGAAGAAGCTAATTCACCGGGCTGCACCTGGCCTGCCGGCAAGGGTGTCTGCCGTCCGGCCCATGGACACCCGTGTCCACGGGTAACACTTGTTATTAATGTTAATATGGATCTCATTTGAGGAGGACATAAACACCTTGAGGGCCCGGGACGAAGGTCTCCGACCTTATTAATTAATTACGTCGGATGCCAGGACAGAGATTAGTCAAAAAGAACATTAATCATTCCATAACCGAGCGCACCGCTCCACAGGCTGGGAGCGCCTATTGAGCAACATTCAATGTCATTTCCGGTTGGGACGTCATCCAAAGTGGTCCCCCTCCATTTTAATGGATGGGAGGAAAAATCTTAAAATGTGAATAACTCTTGATCTAAATCAATCCGTCCAATTCTAACCAAAGATGATGTTTTTGACGGCCCATCACGGTCCCGTCGCTAGTCGCGTTAGAAGTAATCATACCTCCCGTTGTTGTCGATCCCCTCAGGGTGTCTTGGCTACATCTAGCTACATCAGCTATATCCAAGATGGTGCCTTGTGCACCTTGAAATGGGCTCCGAAGCTGCAAATCCCTGGGCATGCTGATTTACTGGTTCCAACTACATCCGGGCATTCAAGGTGATTAAATAAGGTCTCATTATCACACACAAACAGGTAGCTTGAGGGCACCGAATTCATGACGTGATGTGCAGTTAAGTTATTCCAGAATGTTTCGTGAGAAAGCATTCTATTATCTGCAGCCTTACTGGTAACTGCCTGACGATCACATTCTCCAGGCCTCCGAGGATCTGCATGGCCGTGGCGAAGTTCCTCCACTCATAGCAGTGTTTGCCAATCAACAGAAACTTGCTCAGCAACGCCACTTGTGTCTGAAAAAAACAAAACCGAGGACACATGACCAAAGACAGCATAATAGAACCTTGCAGTGTTGTTTTTGGCAGCAAATTTAGATTTACATTTTAGTCATAGTCTCTTAGTTTTCATTTAGTTTCAGTCACATTTTAGTCACCTGGAATGTTTTAGTGTTAGTCTAGTTTTAGTCTACTAAATATCATAAGATTTTAGTCAACTAAATCAACTGTAGATTAAAATGTATTTTGGCGGGCCTTGATGCTGTCGTAATGACTGATTTTACACTTGCTGAAAATAGCCGATCTACAAGTATGCTATTTTCAGCATGCAACCAAGTGTAAAATGACTTATAATGGATCTCTTGTCCACTAGTCACTTCCTAACATTTTAGTCTAGTTTTTATTTGTTGACGAAATTGTCAGTATATTAGTCTTAGTTTTAGTTATCATAGCTTAGTTTTCATTTAGTTTCCATTTAGTTTTCTATCAGTGAAAAAAGGTAGTCGACGAACATTTTTCGTATTAGTTTTAGTCGACGAAAACAACACTGGAACCTTGTGCGTACTATACACAGTATAATGCCCAGAATCCCATTCTGATGTGAAGAGACCAGGCATATTGTGTGGCAACCTTACCCTGGCTATGACTTGTGTGTAGTGATGATATCAAGCACATCTCACACACACACACACACACACACACACACACACACACACACACACACACACACACACACACACACACACACACACACACACACACACACACACACACACACACACACACATTATATTATTGATCACTTCACATCAGAACAATAGCATGTCGTTTAGTTTAACTTTAACTATGAGACCAGAAATTTATTTTTTATTCGGAAAGCACACAAATCTGTTAAATAAAATGAATGTATCTGCGTTCATTTATCCCATTTGTATCTCTGCGATTGTGCAAATGTAACCAAACGAGACCCGCAAACAAGGGTCCTGTTTTGGTTAGATTTGTACAATCTCCGAATACAAATGAACAGTGCACTGAAGATTGTATTGTGTGTGACCATTACCACCACATGCAGCTCTGAGCTCTCATCTGGCAGAGAGATTTGATCTCACCTTGAGCGTGTCACAGATGACTATCTCTGCAGAGATCCAGTTGGTGACACCGTCTGCATATGTGAGCAGCCGCTGGAGGTGGCTGCCCCCTCTCTGTGTCCCCTCGCACGCCAGCAGATTGTTTCCCTCTGGTGGTGAGACGTGCTGCTGAGACACATTCCTGATGGTGGTGGGAATGAAGCCAGGATGCAATATACTGTAGTTTAGCCACTTAAACTCTCGTGCAATATAGACAGTTTAGCCACTTAAACTCTCAATATTTACTTATTTAGTCAGGGCCTGCTCTTTTTTGTCAAATATTTGAGGCATAGTGATCAAGTCTCCAAAATGTTCACGTCAAAAAATTGGAAGTGGAATTGAAACAGTGTACTGCGTTCGGCAGCCTTATCATTATAAGGCTATGCTAGGAAGTAGGAACCCATCTCTGAAGCAGCAGCCTTTCTATTATGCCATGTCTGAAGCCATGGGTCTGTTCTGTTTATTTGATGGTTGCTTTCCTTATCCTCTTCGCTATGTAATGCTGATATACTGTAGAACAGTTTAATTACAGATGTGACCACATATTTCATCTCATTACCTCTCATTTCAAGGTGATCCAGTTGTAGTTATAGGGGTCAACAGATATAGGGGTCAAGTGGTTAAACTGATCATGTATTAACACATTTTATTTGGAACCTCCTGGAACCCTCTCAAGGAAGGAACCACACATTGACCACACTTCAGGGGCAGGTCCGTCAGGGGGAGCTGGGCGTACGGCCGTTGCCCGGCCCGGGGCTCCAGGGGCCCGGCCTTCCAGCTGTCGGGTGACCACAATCACGCAGTCACACTTTGCAAGCCCTGCCTCTTGGTACGAGCAGAAGGCAGCGGGCCCATTCGAAGCATTATCTCAGCGTACATGTCTTATCTACACACTGTAAGTAGACGTAGAAATAAAACTAGTGTTGACTAATCATTACAAGGGGCTCTTATTTTGAAGAGGAAGAGGAAGTCAGTTTCGGTTGTAGCCAAACTCCCATGACAGTTGTTATGATGCCCGGCAAGCGCTAGTCTGACCAAGTAGCAAACAAGAACCCCCATGGATTAAACACAAGCTTTTAGACAAAGTTCACATGTTTACGATATGAAAACCTTACACCTGTGGCTGTGACTTAAACAATGTACACGCTTTGGAAGTATGTTAAACATGGAACATCCGCCGCATTAGGTGAGTAGTTCATTGTATAAGTCTCATGCTGGCTCACGCTGGTAAAATCATCAACAAAAGCTTCCCAAAAAAAAAACATGAACGGGTAGGCTTCCATACAGTACTGTTACTGTCAATGCCTGCAAGAATGTGATGTTATTATTGAAGTTCACTTCGCCTGCTTATATCATGCCCTTAAAGCTCTTGTACTTTGGAAATGTTTGGCCGCCGTGCCAATTCTGTTAAACATTTTGACCTGAGATCAGATTAAAAAAATGTCTGTTTGAAAATGACAGATTTCTGTTAAACATTTTAGTTCATTAGTTGCAGTGGGTCCGCCGTGCACTGTGGTGCTGCTGAACTCCTAACTCGCAAATGGTTTGAATGTGTGTTAGAGAAAACTGCAGTAGCCATGCAAGGCTTGCAGGGGGATGTGTTGTACGTTGATGGGTTGTTATATCGCAACATAAAGCATAGTAGGGGTGTGGGGGGGATCGATTTGGGAGGCCCCCACTTGTGCGCTCTATCTGCTCCCCGCCCTGGCCTGGTATTGACTTGTTCTGCCACTGCCACACTTTGAGAACCATTGGTTTAATCTGTCGTCATGAAGGCGGCGACACCCAGACCCAGGTCATAAACGTGAGTTCATTTTGATACACATAATCAGAATCAATTTAATAACCAAATATAATAACATGCAGGACCTTGACAGACAAGCTCCCACACTGCTACAACTAGGGGTGTGGGTGTGTGTGTGTGTGTGTGCAGGTCTGTCTGTACTCACTTGTTTAGACTCAAAACCTTTTCTTTGACTCCTTGAGTTCTGGAGTTGAGGAAGTGAACTGGGTGACAGCCATGGAAAACGTCCTGTTGGACATAATTATTTTAGTAGTAACGTCACACCATCACAGGAGAGCAACATGCCTGTTATTAATGGTCACTCACTTCAATGATAATTTACTTCTTCATAGAGGTATGTCTCCCTCCAGTGCTGAACACAAGCAACAGCACTTTGACCTATTTAGACCTAAGGCCGATTCTAAAAAAAAAAGGCTTCTAAATGCTAACAGTTTTCTGAAAAAATCTATGTTTCTATGTCAGTGGTGCTCAACCCTTTTCATGTCATGGACCCCCAGAATTATCTGTATTTGGTTGCCGACCCCAATCTGAAAATATGTTGTTCCAAGGACCCCACAGAAGCAAAGATATGAGTTAAAAACGTTCGCTCTGAAAGAATATATATTCAAAGATTTTCGACACATTTTCACGATATTTTCAAAAATAGCAGATCTACAAGCTTGTAGCGTGGCACTCAGTGCAGCGCTATGAGCTTGTAGATCTGCTATTTTCCAATGGCTAAAGTATAACATAATCCTTAAAACACCAAAAGGGGTTCCCGTCGTGAATGGGTAAAATGTGAGTATGAGAAAGGGGATTTGCGTGAATATATCCCATCGTAACGCATGTTCATCTCATTGTATGTGTAAGCATGTGAGCATGTGGGTCCTTATGTGGCCTGCATACCAGCATGTGTATTATTGTCTCTACGATGAATTGAAAAGAATCATTTCCAGTTTCCACAATTAATAAAACACACAATAGTGGCACTGAACCATTTCATTGAATCTACAATACTTGCAGTATAGTTGGAAATATATGGAAAAAAAAAAAAAAAAAAAAAAAATGTGGATCAGGATTAACTGTGACCATTGTGCAATAAACTGGATTAGTTTAGTTGTAATTGAAACGTATAACATCCTGGACTGGCCTATGTTTGTGCAAAATACAAGTAGGGGAGTAGGCTAAATATTATTTTCTTAGCAATTACTCTACTATTAATGGCATTTGTTTTTGAATTAATCAAATCGGGAACCGAAATAATCATTTAACCATTTAAATATTATTTTATACTTGCGCAATGGTGTAGTGCGAAAATCCGACAAGTTGTGGAGCTTCATCAGCTATTTTCAAGGACAACTTTAGGAGTTTTCATAGCAGTGGCCACTAGCCCGCCCCGACTTCACACAGCATTGAACAGGCTGTATAGAGCCTTATAGTTGCATTTTCGAATAGTATCACAACTTTGTCATAATTAAACTCAGACAAAGTAGGTGCCAGCGTGATACTCTGCCTTTAAAGGGATTTGTTGGATGAAGTGTTGTATTAACCTGCTGCAACAGTGTGAGCTGCTGTGCCGTCCGCTGTGCGCTGTATTCACTCTGGCCGAAGGGGCGGCGCTCATCGGCGCGGTGGCGCCACCCGCTGGTCAGGTGGTCGTCCGCCAGGGAGCCGTAGGCAGGCACGGGCAGAAACGCGGCCACGGAGAAGGCCTTCTCTTTGGACAAGGACACCGCGGGCTCCACCACCCGAGAGATCTTCCACTGAAACAACTACAAAGATACATGACAATTAGTGTGAAGAAAAAAAAGAAAAGGAGAAAAAAAGGTGAAAATGTCAGCCACAAATGGAGTTGGAACAACTAAGGTTCGGGAGGTTTGGCCAAGCAGAAGACAACCCACCTGCCTGCCATCTCCTCCCTTGCCAACCAATACTCCGCCCTTGCCAACCATGCCACCACTCACCCACTTCCAACTAGCCTGGCCACTCCTACGTCGCCCATTACCGTGGGTACTTAAACTCAACCGTCAAAAAGTGCCCTGTGCCAGTTTCTTGTAAACACGCACACCCACACGTTACCAGAGACAAAATCGTGTATTTTCCTCTGCCACCTAGCCACCTAGCCAGCTAACCACCAGCAACCAAACATGTCAGACCAAGGACTCGCGGTGCCTGATCTCAATATGTTGCTTCTTGCTCACGCCGAGGAGAACGACGACATTTTTCTCGGTACTCACCAGGATGTCGCCGATCCAAATGCCGTGCCCGACACACCACCGAGCCAGCACGGCTCCAGGTCAGCAGCCGTGGCACCTCCTCGTCCCGCCGCGTCCAATCTCAACCGGACACCCCGGGAGTTTCGCGGGGATCCATCTCCCTCCCCAGCTCTCCAGCAAAACCGCCGCGGCGCCTCCTCGCACGGCACGAATGACTCGGCGCCGACGCTAATGTCGGATTGGACCGTCGTCGGTCTCCAGCGTGCACTCACCGCCAAAGGGATACCATTCACCAGAACCGCCAGAAAACAAAGCCTCTTCAACCTCCTCACCACCACCCGCACCGGCCAACGCAGCAACAGCAACAGCACCACAACAACACCACCAGCCGTCGCAGGTCCGTCGCGCCGACACGACGTCACGCGCCCAGGAAAAGACCAACAGGCGCCTGCTCGGCCGAGAGGCGGCGTTGTTGCGCGGCAGGCAGCTCCGCCACGTCGCGGGACAAGGAAGGCCGCCACACAACATCCCGCAGCCACCGTGACCTTCCAGAGGCAGCCGGTTTCACCAGACATCCACCCTCTCCACCCCCCCCCCCCCCCCTGAAGGAGCTCCAGCCACCTCAGCGCTCTCCACCCCCCACACGGCCAGCGTTTTCCATCTACCTCACACCTCCCCATTACTATATCCTCCTGGTTCTTTCCCCCATGCCCAACCCGTTCCTCCCCCCCATTTCCAGCAGGCAGCAGCACCCCACCTCCACCCCCCCTTTCAGTACAATTATCAAGCCCCATCCCCCCTAGGGTTCCCCCCAGCCATCCCAGGTTTTCCCCCAGCAGCACCTAGCGCCCCACACACCAACGTGTCTTCTCTCCCCCCCCACCCAGCGTTCCCCACCGCCCCCCCCCCCTCCTTCTCCCTCTTCACAGCAACGCCAGCACCCATCCCGCCATCCGCCATCGCTCTCAACGCCCCCATGGTCCCCTCACACCTCCGTTCACAGATCCTACAAGGTACGGACATCGACCTCTCATCCCTCATACGCCCCTCCGCCAGCACAGCCCAACACCGGTCAGTAGATCTCGGAGGAATCGCCATCACCCTCCGAGATCTCTCCCCATCCACTTCCGCCGTCCTCACACCCACAGAGTTTGTACTAGCATTTTCTATATACAGAGACATTCTATGCACCTCATTCCCCTCCCGCCGCCAAGAACTGGACGATCATCTTTACATCTGCATGGACCTTTGCACACGGTTCGGAGGCAGCTTGTTTTACGAGTATCACCGTCAATTCTCCGCCAGGGCCGCCTCCAGACTACAACACTTCAACACCACCACCTACTGGGGCTCCCTCGAGCTGGAGTTATACTGCAGGATTTTTGCCGGTAAAACCTCTGAATCATGCAGTCTCTGCAACTGCCCCACTCATCCCACCACCCACTGCACCTTCAGAGCTCCAGAGCCCCGCCCCCACGCCGCACACCAAACCAGCTACGTCCCCCCCCCCCTACTGAGCGTCACCACCTCCAGCAAGGTCTTCCCCACCTCCTCCAAGGCCAAAGACAGGCGCGGCCGCCCGCTGGTGTTTGTCGGCAACAAAATGCTATGCAACAATTTCAACGAGGGAGGCTGCGACCTGTCGTCATGCAAATTGCTCCACATATGCACCTTCTGTGGCGGCTCCCACTCCCGCCCCATCTGCACTGACAAACAGGCAAAACACCTATCTCCCCAACACCAACCCCCCACACCTTAACCCACACCAGCTCCATCCTCCGCACCGGCTATTCAGGCCCCCCACCAATGCCACGCTCGAAGCCAAGTTCACTGTTCGCTTTCTTTGGGTTCCCGCATCTCCAACACCTCCCTCAGCCCAATGAGCCCCCTTTAACCACTCACTCACCCGACACGCCCAGCACGCACGCCATCGGGTTCGTAACAACAGCGGTCCAGTCGCCATCCGCTCCTGGTTCCATTCCTACCTCCACCTGGTCCCCGCCGACCAGGACTCTCCTCGGAACACTCCTTCGGCTACCCCTCCAGAACTGGAGCCGCGTCACAGCTCCAACAAGGGAGTTCCCGACCACATAACCCAGACACTCGGCCCGAAGGTCTTCCCAGGCCCATCACAGCTACGTCTGCTCCAACGCGCCCTCCACGACGCCCACCGTTCCAGGGTCTGGTAACTTTAGAACGATACTTTTGGGGTTTCTACTATATCACTCAGGCCTACGCCTCGACCCCTAAGCCAAAGTATCCGGGTCCGCCCCCTCGAACCTCGGGTCCCACTATGTATTCTCTAAGCCTTGGCCGTTCATGTCGTGCGTAATGCTGTGCCTCGCACTACACGCACCCATGGACGACCTTGCTGCTTCCCTATGTATTCCATGCCTGGTCGTTTATACTGCGCGTCCCATGCTCGCATGTCAGAGCGCACTCATAGACGATCATGCTGCTTCACTACGTATTCCAAGCCTTGGCCGTTCATGTCGTGCGTAATCTGTGCTTCGCACTCTATGCACCCATGGACGACCATGCTGCCTCACTAAGTATTCCAAGCCTTGGCCGTTTATACTACGCTCCCCATGCTTCGCATGAGGAGCACTCATAGACGACCATGCTGCTTCACTACGTATGCTGCTCCACTACGTATTCCAAGCCTGGCCGTTCATGTTCGTGCGTATTTCTGTGCCTCGCACCATACGCACCCATGGACGACCTTGCTGCCATGCATGGCCGTATATACTGCGCTCCCATGCTTCGCATGCCAGAGCGCACTCATAGACGACCATGTTGGCCCACCATGTTGTATGCAATGGATGTTTATGTTGTACAACCATACCCCGCTTCTTACTCCATGCAATGGCATTCGTGACAGCAATGACCATTCTCCACCCTCGTTCAATAAACCATCTTAAAGGGTTCCCATGTCTGATGTTTGGTCTTTCCTAGTGAAATGGAGTTGGAACAACTAAGGTTCGGGAGGTTTGGCCAAGCAGAAGACAACCCACCTGCCTGCCATCTCCTCCCTTGCCAACCAATACTCCGCCCTTGCCAACCATGCCACCACTCACCCACTTCCAACTAGCCTGGCCACTCCTACGTCGCCCATTACCGTGGGTACTTAAACTCAACCGTCAAAAAGTGCCCTGTGCCAGTTTCTTGTAACCCACCCTCCCTCCCTTCTCCATACTCGCAGGTTCCAGAAAGGGGTTTCTACTATATCACTCAGGCCTACGCCTCGACCCCTAAGCCAAAGTATCCGGGTCCGCCCCCTCGAACCTCGGGTCCCACTATGTATTCTCTAAGCCTTGGCCGTTCATGTCGTGCGTAATGCTGTGCCTCGCACTACACGCACCCATGGACGACCTTGCTGCTTCCCTATGTATTCCATGCCTGGTCGTTTATACTGCGCGTCCCATGCTCGCATGTCAGAGCGCACTCATAGACGATCATGCTGCTTCACTACGTATTCCAAGCCTTGGCCGTTCATGTCGTGCGTAATCTGTGCTTCACACTCTATGCACCCATGGACGACCATGCTGCCTCACTAAGTATTCCAAGCCTTGGCCGTTTATACTACGCTCCCCATGCTTCGCATGAGGAGCACTCATAGACGACCATGCTGCTTCACTACGTATGCTGCTCCACTACGTATTCCAAGCCTGGCCGTTCATGTTCGTGCGTATTTCTGTGCCTCGCACCATACGCACCCATGGACGACCTTGCTGCCATGCATGGCCGTATATACTGCGCTCCCATGCTTCGCATGCCAGAGCGCACTCATAGACGACCATGTTGGCCCACCATGTTGTATGCAATGGATGTTTATGTTGTACAACCATACCCCGCTTCTTACTCCATGCAATGGCATTCGTGACAGCAATGACCATTCTCCACCCTCGTTCAATAAACCATCTTAAAGGGTTCCCATGTCTGATGTTTGGTCTTTCCTAGTGAAGAGATCTTACAATAAGGTTGTCAGCAGCAATGAGAAAAAAGGATAGGTACCAATGTTTTCACTGATATCTTATATACAGAATACAACTATAAAATGAATATCTAATGAACTAAAGAACATTTCACAATAAACTATATATATATATATACTTTTCAATAGAAAAAAATCACACCTGTGTGAACTGAGTGGTGCAATTCCCCCCCCCACACCCCCCTCTCTCTCTCTCTCTCTCTCATTAGCAGGCACAGCAATACCCCTCTCTCTGTTTCTGGTGCCCCCTACTGGTATAAATAAGTCACATACTCGTGCTCACTTATACATACAGGTAAACAGGTACATACACGGACATTGCTGCTTGTAGGAGTGGTTGCACCACTGAAAAAAATATATATCTGGGCTTTTGGCCAAACTGATGGATCTATTGGTTCAGGCTGTAGTTTTCATATATTACGGACCATTATATTACACTGACTTTTCTTCCCGGGTCCTGGACGGACGATTTGTCGCATAGCAGCTGGACAGACAGGGAGTCATCGGCCTCATCTGGGCTGATCAGGCTTTCACCTCCATGATGGCTCCTCCACGTCTTACTGGGAGAGCTGTGGAGGCTGGTGAGAAGGTCCCCTCCTCGGCTGTCTAGCGGAGCCACCTGTACAGGGCAGTGTTGTTTTTGGCAGCAAATTTTGATTTTAGTTTTAGTCATTAGTCCCTTGAATAGTTTGCATTTAGTTTTAGTCGCATTTTTGTCAACTGGAATGTTTAATGTTAGTCTAGTTCTAGTCGACTAAATGTCATAAGATTTTAGTCGACTAAATCTACAGTTGATTTAGACGACTAAAATGTATTTTGGTGGGCCTTGATGCCGTCGTAATGACTGATTTCACACTTGCTGAAAATAACAGATCTACAAGCTCACAACGCGTTCTACAAGCTTACAGCGCGACGCGTTGTGTGCTTGCTCCCTGTTTCCTGTCTATCTCCACTGTGTACTATCAATGAAGGCAGAAAAGCTTCCATACAAAGTTTACATATGTTGTAACTTGTAAGTCAACGAGTATAAAATAAACATAGGCGTTTGGCTGTTTCTGAGAATTTTCAATCCAATGAATGATCGATGTGCCCAAAATAGGAATGCCAGGGTTAATGTGGCCAGCCACGGACATCGACCACTTGGTCAACTAAAGGATTCCTATGTGTGGTTACCTGATTGATGAAGTTCTGCTCCTACAGTATGTGTGGTTACCTGAGTGATGAGGAAGTTCTGCTCCTATGTGTGGATACCTGAGTGATGAGGAAGTTCTGCTCCTATGTGTGGTTACCTGAGTGATGAGGAAGTTCTCCAGTGTTGTCAGAAGGCCAGACGGCTGTGTGAAGTCCACCAGCCTGCAGTCCATCACCCAGGCCTCCAGCAGAGCCAAGCTGCGACGGAACACCTTTGCATCGTCTCCTGACAGCTCTGGACCAGCTCTGGCACAGAAGAATCATTGCATTGAGTTAAGCCTGATGCATACTTCATTCTACCTTAGAGATAGGGTTCAGTCACGGCGAGAGACTCGGAGTAGAGTCGCTGCTTCTTTGCTTGGAAAGGAGCCAGATAAGTTGGTTCGGGCATCTGGTTAGAATGCTTCTCAATTGAGTGTTTTACTAGGGAGGTCCTCGATGCACGTCCCGCTGGAAGAAGACCCCAGGCCAAGGCTTATATCTCAAAATCTGCCGGAAACACCTCAGGATCCCCCAGAATGAAGTTACTAATGTTGCTGTGGAGAGGGATGTCTGGAGCTCTCTGGTAGAGCTGTTGCCTCCGCGACCCGACTGATAAGCAGTTGAAGATGGATGGACGGATGCATACTTCAATGAACGACAGTGACGTAAAAAATAGTCGACCTAAACTCACAATATATCGCGGATGATGGCTTTACAAAACTTAACAGATACACAATTCATGCAAACACAAAGCACACATCAGAAGTAGAGTGCTCAGCCAGAGGTAGGAGCAACACTAATATGGCATTCAATAAAAATGGGGTGTTTTCAGAACAGCTATTTCTTTGTGTATTCATGAGAGATATACAGTATATATATACCTTGAGGAACTGATGAATCTGTCCATTAGGAATTGAAGAAGCTCCTCTGGAGTACAGAAGTGACGATAAGTGTACAGGAAGTGTTGGACATAACCTTCCAGAGCTGCATTTCTACAACAAGATGGAACATTATAATATCAACACACTTGAGAACATTGTGATATCAAATTCATGTCAGGAGTCACTGAAATGTATTCAATAAGATTGTCTTGCTAAAATTAGATCCTTCAGAATATTCAGGAATATAGAAGCTTATATCGTAATATACTGTATGGCCAACAGGGAATCGGGTCATAATCATATTGCGCCAAGTTGTGAGTTTGTAGATCGGCTAAATTTGCGGAATGTTCACCTTAGTATGACATGGCCGGATTAAGGATAGGTTTTATGTCGCACTCATATGTTTGAAGCTATTTGCTTTTAACTGGAGTGGAGTTCACTCGCATAATCTTTGTATTTAGTAGTGGAGTGGGATGTATGGAGCTCTCTGCTGGAACTGTTGCCCCTGCGACTCGACTACGGATAAGCGGTTGAAGATGGATGGACACCCATCTGAATCTATAATTGATCTAATTTACCATGTCTCATTCTCTCCATCTCTGCTACAGTAGGTAGGTACTGTAGTTACACAACTACACATATTTAGGGGAATTTCAATGATGGTGTATTGGTACTGTAGGAGGGATCTGGCCGATTGTGATGGTCTGGTTATCTACCTAGGTTTGTCTGTCTGTCTGTCATGTCACTTTGTGCTCCAAGCCAATGACCAAACCAGTCCTGTTGAAAGATTACTCAGACTTCGGGAGGTGTATAGTTCCAGACTGCTACATAGCATTCGGAGATTGTGGAATAGTTGTCTGGCTAGTTCCCTACAATGCGTTTCCAGTCAAAGTGTATATGAGTAATACCTAGCATAGAGGTACGCCATGAGACCCAGCGGAGACCCGGCCTGCAGTGTCCTCTTCCCTTTGTGGGTTCCAAAGCTCAGCACGGCAGGGTCTTCTTCAGAGGATCGCAGCTCCAGAGAACCAGGACCACACGCTGCTAAGGACGACAGCTGGGACACGTCTAAACCCCACTGTTCCACCGTCAACATCTGGACATAAACACACCAGTCACGTCAGATCAATTGTCAGGAAGTGCGTGAACTGAAGCAGCCCATTCAGGTGGATGAACTAGTTTTTTTGCGGATTCGAATGTCATCAACCAGTAGGTTACTCATCAAGACCATGCAATGGAGCCAGTAGGCACTACGGGAGCGGGGACGTTGTTGTTGTCGGTCGCATTGTCGCAATTACTAACCCTAACTCTAGTAAGTAAACACAAAGCAAAGTTGTTGTATAGCGTCAGGTTCACGATGTTTTCGCTTCGGCAGCAGTAATTTCACTCAGTCCCTATGCGCATTCTGTAGCTCCGAAATGAGGTCCCACTGTCTTAGCCTTGTACCGCGTTTCAGAACCGGCACGTGGTTTCAACTAAGAACATTTCTCACCCTTTTCTGCACATCGTATCCAAATAATAAAGGTCCGATAATGAGCGAAACTAATTTGACTTTATTCCCGGACAAGAAAATCCAAGTTTAAACGAGTGTTTAAATGCTTATTTAGCCATGTTTTGCAAGGAGAGACAGTATTATAACGCCAACTGAAGTCAGTTCAGACTGCTCGTTTCAACCAGTAACTTGGATTTTCTTGTCTGGGAATAAAGTAAAATTTGTTTTATTTAGCTCATTATCGGACCTTTACTTTTTGGATACGATGTGCATTGTGCAGAAAAGTTCCTAGTTGAAACCACGTTCAAACCAGGTTCTGAAACGCGGCTAATCTCGGATCTCCAGAATGAGCGTAGGGATTTAGGGACCATATGGGGCTATAGGGTTTGATGGTGAATATGGGTTGGTAACGGTGGAAGCGGGTGGGTTTGTGTTGCACCTCAAGGTATTTCTTCACAGACTCCAGGAAGTCCACTCTGGATATCAGCTCTTCCAGTTGGGCCTTGAGCTTGGACGACATCAGTTTGCTCTCACAACCTTTTGGGATTAATAACATTATGTTGACGTTATTTGTTTTCGTAAATATTTTGCCATGCTGCAACTGAATGTTAACATTTCATTTTAATTTAAGCCATCATGTAGCAGTGGCACCATGCAATATAGTCACCTTTGTTTTTTCTGTCTTGTTGGATCAGCTTCTGGTAGAAGTTTCTAGTCTTCCTCAGATTCCTGGTCTCGATGGTCAGTTGTTGTTGTAGCTCCTGTAGAAGAGGTGAATTCAAACTCAAGCAATTAACCAAAATCTTGTGAATTTGTTGTCATTGAAAGAAGCCACATGCTGTACAGTGTGTTGATTTCTTCGACTAAAACTATGACGAAAAAATGTTTGTCGACTACCTTTTCTTCACTCAATCAAAACTAAATATAGGGTACCATACTGTACTGTACTGTGCTGTACCGTACTGCTGCGCCATGTGTGCGCGTGCGCGTGTGTGTGTGTGCGCGTGCGTGTGTGTATGTGTGTGGGTGCAGTGAAAAGGGGAGGGGGGCGGGTAATGAGGAATGTGTGATGTAATTTGCACCACAGCGAAGGTTTGCGCAATAACAGTGTGTCTGACAGAAGTAATATTTGTACAGTAAATATGGCAGTTGTGGGGAAGCGATATGCATATGGATTAGGTGTGTGCTCTGAACAAAACACAAAATAACTCTATTTTTCAGCCTTATCATTTCACATTGCCAAATGTAACCAGACGTGCAACAAGGTAATAGCCTTTCTTTGACCCTTTCAGAATGAGACAACAGGGAACAAGGTATCCTGACAAATTATACTCTGGGAAAATATTCTTGTTTGACATTGCTGGCGGGCTGTGTTTAATATACAATTTAGGAATGATGAAGCCGTATAAAATGTGTCCTTGCGCCGCATTTGGCCCGCGGGCTGAACTTTGGACACCCCTGGTCAGTAAAGGGTCAGGGTTGACGTCATTCCTGGCCCTCCAGTGTGACGGGCTGTGATGGAGCTCATAACAGCCCTATCCAAGTTGCACTAACACACACACAAAGACTTCATTAATATTCTATTATAAATCATAACAACCTCTGCTGCCACAGGCTAAGTTCAACACATTACCATTCAAATCAAGTTGAGAGAAAATAATGTGCAAATTACCTTAAATCCCCTCAACCCCACATCTCTCGTTCCTATTTACCCCAAAGCCTGACCGTGGCCTACTTTGTACCAGATTTGAATATCATTCTTGTAAATGGTAAAAATGAACTAAGAAGTGGACTTAATTTGAATATCTAATTGTTCCTACTGTAGTAAATAACATTGGGAATGAAATTGTGATAATAAAGAAAATATGCCAAGTTCCCAACAACTGCATATTTCCAACCAGCCATGGGGAATTCAAGTAATTTCAAAATGTCAACAACAATAACAGTGTTGCTTCAATTATCAGTTACGTTGAATAGCTGTAGAAACAAAACTTATGTGTACTACTGTAATCAGTTACAAATGTTACCAAATTGACTGTCCATTATCTGTCCATTTGGTTTCATTCTACGTGTTTAAAATAAATCAATATGTGAGTTAAATTATTGTTAAACATCTGCACAATTAGATAATGTAAAAGAATTGTTATTTTGATCAACGTTTGCCTGTTATCTCTCCTACGGTAACAATTAACATCAAATATACAGCATGGAATTGCTGTAGGCCAAAATATTAACCAAACGACAACAACATATTCTATAAGTCTTCCAGGGTAAATCAATCTTATCAAACGGCAGCTCAAATGCCGAATGAATAATGGACCTCGACATGAAAAGGGTTGGAAAACCACTGACCCTACCTGCATCTTCAGGTCCAGGCAGGGCGTTTCCGAGTGCTGGCCCAGATTCAGAGCGTACTGAATCACCTCCGCACTGAAGCAGTCTTCTCCATAGAAGGCCAGGGCCCATGAGCGCGGGCTGCCGAAGCCCATGGCGGTTTCCCCGGGCGATCGGGATCCGGGGGATGTTAGGAGTCTCTCTGAGAGCAAAGAGTCGCTATCCTCCATGTCCTCCGAGCTCATCTGGCCCTCGTTGTGGCCCCCCCTCCTCTCTGTTCCCAACGGCGAGTCATCGGCTTCAGAGGGGCTTTCATCGTCTCCCCCCGCAGGGCGATCCATGATGACCCCGCCACTACCCGAGAGCTCACCACTGGCAGCCCTCACCCCTAGAGACCACAGGACAGGGAGAGCAACGGAGAGAGAATTAATGAGAGAGAGAGAGAGAGAGAGAGAGAGAGAGAGAGAGAGAGAGAGAGAGAGAGAGAGAGAGAGAGAGAGACTGAAGTGGGTGCATGAGGAAAACCAAATATTGCTGAGGAGGGAGAGACGGAGGGAGGGAGGCAGAGCGTTGGGAGTTGACTCAGTGAAGGCTGGATCATTCTGTAGATTTTACATTATGTCTATTAGCAGTAGTTGCTAACGTTGTTGTTACTAGTCGTGGGCAAAATAAATTGATTCACTCAAATATTGCGATTTTAACTGCCACGTTTTTTTCCTTCGTGACAGTAAGACTGACTGAGTTTATCTGGCTGCATTGAAGTGTATGAGAAAAGAAAAGTAACTTGGGGGGCAAAATCGCGATATTGAATTGCAATATAATTAATAATCGCAATCTAAATGGAATCGGCACCCTATAGGTATGGATATCGAATCGGGAGATAAGTAAGTGAATCGTCCCACCCCTACTTGTTACCTTAACCCGCGAACAGAATCGATGAACCCTAGCGTTGCTATTTTGGTTCACAATTGAGGAACGTTCTGCAAAAATAGTCGGCCCAAATAGGTAAACATTTGGCAAAACCAGCAGATGTACAAGCTCACATTGCGTCACTATTTATAGAAGTATAGGGTTTAAGTCGTTAAGTGAGACTCAAAACCCAACACCGAATGGTCTACTCTGTCTGGGATGGAGACGCTGTGTGTGTGTGTGTGTGTGTGTGTGTGTGTGTGTCAGTCACACAAGCACGCAAGCCTTTGGACGGAAGTTAATTCCTGTTTCCACGACAACGCCCGTCTTACGAGAGGATCTTTGCAGCCTCGACAGCAGGACTTGGACATTCTTGAATGTGTTGCGATCTTAAGAAGCGCATCCAACAGTCAGTCAACGCCGTACCAACCCTCCAACCTACGGCCAACAGTCAGTCAAGGCCATACCAACCCACAGCCAAAGTGGAACGCGTTGAAACTTCACAGCTGCATGTTTCGAGTACACCGTCCAAGCAGTCTGCACACTGCCACTCATAACATCAACAGTTATTAGTATGGTATTAAGACCTGAGGCCAGATTCTACAAAATGTCTCCTAAATCCTGACAGTTTTGAGTGCTACGAGCTTGTAATTAGTACTTTAGCTATTTTTCATCAGCTAATGTTTAAAATAATGGTTAAAGTGGTTAAAAAACTACGGCAACACAGATGCGTTCCAGGTCTTAACCCACTTTGGGCGGGAAACCCTTTTGGTGTTTTAAGCATTATATTATACTTTAGCTATTGAAAAATAGCAGATCTACCGCGCTACAAGCTTGTAGGTCTGCTATTTTTCAGAAAACTGTCCGGATTTAGAAGGCATTTGTAGAATCGTCCTCGGGTCTAAATGGGTTAAGAACAACAGTGATGGTGTTAAGACAGTCTGTCTCTCACCTGGGCAGACATGGTTCTGATTCTCTTCTGATCTCTCTTCACCGTTTTTCCCACCATATTTCCCATTAAGACCACCAGGCTTCTGGCCCTCGCTCCTTCTTTCCTGTGCTCGTTCAGCAGCAGCGGGTTGACCAGGAACAACAACGTGGACGTTTCCATTCAGGTCCAGCGGACGCCTGTGCAGGTGCACCTTGTTGACCCCCGTCCAGATAGTGGCTGTCGAGGGTGCGGTGGTGGTGGTGGTGGTGGCGGCTGCCCTTTGGAGACCCTTTGATGGAGGCTGCTCATTAGAGCCCCTGCAGATCACACACACACATATTTTAACCATTTATTTATGACCACACAAAGGAGATGCATACAAGGACACAAATAGTAAAGGTGCAGTAGAGTTACATGTGTTTTCATGGTACAACAGGCATGTCACTCAGCATCTATCTATGGGTATAAGCAGCAGCGTCTCCGCCATATGTGGCGGCTGCCAATTATAGCAGAGACACTACAGTACTTTACCACCAGCCTTTTTGCCTCCTTTTTGAGCATCCCAAGTTGTTGGAACTCTCTAACAAGCAGTCTGTGGGTATAATGCCCTAGGCTGCCGAATATAAACACAAATAGTCTGCACCTATAGCCCAGCTCTGAGATGGTATTTAGAAGTGGCCCACAGTGGCACACACACACACACACACACACACACACACACACACACACACACACACACACACACGGTTGGTTTTTGCAAAGTATAAAATATGTCTTACTGGATGTAGTTAACAACCAAACATGAGAGATAACAAGAGACAGACAGCCCAGTGAGATACAGCATAATATACACATCTCTCTCTGGTCCAAAGTGAAAAACCACAACAGAAACAAACAGCCTGGGGGGGAAATCATTATGAAAGTCAAACTTTGCGCGCCAAAGACAACAATTCTGACATCTTGTAAGTCAATGGAGAATAAATTGAGTCACGACTCTCCCCCTCACTAACCACACACACAACAATCCTTAAATTATTCATCACTGGCGTTGGAGTATCCCCCACAAGAGAGAGTCCTTTGCTGCGCAGCAGTGGTACAAAGCTAGTCCAACTCTGACTAAAGGGATTAACCCCCCCCCCCCCCCCCCCAAGCTCTCATATGGAGCTGTGAAGGAGGGAAAAACAACAACAACTCAAGTGTATATATCCGTCTCTCCAAACCTCTGACGTCTCCACTAATACTACAGCCACAGCAGATTGAGATTTCCCTTCTTCATGAGTAGACCCGTGGGGGGAAGCAGAGCGTGCAGGCATGACGTGCAAATGGCCAGATTGTTCAATCATACACTTAAGGCTCCTCACGGCTAATTGGGAGTGTGTCTTCGCTGTCGGAGAGAAACCTTGTATCTCCATATTTCAACGTAGTAGTCCCCCCCCCCCCCCCCGTAATGAAGCCCTGCTTCGTCGTCACACTACTGTTTCACACACAATTAGACAAAATAAACAATCTACAAGCTCACAAGTACAACGTGTCCCATAATGTGTCTGTGGGTTTTGTAAATAATGTACCAAAGAAACTGCGAATCAAAAAGAGCTTGTGAGAATAAGGGTGGCTGTGGCTGGGGAGGTAGAGCAGGTAGAGCAATGATCCCTGGGTTGGCAGTTCAAATCCCGTCTCCTCCTCTCCACAAGTTCTTGAGCAGGACACTGAACCCCACATTGCCTCCAATGAGTTGGTCGGTGTGAGCTTGCCACCATTGGTGTGTGAATGTGGGAAGTGAGGACGCTGGTGTCGACTGTTCACCGCTTCACCTCCCCAATGTATGAATGAATGAATCATTGTAAGCGATTTGAGCACTTGAAAAAGCGCTATATGGCGTCCGTTGGCCTAGTGGTCCAGGCGCATGCCACATATAGGCTCTGGACTGACAGCGAATCGCGTGTTCGAGACGAGTCCCGTTATGGCGACCTTTGCTGCATGTCTCTCCCCGTCTCTCTCTCTCTCCCTCTTTCCTGTCTTCACTTGTAACTATCGATAAAGGCAGAAAAGCCAAAAAAACGAATCTTAAAAAAGAAAGAGAAAGCGCTATAAAAATGCAATTCATTCATAATAACTATATTGGATCCATTTGGAACACTGGCTCCTCTTTCCATTTCCTGAAAAGTAGGGCTTTTTAATGTACAAGGTTTCCCCGCGACAGTGAAGACCGGGCTTTGAATACATGTCTCTTCAGCGGTGCTTTGGCCGATCCCCTCAGCACCAACGAAAGCACACTTCACAGGCAAGGTTGCCATAGGGACCATTCTAGCTTGCGAGTGAAGTTTTGCATGAAGTGCGTGCAGCGTGAACGCTATTTTGAGGTGCATGTAAGTATGTGTAGGAGGATAGGTCATTTACCAGTGTGACTGAAGCACCATAAGTGTCAAATACTAAGAATAAGCGCCTTCCTCCTCCTTGGATATACATAAAGGAATAGGATATTGTCTGTTCAAAGTAGGGTAATTATTCGGACACTGCACCAGGTCACACGGTAGATTCATTAATCATATCATAATCATTCTTTCCACCTTTCTTTTTCCGCCGTTTTTGTGAATGTGGTAGTTACATTTTGCTTCAAAACATTGACCACGCATGAATCATTTCAGCTTCATTTATATCACTACGCAAGAGTGGACGTGCATTTTCTATGCTTTATTTCTTAGAAAGGAAAGTATATTAGAGAGACAGGACACCAAGGACAGGTGGAGGAGAGATATGCAAGATAATGGAACCCAGTGAGGCCACAGCGCTACCGACTGGTGCCCCAGAGAGCAGTGTGTTGACGCCTTGACGGTGTTGCATTTGCAGCAATTGATTGAAACCTTTATTTCAGGGGAAACCAATTGAGACCAGGGTCTCTTTTTCAATGGTGCCCTGTATACAAACAAGACAATTTACAGCAATGATTTACATACATGACATGGACACACAGTACAAAATATATAATACACAAACACATACACACAGAAACAAAACCTTATAACCAAATATTACAAAAAGCAGGTGCATACAGTATGCCTTCCTCTAGTGTGAGGTCAGTTAAAAAGTTAGTCTTTTAAAAATAGTACAAAATAGTACAAGGACATTCAACTTCAATTTGTCTTGACAATCATTCCATAAATGTGGAGCATACATCCTGAAGGCAGTATCTCCCAATTTAGTAGTAGTTTTTGGTACCTTCAACAAAAGCTCATCGGTTTTGGACACTGGGTTGTAGGAAGAGCTACTCACAGCGTGGATGGGCTGTAGTTGACCAGGCAGTGCAGTACACCCAGCAGGTCCTCTTCCCAGTACAGACCATTGAACCTCTCCTTGACAACGCTGGCAAACGTCTGGTACTGCAGGTCCTTCAAAGAGAAGATGTACTCCCCTCGGAACAGAGAAACACAAAGGCCCATTTGCTAAAAATACAGGTCAATTATTGCACTCAATAATTTGCCGTGTATCTAATCAAATCAAAACAACAAAAGGAATGATGTTATAAGACGGTTATAGTGTACACTATACAGGATCTAGTTTTTCTAAGGCAATGGTTCTCAATTTTAGTCTCAGGGACCCCTGGGGGGGGGGGGGGGGGTAGATGATGGTAAATGATTGATAGTTGTCCAAATGGAAACAAATGGACCCTTATGAGTCCATCTGGTTCCATTTGTACACAGAGGAATTTTAGACTGTGTAGATTGTGGTCACAGAGATAAACGTTCAATCGTCGGACTAATCCATGTGAAACTGGGGGAATCATTGTTGGTGAAGGTATACATACCCATAGCCAGGTCCTCTGCTCCATCCTCCAAATAACCATCAAAGGCAAACTCTCCCCTGAGCAGGTCAATCACCTCTTGTAGGGCTGGATGGACATCATTGGATCTGTGGAGTTCTGAAGGGCATGCGTCTCTGCAGGGATCACCTCTCCCATTGTGGGTGAGGTGCACGGCATGCTCTGGCTTTCTGCTGTGTGTGATAGAGCTACCGTTGGCACAATAGGGAGGCGATCTCAAAAGCTGCTGTGTGGTGGGACTCAAAGAAACAGCCACGCAGTCAACCGACAGGCCGTTGTTGCCCCTTGTGTGCGTGGCACAACAACCCTGGACAGAGCTTGTGATCAGGGGCAGAGTCAACTCTAACCTGGGGATGGATTCTGGCGTGGCGATCTGGACCGGCACAAGGGTAAGGTGTCCAGTCACGGGGTCCTGGCGTAGCAGGTAATTGTTGACAAGACTGCAGCCGTTGAGAGGAGCGGATGACAGCGGAGGATGCGAAACTCTGGAGCCCTGCTTGGCTTCGTCGGGGGACGTGAGAGGAGAGTTGACCAGTGTCCTGTCGCTAGAGGGCCAGGCTGTGGGTGTGAGAGGAGAGTTGACCAGTGTCCTGTCTCTAGAGGCTGTGGATGTGTAAGGAGAGTTGACCAGTGTCCTGTCACTAGAGGCTGTGGATGTGAGAGGAGAGTTGACCAGTGTCCTGTCTCTAGAGGCTGTGGATGTGTAAGGAGAGTTGACCAGTGTCCTGTCGCTAGAGGGTGTGAGAGGAGAGTTGACCAGTGTCCTGTCACTAGAGGCTGTGGATGTGTAAGGAGAGTTGACCAGTGTCCTGTCGCTAGAGGGTGTGAGAGGAGAGTTGACCAGTGTCCTGTCACTAGAGGCTGTGGATGTGAGAGGAGAGTTGACCAGTGTCCTGTCACTAGAGGATGTGAGAGGAGAGTTGACCAGTGTCCTGTCACTAGAGGCTGTGGGTGTGAGAGGAGAGTTGACCAGTGTCCTGTCACTAGAGGATGTGAGAGGAGAGTTGACCAGTGTCCTGTCGCTAGAGGGTGTGAGAGGAGAGTTGACCAGTGTCCTGTCGCTCAAGGCTGTGGATGTGCTGGTGGTGCTCACTCCCCCGTGATGATGATGATGATGATGATGATGAGAGGGGAGGTCCGGCCGAACTGAGCGTGAGTCTGTGTCAGGTCGTGTGAGCGTCGTTGGGTCCTCAAAGTGTGCTGCTGTGAAATCCAGGCCTGTTACCTGCATGTGTTGGCTGCCGCTGCTTCTTGCAAATTCATGCACAGCCCTAGAAACACAATTGATTTGTTGATAACACTTAACCCACGGGGGGAAATTCAGGGTGTCACAGCAGATACAGAACACACAATCTCAATAATATTCATTTTCTTCAGCCCTCATACTGTCTTTAGATTTACTCTATAAGTTCACTTTAGTTTGACTGGGCCGCATTCTCAGCCTATGGTTTTTGATTTCATGTGTCATCTTTTACAAAAGCACTCTTTTAGTTAAGATCAATTATTATTATATTAACCACTTAAACCCTATTGTTAGTTGACCAGATTCCCAAGGGCTCTAGATACTAGGAGTAGGACACTTCCTTGTTCCTGTTGGGTTGGTTTTAGAAAACTAGCTATTTTTTGGCGAATAAATTGCTCCTAGAATAGCGATTTTTTTAAGGTTCAACTCAAGTGGTTAATGAAAGCACACAAACTGTTAACCCATTCTGGGCGGGAACCCCTTTTGGTGTTTTAAGCATTATGTTATACTTTAGATATTGAAAAATAGCAGATCTACAAGCTCATAGCGCGGCACCGAGTGCCACGCTACGAGCTTGTAGGTGTGCTATTTCTTTTTTATCGTGAAAATTGCGCACAAATCTTTTAATATATTCTTTCAGAGTGAACGCTTTTTTTTTTTTTTTTTCAGATATTTTTTTGCGGCTTACGCCTTTATTGATTTTTTAAGGGACAGACAGTAGGCTGACAGGAAACGGGAGAGAGATGGGGGGATGACATGCGGTAAAGGCCGTGTCGGGTCCGGGAGTCGAACCCGCGGCACACCGCGACTGGATCACCAGTCCGGTGCCCAGACCGTTACGCTACGGCCTGGGCCAGAGTGAACACTTTTAACTCAAATCTTTGCTTCTGAGGGGTTCCTGGAATAACATATTTTCAGATGGGGGTCCGCGGCCAAATACTTTATGATTTTTGGGGGCCTTGACATGAAATATTGAGCACCACTGATACAGAACCATGAAGGTATTTCAGAAAACTGTCAGGATTTAGAAGACATTTCATTTTATTTCGACGTCAGGCCACAAGCTTAAAGTGAACAGCACATACCCCTCAGTGGCAGCCTCGGATAGTGGGGTCTCCTCCCCCGAGTCCTCCTCATTGGTCAAGATGATGGGGGTGAAGTGTGTGGCGATGGAAGTGAAGGCCTCTGGGAGTATGAGTCCTTCTCTGACTGCATAGCTGTGGGGAATAGGGCCAGGCATAGGAGCCAGACGGCTCTCAGTGGCCATCGGCATAAAGCCTAATACACACAGTCACAACAATGGCAGTTACAATATCGGTGATATTGTCTCATGCAATGCACACTGGAAAATGTCACTGAAATAAAGGTAGTCAATTTGCACTTCAGTAAATCCAAAACGAGGTTAAAATGGAAAAAAAATGTTGAAGAACCTTTTTCACCACATTGACCCTAGTGTCCTTATTTTGTGCAAATGTTCACCTTTTAGTTTTTTCCCTTAGTTACTTTTTTTTAATAGCGTAAATCTTCAAGCTCACAACACGTTGCGATGCGCCATGTTGGGAGTTTGCAGATCAGCTATTTGTCGTACATTTCAATATATATGGCTTAATTGCCCCGGGAAAATTTTGATTAGTTGTAAACGTCATTAAACTTTTTTTTTCACTTTCAGTATTGCATGAGGGTCATCTTTATGAAAGTTGATGCTTCTTACCACCGTTGATATGTGCCGATTCCCCCAATGGCCTCCGCTCAGTGTCCAGTCCATTCTCCTCATCAGTCCATCTGGACAGTGGCTAAAAGCAAAGGCAGATCAGCTAGCTATAGGTCTGTCTTCAACAGTCCCTCCAGAATGCAACCTTAAAGTAGCTATAAGCAATAATATGTCAACATCTTAATGACCTTTTCTCTTCTTGTTTTGGTATTCAGACAGCCAGACAAAAAATTTAGTCTAGCGGCCGCGATCTGCATTCAAAGATTTTCCTAGAAGCTTTGTCATTGGTCGATTTGCCTGTCTGATTGGTTAGTCATTTCGTCAGGGTTATTTTGACCAATGACAAAGCTTCTAGGAAAATCTTTGAATGCAGATTGTGGCCCCTAGATGTGTCATATATAGACACATTTTCTGGGAGCGTTTTACTCATTGCTGGCTGTCTGACTACCAAAACAATAAATAAATAAGGTCATTAAAATGTTGACATATTTATTGCTTATAGCTACAGTGGGTATAGCACATTTCGAGGAGGCTTACCTGGTGAACCCTATTGATGAGTTTGGACCACACAGCTTCAGCGTTGGTCCCTTGACGTGACAAGTAATCACCACAGATCTACGACACAAAGACAGCAAAACACCATGTACACTTCACAGTTCACACATGATCAGTTGATCACACACACACACACACACACACACACACACACACACACACACACGCACATGCACGCGCACACACAGAGAGAGAGACACCTCTCCTTTCACGTTTAATTTCATACCCACATAAGGATTTTGTTCCACAATGAGAGACACAGTTTGTAATAATTTAGGATACTTAAGATATAGCCAGCATTACCAATGATTTATTTATTTGTGATGTGAAGTCGCCAACGTTGTAGAATGAAGCAATAAGCCACGAGAGGGGTGATGTTACCGTGTATTTTATAATGGCTGAGAGGCGTGGTGAGACACGACGCGCAGCGGAGGGTTGGAGACTCTCCATTATAAAATAAACGGTACCCTCGGACCTCGCGTGGCTTATTGCTTTTCTGAAACGCTTACAAACAGCAATTAATAACATCATAAAACTGTTCCTAATTCACTAAAGTAGTTACACTTTCCGCCCACCAGAGTGTGCCCCACTTCCTTGTTTACTCGGCCATGCAGTCAAGCCAGCCGGGAATAGGAGGCGCTTGCTGTCTAGTTACAATGCCACCCATGTAACCCCTAGGTCTAATCAGAAACCAGCCAATCAGAATCAAGTATTGGGACTACCCGTTTTAGAATAACACATTTCCACGTTGCTGTTGTTGCACAGGAGAACATGCACACGCCTGTGAAGTAAAGTGAAGTGGCTAACAGAACAGATGCTATACCTTCTTCGCCATAACAATGGAGGGCCTCTCGATGGGTGTTCTCTTGGCCATCTCAAGCAATAGTCTCTTCAGTTTACGAGGCATGGCCAGCTTCTGATGAGGTGATAAACTGAACTTGGCTGTGGCCCAGAGGATAGCAGCCACTGCGTACACACAAGCCTGGGCCAAGGCAGAAAAACACAAAGAGAAACAAGCTCTCATAGAAATACAAAAAACTAATTATTGGAATGACCTTTTATTTATTTTTAAAAGCCAGGAGTTGAGTTTTTATAAACCTTTTCTGTTAGGATTCCATGTTCTTGATATTCAGGAGCAAGATAAAATGCATCACGGGAGCCTGCAATAAATACAATAAAGTATTTAAGAATTGAAGCCAACGACTTTGAATCTTCCGTTACAATAACTAGAGTGCTTTTGCCGAACTCATTGCTGCTGAGCACTGAAGAATAGAAAGATGTGTTGTACTTGTAATGTAAAGGAAGACCTCAGGCGGTGGTCAATTATAAAAGTACATAATAAGAAAGTCTTTACCTATATTTTTGGGTTTCAGGAAAAGCACTTCTCCTTCGCAACCAACATACACTGTGTCGAGGCAAATATAGGCTGTTAGAAAAGAGACAAGATGGTGTTAAATTAAGCAATAAGCCACGAGAGGTCTCAGGTTACCGGGTATTTTACACTGGCTGGGGGTGTAGGCAGACCCGAGGCGCAGCCGAGGGTCTTCTACCCCCCAGCCAGTGACGGTGACAGTGACGGTGACCACGTGACGGTAACCAGCCAATCAGAATCAAGTATTGGGACTACCCGTTTTAGAAGCAAACATGAACTCTCCCTCCAAAGTTACTAAAAGGTAACTCTGGTATAGGTATGTGTAGTCTTTGATCTGAAATAGGAAGTTATGTTTTTGACAGCAAAATTTGATTTTAGTCTTTTGAATAGTTCTCATATGTTTTAGTCACATTTTAGTTAGTGTTAGTCTAGTTTTAGTTAGTCTAGTTTTAGTCGACTAAATGTCATACGATTTTAGTCGACTAAATCTACAGTTGTTTTAGTCGACTAAAATGTGTTTTGCTTGATGCTGTCGTAATGACTGATTTTACACTTGCTGAAAATAGCTTATCTACAAGTTCACAATGTGTCGCAGCACAACCAAGTGAAAAATGACTTATACTGGATCTTTTGTCTACTAGTCACTTCCTAACATTTTAGTCTAGTTTTTATTTGTTGACGAAATTGTCAGTATATTTAGTCTCAGTTTTAGTCATCGTAGGTTAGTTTTCATGTAGTTTCCATTTAGTTTTCGTCAGTGAAAAAAAGGTAGTCGTCGAACATTTTTCATCTTAGTTTTAGTCGGCGAAAACAACACTGCTCAGCAGGACGTGCTCTACTCACTTGGGAAGTCGATATAGGTCTGCAGCGTGGCGAGGCAAGTGTAACACAACGCCCAGAGCTCGTTGACCGTCAGCCTGCGTCCAGACAGCACCAGCAGCTCTCTGAGAGAGATCCACTGGACCACGAGGAATAGAAGCACAGAGAGAGGTCAATCTGTAGTGTGCACTCAATTGCTCCACTGACTATTTTTGTAAGAAAAGAATATCCTAACATTATTTTAAAAAGAATTGGAAAATAGCAGATCTACAAGCACTCACTGTGAGCTAATGTAGATGGACAATCTTTTTTGCTATTCGCCGTATATATATAGTATACACCGGTAAAAATAACCTGTCTGATGTGTACATCTGCTTCAATGGAAACTACAGCAATATAAAAAACAAATGAATAAAGCCAGTGGAGCACTGAACCTCGTCCTGAGACTCTTCGTTGAGGCACAGCATGCTTTTGGTCATGTGGTTGTTGAGGCTGCAGAGGCTGTTGCTCAGCGAACCCTCCTGGTCATCATCGTCGACACAGTCGTGGTCCACTCCGCGCTCTCGACAGGACGTGCAGGGGGACGCCGAGTCCGAGGCAGATCGCTCTTCACTTTCGCTACACGTCCGAGTCTCTGATTCTCTCCGACATCCTCCAGAGACCTCGCTACACGTCCGAGTCTCTGATTCTCTCCGACATCCTCCAGAGTCCTCGCTACACGTCCGAGTCTCTGATTCTCTCCCACATCCTCCGGAGTCCTCGCCACACGGCCGAGTCTCTGGTCCTCTGGCTCTACATCCAGACTCCTCGGTATCCTCCTTCCCTCGCCATGAAGTGTACAGCAGAACACTCGGGCAGTCGCCGCCACCGCCGGTCCTGCTGCTGTCGTCGTAAGAATCACAGGACACGCCCCGGGTGAATCGACGGAGACTTTCGCCCCACACGGCGACGGCAGACGTGCCGGTGGCGGCGGAGCGTTCGTCCGCCCCTATCTCCGTGAGGTCGGTCACGTGCACGCTGATGTCGGGGCAGAGCGCCGGCGGGGGATTGTTGGAGTCGGGCATGGAGCAGGAGCGATTCAGGACGCCCCTCGCCCTGGCCAACCTCTGCTCGGCGCGCCTCCTCACCGGAGAGTTGCTCTGGGATCGGTAGTCCAACTCGCCGTCTCCGAGGGCCACGGCGACGTCTCCTCCTCCTCCTTCGCCGCTGTCCTCGGCCCATAGGGAGGAGTCCCAGGCCCCACACATGGGCTGGCGGGAGAGGCCGTTGGCGGTGTCGTTGGTGCCCGGGTCGTCGCCGGCGGTGCCGTCCGCCGGCGAGCTCGTTCGGTTGAGCGGGCATCTGGTTTTGGGATGCTGCCATCTCGCCTCCCACGAGACTTCCTTTCCATCTGTGCTCAAACACGGAGGATAATTAGCGCCACGAGACATCACAGCAGAGGACATGTTTTAACCACACAGAGATGTATCATCGCTGTTGGGAAGAAACCACCCAACTCCATTTTTTGAGGGTTTTTTATTTTTATTTTTCTCTCTCCATAAATCAATGCCATTGAACACATCTTTACGTCTGTGTGTTGGTTATAACGAGAGTATTAAAAAGTGCTTCAGACAAAACCTCTTAACGCCATTGGACCCTCAAACTGCCACCACCTCTCATGCAAGTAATTGACAATGATATAAAGTCACAACACCAACTTTGATTAAGCTGTATTGCTTTGTTTTAAAAATATACGGTTTTCTTCATTTCCAGAAAAACTAGCATTTTGGAGTTAGGTGTTTTTTTCTCCCCTGAAGATAAGTTATGAGCCGACCTTGACAGGCTGCGACGGACTCCAGTGAGAGCACCCGTCGTCCGAGAGAGGAGAGTTTGCGGCACACGGATACGGAGGAAGTGTGAGACAGCCTTGCTTCTGCCAGAGAGAGGACGTCCTGTGGGGATATTAACATTTTACAATTAGGCAGTGGTTTTCAACCAGTGGTCTCCGGGGGACCACCAGTGGTCCCTGAGGGGCTTCCAGGTGGTCCCCAAGCTAAATGATGGAGAGTTGGTAACCAAATGGACCTTTATTAGATCTTGACTTAAAGTCAAGAGTTAAATTATTATCGGCATTACTTAATTTACAAGAAGTCTACACAATTAGAGAGAGTAGATTTTCTTTTCATCAACGTTTGCCTGTGTGTGTGTGTGTGTGTGTGTGTGTGTGTGTGCGTGCGTGTGTGCGTGTGTGCGTATCCATGTGTCATGGATATATACATCAACTGAGCAAGACGGATGATAAAAAGGGTTAGTCAACTAAGGACCAATAGCATTGCACTGACATTTAATGTCCACTTGGTGGTGCTCCAGAGCGCCTCATGGAAACAACTGAGCAGTAACTTAATAAAAAGCCAATTATCTTTCATCTAATGGTCAGGAGGGAACAATAGCATTTTATTACTACACCAAATATGATTACTGGAACGAACCATCATTTACTTATCCTAAAGGATTACTGCAGCATTAGAGTGTGTGTGTGTGTGTGTGTGTGCGCGTGTGCATGTGCGTGCATGTACCGTGTACATTCTTGTATCATGAAAACATGTGGCATAAGTGTGTGAATGTAATCTAACTGCACCTGAAATGTTTGTGTCCTTTATGTGTATTTACTAATCGTGTGGACATAGAATGTATGAATGTACACATCACACACACACACAGACAGACACGCACACTCAAACGCATGCAAGGATATACCATAGCCATGGAATATTGCTACAGCTGCATGTGTGCTCAAAATGCATGCAGACACAACAAAGTGTGAGACTGTGCGAGTAGTCTGCGCACACACTCTTGTGCGTCACTTGTCTCATTCAAACACCAGCTGTCAGCTGCCAAACTTTCTCTGAATCAAAACAAAATGTATATGACGTATCTTTAACCAATATCGTATGCACTTCTTCTTTAAGGTTTTCTAGGTTTGCTCATTCTCTAACTATTTCATTTTCGAATGTGTGAAGAAATGTATTTCCTGTCCTGGCATGAGTATTGAAAGAAAATGAAATACTGGGTGATAACAAGGGAATATATTGGTTCAAATATGGTTGAATATTTAACCCTGAAATGTATTGTACGGAAAATATGTTTTGTTTTGTGTAGTTAAAGTAAACCATGGTCATTCTCATTTTCTGTTGACAATGTTTGATCATAGGGGGAGCTGTGGGGAAAAAAGCACGTTAGCAATAGTTCCAGGAAGTGAGGTACCAGGAACAGCTATAAAAGTACAGGAAGTGAGGCCGCCAGGTGTTCCATTTTAGGTATCAAAAGGAGTGTTTGGTGGTGGTTTGTCAAAGAGACTCTTTTAAGGCCAATACTAGTACCAAGTACAATCAGAAATTGATAAACCACATAGTGCGGTCGGAAAACTTTGAGATCTGAAGAAGAAAAGTTTGGTCAAGGAACATTTAGAGGATTTATCTCTGAATAAATTCAGAGCTTTTGGACAAAGGGGAACCTGCTGTGGCTCCTGGCTTGAAGGTTGGGTGAGGAATATACGTTTTTACCTTTTTTGAGCAATGCATTGCCTTTTTATTTGATGACTTTATGGATTACTAGATTTTGGAAAATAGAAGATCTACAATTTTTGGTTTGTTTACTTATGGATTACTTTATTGGGGGATTTTTCCCACCGACCTCACATTGGTCATCACATTTGTTGTTAGCCCAACAAATGTTTTTTTTGTGTAAAACAAATGCATGCAATGGATTCAGAATCATGAAACCCCCATAGTTTGACCCCCTCACACGCTACTTAAAACAGAATGAAGGTGTGAAGTTAGCCTATACATAATGCATATAGGTTGTTAATGGTAGCTCAACTTTTAGCAGCTAGCTGTCACAGATTCTTCTCTAGGGAAACTGAATTACAGTCTGTGTGAGATGTGTTACTAGACACCTTTAGAAACACATTGGTGAAGAAATGTATTGGTAAGGAAATGATTCCCAGACTGTACATTGTTCTGATAATATCCCGACTATGCTGTACACTACATTACAGCTTGGTGAACCCCATCTAATGGCCCTTGAAGAGAGCTTGTTTTTTTTAACGCTGTGTGTGTGTGTGTGTGTGTGTGTGCACGCAGGTAAAACACCCAAAAGAAGACGGCGGCGGCCCGTCACGCACAGCTTTCAATCATGCGTTTAATAAAACAAGCTCTCTCCTACACGACTTGTTTTGAGGTTGGTCGCAAACTTAGTAAACATGGCCGCTGGGAATTATGCTATGAATATTTTTGACATAAAGTAGCTCATATCATGTCTATGGTGGATTTTTATGAAACAAAAGCTTTGCAGTTTGAAAGAGGATAATTCAAGCTTGGCATACAGCTGAAATGTTGGTGAGTTTAACGTCGTTTAATACAAGCAGATCGCAAAAGTGATTTGGATGAATGGGGAGTCAATTAATCAGGTGGAGCGAAATCCCTTCACGACGGACGACGTACGTCGCGACGTATATTTTTCCGTCGCAACGTATATTCGAGTACGTCCTGGCGTAAATATCAATTCGTCCCGGCAGAACGGACTCGTCGCGGCTATATCTACCCGTTTGCGACGTAATAGGTTGACTATTATTTTCCGTCGCGCCAGAACGGGACTCGTCGCAGCTATATCTACCCGTTGTGGCGTGAGCTGGACTCGTCGCGGCAGAACGTGACTCGTCGCG
This sequence comes from Protomyctophum parallelum, assembly GCF_964188405.1. Classification (NCBI taxonomy): domain Eukaryota; kingdom Metazoa; phylum Chordata; class Actinopteri; order Myctophiformes; family Myctophidae; genus Protomyctophum; species Protomyctophum parallelum. The sequence continues at coordinate 7,671,700 of NC_139704.1, read as the reverse complement.
ACTATATCTACCCGTTTGCGACGTGCGCCTCGCCGGTCCGGTCTCCAGGCGAGCCTGCGTCCTTCATATATTTTTTTTTCTGCTCTCGTTGGACTTAACTTTAAAAGTCCAATGGAACACCTCTTTGTAACGGGCCGCTGTAGCATAGTGGTCTAATCCCTCGCCTCTCTATTCTTTTTTGCTGAGGACGCTGGTTCAATTCCCGCTCGCGGCAGACCAAAATTATTATATTTTAGACAGACACACAGACAGACAGACAGACAGACTGCCTGTCTGCCTGCCTGTCTGCCTGCCTAATGTATTGTAAATAATGTATTCATTCCATACGGCTATTTTTTTTTAATATAAAAACTTTTGTCTTTCGCGCGATTCGAACCAGCGTCGTCAGCACCAAACATTGAGAGGCGAGTGATTAAACCGCTAGACTACAGCGGCCATACGTTACAAAGAAGTGTTTCATTGGACTTATAAAGACAATAGCACCCAGCTGCAGTCTCGCAAGGGGAGGGACCGGAAGTGCTTTTATTTCCGGCTTCCACGTGCACAAGCGCACATACACGCACGCGAAATATAATGCGCGTGCACGACACGCACTTGCTGGTGCGCGCTTAAATGCCGGGTGTATATAGTACCATCTGTGCTTAAACATAATTACGTGGTCGGTTTGGAAAAGTTTGAAGTAGTTTGTTGTAGGTAATATTTTAATTGAAAGCTTATTAGTTGGTGGTATAAGTGTGCATATTTGAAGAAATGCAAATCTAACAATAATAAAATGATATGCAATAATAGGCTAGGCCTATATGGTCGATTATAACATAATGATATCAAGGCATTTAAGTAATGTAATAAGTTGCTATAACCCCGTACCCCTGTCCCACACACACCATGTCCAGACCATAGACCACAGACACACGACCATATGCATTTAATTTACTATGAAAACCTGCATTTCCCGTCAGTCAGTCAGTAAGTGTGTCATGTCACGCCTCGTGTCATGCCTCCATATATGGTCACGCCTCATGACACGTCACACCACCATATATGGCCGTTTCCATATGATATAAGATCCCGACACTGACCTCATCAAACCCTGGATAGCCATACATTGAAAAGACTGGATCATCACCTAGATCTCCATATATGGAGCTGAGGCGGCCAGCAACTCTACATCTGACCTCATAATGTAATAATCAGCTCATAATGTAATTAAAAGACGAGCACATAACTTAATAGATTTTTCTATAATGTAATAATGTGTTACATTAAGAACCTCCACATAGGCGACTCATACTGTAATAAAACTTCATAATGCAATAATGTCTTTATAATGTATGAGCTGATTATTACATATTGCATTATATTTCGCGTGCGTGTATGTGCGCTTGTGCACGTGGAAGCCGGAAATAAAAGCACTTCCGGTCCCTCCCCTTGCGAGACTGCAGCTGGGTGCTATTGTCTTTATAAGTCCAATGAAACACTTCTTTGTAACGTATGGCCGCTGTAGTCTAGCGGTTTAATCACTCGCCTCTCAATGTTTTGGTGCTGACGACGCTGGTTCGAATCGCGCGAAAGACAAAAGTTTTTATATTAAAAAAAAATAGCCGTATGGAATGAATACATTATTTACAATACATTAGGCAGGCAGACAGGCAGGCAGACAGGCAGTCTGTCTGTCTGTCTGTCTGTGTGTCTGTCTAAAATATAATAATTTTGGTCTGCCGCGAGCGGGAATTGAACCAGCGTCCTCAGCAAAAAAGAATAGAGAGGCGAGGGATTAGACCACTATGCTACAGCGGCCCGTTACAAAGAGGTGTTCCATTGGACTTTTAAAGTTAAGTCCAACGAGAGCAGAAAAAAAAATATATGAAGGACGCAGGCTCGCCTGGAGACCGGACCGGCGAGGCGCACGTCGCAAACGGGTAGATATAGTCGCGACGAGTCACGTTCTGCCGCGACGAGTCCAGCTCACGCCACAACGGGTAGATATAGCTGCGACGAGTCCCGTTCTGGCGCGACGGAAAATAATAGTCAACCTATTACGTCGCAAACGGGTAGATATAGCCGCGACGAGTCCGTTCTGCCGGGACGAATTGATATTTACGCCAGGACGTACTCGAATATACGTTGCGACGGAAAAATATACGTCGCGACGTACGTCGTCCGTCGTGAAGGGATTTCGCTGTCTCTCCAATTAATAGTATTGCAACTCTAGCGTCATCTCATTATAAAAAAGTCTATTGTTGCAAATTGCGGCTAAGGATGGCCCTATCGATTTTGGGGACCCCATGGCCTTTCCTCTAATACCACCCTAAGGTCACACCACACTTTTATTCTACCTGTGAGGGTGGATTCTGCCAATGCATTTCAATGGGAATGGAGCATTTTTTGCAGAAATCTGCAAATGGCAGCAAACTATTCCATTGAAATGCATTTCTTAGCTCTTATTAGCTTACCCATATTAGATATACCCACCTAATACTGCCACTAATACACCTTACATCTTCCCTTTCTATGTATCGATGTCGGTTGGAAACCCTGCGTGTCAATAGCAGATCTACAAGATTGCAGATCTCATTTTTCACTACTTTTGTCTGACACTCTAGTATGAGGAAGGCTAAAAAGTCACAATATGCAGATACAAGGTTTCAATATATTATTATGAGAGCCCATGGGCACCAAGGATGGCAATGCCAGTAGGTTTTCAGCATCTATGGCCCGGTATGGTGTAGCTTAGCTAGCCGGGCTTTTAGAAAGGCTTTCCTCACATTTTTTAATTTTTAAAGACGTGCACGTTGGAGCGCGTACGTGTCCTCAATTCATGAGCCAAGTTAAATTGTAACCCCAAATGGGTACTTTGCATAACAAGTGAATGTGCAAATGCTTCCTCACACCTCGCATGCACGGTAAGCAACACAGCATTTTGGCTTCAGTAGGGCTGGTGCTAGTATCCTATCTGCACACAACTATGCCTCAGCCACCATCGAAGCAGAAGTACTCGACTCGTTCAAAAGCAAACTTTTGCTTTCAGCTCCTATAATTCAAGGCATTCCTTGAGAAGATTTACAAAGATTCAAAACTAATATAAAAACTAGTCATTTCCTATACAAACATGTTTCCTACTACTATTTCTATTTATACGTCCGTAAACCTAAGTAAATGTAATAATAATTACATACATTAAGGTCATTGTTGCATTCTTTAGAATAACTCTCATACTATATCGGCTGTTCTGTGTGCATGATTGAGCACGCAGGCGCGCATGCATGTGACGTCATTAAAAAAAACAAATCACCATTACGCCACTTGACGACACTGTTGTATGACAAAATATAAATTCAGAACTCTACTGTGCAACAATACACCTTTTAGTTAGCAAACTGCAGTGCCAGTGGGGCAGTGCATGCTTGGGTACCTGTGGCAGAGGCCTCTCCTCGGGTTTCTCCCGTTGCATCTGCTCCAGCAGCCTCATGGCCTCTTCTCCCAGCTCCGGCTGCAGCTCTGGCTCAATGACAAAGTCTAACGCGGCTGAGAGGGTGCAGCCAAGAGAGTACATGTGGCCCTGAAGAGTACAGCACAGCGCAGGGCAGAGAGACGCAGAGAGAGAGAGAAAAACACACACGTACATAAGAGACCTCAGGCGTACCCGGAGCATCAAAGGTGGAGATAATCTAGAGACACCGCTGTCGAACAGGGTTTGTTTGTGTTGAAATAAGATCCTTCTTTGATGTAAAATATAGCCAAAGCACTAACTAAGCTTAACCAGCAACTATTCTGTAGCCATACAGTAGTACATACACCCAGTTATGTTTCAGAAAGGCAGGAAGTTAAATGGTCATTGCTTGTTGACTTATGTAGACAGATAGTAGATGGTATTTAGATAGATGGTAGGCATGTTATTTACATAGATGCTAGGTATCTAATTTACATAGAAGGTAGCTATGTTATTTAGGTAGATTCCACGTGTGTTGTTTACTTGTAGGTAGATGCTACAGTGTGATATTTAGATGGATGGTATGTCTACTTGCTGAATGTTACTGTTACTTGCACATACTGTACATAGTTGTAATGTACATAATTCCTAAACCATTTATCATGGGACTCACTCCTCGCACTTTGAAAGTTACCAATGGATAAGAGCTCTAATGTCTCTAAATGGTACATTCATTGTTTCATGTCACTTTTCGGTTTCAATTGAGTGCATTGAATTGATTTTTCATTTGGTACTTAAATGGGAACAAAGCATTGATACTTTAGGGATGTGTTTTATGTTTTAATCTATATATCCATGCGGTACCCTAAACTGGTATGAATTAAATCAAGGGCATAATTCATCATCCTTCAGAAAGTCACTTAACATACGGTGCAGCATGAGGGCTCCTTTTCTTCCATGTTGACATCTATCAGAACTACTCTTCTCACATCCTGCAGCCTCATGTCTACCAAACCAAGAACTATCCTTCCTTCTACCTGACGACGTGATCTGACTACCAGGAGCCCAAGGTTGCAAAATAGAACTACGGTGACAGGAGAATGGAAGAAAAAAAATCAGTGAAAGATTATAGGAAAAGAAACAGGATACAGCCAGTCAGCCACCCAAGTGGGCTATAATTGTCACAGACGCCACACTTGTACATGACAGGGCTTTTGTTTTGCTTTGCTTAAGTTGCACTCACAGTAGATATTATGGCTAACCTTCTGGTAACTGCGGAGCTGAAACAGGTGTTTTTGAGTTGAGATCCTAGACACGATGATTGTTGCAAACAAGTGAAGTGGAACTATGGACCATACTTATGTGGTATGGACACATGTGCAAGGCGGGTCCCAATGTGGGAGACCAAAATAGTTGGTGGGCTGCCCTCCTTCATAAACTCTGCCCTCCTTCATAAACTCTTATTTTTGCCCAAGCTTTGTTGATGGTTACTTATTTATTTATTCATCTTCTATCCTTTATGTAACCAGGGTTGAGATTTTTTTCTCCAAATGGGGCCCCTGGGGACATTTTGTCAGCAACATCCTGCTTGACACAATTACACACATTCACACCTGGGAACTGCCCAGAACAACCACAGTCCTATTGGAAGAACTGCCCAGAACAACCACAGTCCTATTGGCCGATCTGCCCAGAACAACCACAGTCCTATTGACCGATCTGCCCAGAACAACCACAGTCCTATTGGCCGATCTGCCCAGAACAACCACAGTCCTATTGGCCGATCTGCCCAGAACAACCACAGTCCTATTGGCCGATCTGCCCAGAACAACCACAGTCCTATTGGCCGAACTGCCCAGAACAACCACAGTCCTATTGGAAGAACTGCCCAGAACAACCACAGTCCTATTGGCCGATCTGCCCAGAACAACCACAGTCCTATTGGCCGAACTGCCCAGAACAACCACAGTCCTATTGGCCGGACAGTACGATTCAAAAATGATATACAGAAACATCACCACAACATATCATTTTATACAGAAACAGATGTAATAGTTTTCAAATAATATAGTCTCTAATGAACAAAACCGGAGAGGCATCGTTGATTAATTTTAACCTAAAAAGAAGAAGAAAATGAATAAAGTACTGATATTTACTCCCCTGTGGTCCCTGCATACAAACAAACTTCCGCAAGTAGCACAGTAACACTGACCTTCACATCACTTGTTTTTCTTTTAACTCTTTATTTTTGAATATGCAAGACGCATCACTGTTGTTTTTGGCAGCAAATTTAGATTTTAGTTTTATTCGTAGTCTCTTGAATAGTTTTCATTTAGTTTTAGTCACATTTTAGTCACCTGGAATGTTTTAGTGTGGAACATTTTCGTCTTAGTTTTAGTCGACGAAATCAACACTGCTTCACATTAGGAAAAACACTATACGCTGGTGCAATGGTGCATGGACCCAATTGATCTGTAGGCGCAGAATGTTCCCTCACCTCGAATGTACTTCCGGTCGTGTCAAACTCAGGAGGCACAAAGGAGCCCTCAGGATCATCTGTTGAACAATCGGGCATAAAAAGTAAACATGTTAACAGTTTAATGAGAGACCTCCCAGACGGAGGTCTCCATCCTGTTAATTAGAACAGTCCCTAGACGGAGATTGATTAATAGGACGGAGATTATTGATATCAAAACAAATCGCATCGCTCCACAGGCTGGGAGCACCTGTTGTGCAACATTCAATGTTTCGCAAATCTTAAAACGTTAATAACTCTACTGAATCATTTCGTCCAATCAGGGTGTTAATTCACAGCGACCTCCAACATTGACCCCTGATTATTATTCATCATGCATATTATCATTCACTCATCAAAGTAAAGCAGGCAGCACGTTTTGTCCCTTTTTTATTATCAAACACTTTGATATACGGCTGTGGCTGATCTGCACTAAACTCACTAAGCAAGCACGTACCGCCATAATCAGATGCAAATCGTAGATTCGGGGGGGAAATGTGTACATGTACTGTAGCAATGTGTATGCAGCAGTTTGTAGCACGCCTCATCTGCATACGTCGTGTCGGAGATAATCTCTGACAAACAAGCGGGGAAGGTATATCTGCAGGCTGGAGGGGGGAGATCCACATCACTAGTAGTGTATATCTTCCTTGATCTTAAATAGGCCACTGTTTCTACTGGGTGCACACACACACACACGCACACACACACACACACACACACACACACACGAAAGGGGGAGATAGAGTGAGGCGGGGGGGATTGGGGGCATTGTACTCAGCCCAGTTTAAGAGAGATAGAGGAGGTGAGTGAAATAAAGTGGGTCAGGACAGATTTGGGTTTTGTCTACTGGAGCTTTTCCTTCACTCTCTTCCTCTCCCCATCCCATATCTTTCTATCTCTCGTCTCCTCTCGTCCTGGAGTATAGTCGGGGAGAACTTCCTCTCTACCCCTCTCTCCCTCTCTCTCACACACACACACACACACACAGAAGAAAGGGAGAGTTGAACACAGCAATGAGGTTGTGAGGTCAGTCAGACAGAAATAAGAAAGTGAAGATCGGAAGGGAGGGAGCGAGATGATGAGCCATGACCCTGATAACGCGTGCATTCTGCAACCCTGAGATACTGCAGTACAGTACAATGTTGGTGACTCATGTTTGCCTGTAGACACACACACACACACCAAATACTTTTGAGCGGTAGCACACCGCGTCTCCAATGAATAGCTTTGTGTGTCCGTTTGTGAGTTTGGAGTAGGACCTTTGACCCTGCTTTTAGAGTGACCCCTGCATGCAGCATGCTGATTGGGGTCAGGAAGGGTCACTACAACCCTCTACCACTCGGTTCAGACGGGTCTGATTTTTAACCACTTCCTACCTGGCACAAAACATTTCAAGACAGATTTCCAAAATAGGGAAAAGAGCAGTAGACCTGCTCTTTTCAAGCTGGATCGGCTAATTTTGCTCATTTGAATAATAGGGCTTAAGTGGTCTTAAACAATCTTGTATGTTGTTCCAAAATAAGTCACAAATTCATCACAGATGGAGTTGGTTGCTATGCTGAATCGTCTGGTAACCAAGGATCCTTCTGGCTTCCTCACATTTCCCAATCTCCTTAAAAAAATTACTTGATGTTGCACACGTTCCTTAATATTAATGTTATTTGAAAGCAGGACATAAGCATACAATGGAGGAAAGAACATTTACTCCAGTACTTTTGAGATACTTTTACTTTACTTTCAAAAGATTTTTAGACATTTTGAAAACTTGTGAAATGGGACTTTTAATTTTGACACATTTGAGTACGTTTTGAATCTCAAATATACTACTTTTGTACTCTAGTAGAAGTAAATTTTGCACGCCAGACTTTTACTGGTAACGCAGTATTTCTACATTACATGCGAGTACTTGTTCCATCACTTGAAGAATGTATATATACACTGGTTTACCAGGTGATCTCTCTCTACAAACCGCCATAATTAATGTCGTTCTGAAATGCAAATGTCTGTGTGCACTTAGAAAGTGTCTGGAGAGAATTACACTGCGTCATGGATACCCATCATTCCCACAGTAGCTGGTATCCACGTTAGATCTCTGACTGCATCAATATTACAGCCTGCAAGGTCACTCAATCGTACACTCTCACAAGAGGAACATGTGTGTGTGTGTGTGTGTGTGTGTGTGTGTGTGTGTGTGTGTGTGTGTGTGTGTGTGCGTGCGTGCACGCGTGCAATCTCATCACAATTTCACAAAGAGGTCAATTAAACACGATCAATAGCTAAGCAGGCAAGGTAGAGGGCAGCGTTATGATTAATGACATAGATACACATAGTTCACCGTGCACGGTACACACTGTGTGCACGCTATTTGTTTTATCTACACTCTACAGAATTAATCATATTCCATGTAAAGGACACAGTCCAGTACAGCTGGATAACAAGTTATGTGAAAAGACATTTTAAGTGCAATTCAGTTGAAATGATCAAAACATCTTTACTTGATGAACTGCATTTATGTCTGAAAGGTGCTCTACAAATAAAGGTGTGTGTGTGTGTGTGTGTGTGTGTGTGTGTGTGTGTGTGTGTGTGTGTGTGTGTGTGTGTGTGTGTGTGTGTGTGTGTGTGTGTGTGTGTGCGTTCGTATTTCACGTTTGCATGGAGACCATAGACTGTTAAAAATATGGACAAAGCGTTCCCCGGGTCTAACATGGACGTAAAATGAAGCCAATAATTCCTTGCACTGTAAGTCGCCATCTTTCTAGATCCGTTCTGGCCCAGCTGGCCATTGGCTGGCCCAGACAACGAGGCGGGACTTCTTCTTCGTTGGTTTTTATTTTGACTCGAGTGGGTGGGGGATCCCGATCATAGACTGTAACGGTAGCCACGCCCCTCAGAACATGCACGACTTTATGGTAATTTATTTTATAAATGGGACCATCATTTTCCAAAAAGAATATTATGACATTAGAAATGAGACTTTAAACTAGTGACTGGAAGCAGAAAGTATTCATGACCATGTTTATTAAGGTAATACAGTCTAGGTGAAGTTGGGCCCAAATACATGGACCTCTATGGAGCTATGGGGTTTTTTGGGTCCAGTGACAGCGCCACAACAGGCCATTATATGAACTTTCATTTCCTTAGTGGCTTCACAAAATATCTGTCTGACTGCCCCCCTGATGGAGACGCCAGGCGCCCACTCTGGAAGGGGGCTCCACTTTGTCGCGTCTCCAACCCCCGATAACGGCGTTGCCGTCTAAACAGAAGGTTTATATCTGAATGATATTTTAGTTTGCCGTTTTCCATACACACTGTCGCCGTGTAAACATGGCCTAATGCTGCGTTCACACGAGGCAGATGCAAAGATGCCTCGTGACAGATATACAAAGTCTCTTTGTATATCTGTCACACGGTCGTTGACGTCCGTGTAGTGACGCGTGTCATTGCAGCTATAGTTGTAGCTTTGCATCTGGAAGTTGGAACCCGGCTCAGCTTCAATTTGTATAGCTTTTGCAGCAGCTACAAGTGTCGGATGCATCTTTGTATCTTCACGTCGATACGGCTTCCATTGACAATGAATGGCATTAGGAACAGTGGTTCCCAAAGTGGGGTCTGGGGAACCCCAGGGGTACTTGAGGGAGGAGGTTCCAGGGGGGACCCAGCTAAATGATAATTTGGAACCAAATGGACCCTTATGGGTCTGTAACTCAGAGAGCGTACAAATGGAACCAAATCCGTTAGGGTTCATTTGGTTCCATTTGTACACTCTCAGAGTTTAAATTAGCATTGATTTTTACAAAAGAATCACTGCTAGAGCCGTACAAATCTTCTCTCATGGGGGTCCCTGGCATGTCTTTCCAAATGGGGGTTCGCGGGGCTAATTAGTGTTAATTAGTGTGATTTAGAAGACATTTGTAGAATCTGGATTCAGGTCTAAACGGGTTAAATCAACATTGTGGCTATTGCGGAACAGAAGACTCACCGCTCAGCTGCTCCATGAAGCACACGTTTCCGTGGGCGTTGAAGGCCAGGGTGTCGGGCGTTATGCACAGGGTGTGGAAGAGGTGGGACGCTCCGATGCTTCTGACGGCGCTCACGCACTCCGCCAACACCGCCCACACCTCTTCCTCTGTCAGGCAGGTGTCTCGCAGCGAGAGGATGTCCGCCAGGGACACGTTCTCCTGTTGGACAAATGGACAGACAGACAGACCCACGGATGTTTGAATTGTCACTGACCATATTCACTTGATAGCCATTTTGCTATTACTTCCAAGTTCATACTTTTACTACTGACTCTGAGGAACCCTCACTTCCTGCTCCTGAGTATGTACAGTACAGTACAGTACAGTACAGTACAGTACAGTACAGTACAGTACAGTACAGTACAGTACAGAGTCATAAGTTGGTACAAGCAGCAAAATGCCATCGCTTAGGAAGATATAGTACAAGTCGCCATCATTCTACTGCTGTGAGCACATATGGTGCGTGTTTCGTCTGCACACACGCACGCACGCATGCACACGTGCACGCACACACGCACGCACGCACGCACGCACGCACACACAACACGTTGTGAATTATTACACCCACATACACCCAGAGCCAGATAAGTGACCCATCATTCATGACCATATGGCCGCATTAGTGATCTCAGAACATTCCATCATGGAATCTTTGTAATGCTGTCCGATGAAGATAGGACCTTCTTGTTAGGACGGAAAGCGAGCACAAAAGCGTGCTTTAGCACAAAATAGAGCATGCGGGGGGTGGGGTGGGGCACAAAGTGGCTATTGTGAACAGACGCAGCCAGTACGCGGAGCGGGATTCCATTGCTTTGCATGTACTTTTCATTACATGATGCTGTTTTTAGTTCTGTGCAATTGCTGATGCTAGCACAACGTTGTGCCCACTGAGGAAACCTGGATGAAAGGAGATATAGGTTTGATGTCAACGAGCGCACACACTCACACCAAGGGTCTGTGTTTTAACCACATTACCACTGGTGGTGGCCCTATTTCGGGCTGCCCGGGGCATGTATAGGCAAAACTCCAGAAATACCAGATCTACAAGCTCACGATGCGTCAAGAATCACGATGTGATGCAGTGTGAGACTGGCTATAGTTTTATAATATAAATGTATTATAATTTTTTCTTCAAAATACCGTTTTAATAACAAGAGAGGCCCAAAAGGTTTTCGTGAGGTTATTCTCTCCCATGCAGTGAGTGGAACGAACTCTTGGTCAACTGTCACAATGCTCTTTCTCGTATGTTCACTATAGCCGGGGTATAGCTCGGCTAATGTAAGAACTCCATCTCCAATTCAAGTAGATCTGCAAACAAAATAGAACAGCTGCATTATTCAAGTGTCCCAATCTGTTTTGCCTGTACTGTGTGCTCAGAGATCATTCCCTTGATGTTGCAGTTAGTTTGGCTGCAACAGCTGAACAAAGACAATCTACAGTACATGAGCCTTTGGGGTGCTGCTGCACAATTACAGGGCAGAAAACTGCCACTTTAAGCAGCAGCAGCGTCCCCATAAATAGACAGTTTCCCTTGAGAACGGTACATGCAGAGCAAACCTAGAAGTCTCTCCATCTCTACTCAAGTTAAATATGCCGTCCTACATAAGTTTTTACTGCGACGCGGCCTCAGGCCACTGGGACAACCCTCCCTCCAGGGGTCATCGCCATGATGGGTTGTGTGGTGGATTTGTTTTTGTCAAAATTCCATTTACGTGACTTCTTGGTCCCTTTAATAATGTCCTGTCATAATCAGTTGAGAAACAAAATAAAGCAATTTTGTCCAACCTGAGAGGATATTTTTACTTTAATTACTGGACTATAAAAGGAAAAGGTTTTTGCCTCTGGGGACAGCGCCTCCTTTTTTGTTTACAACGGAAAGTTGGCTTTGGCTCCTCCTCCTTACTTAGTCCACTTCCTCCTGGTTGCTTTTGTTTATTCCTACTAACAACATTACATATTTTATGGCAGTAGTGCTGACAGATTCTGCTATTTTATCAGAATATTTCTTGAGAGATTATCTCTTCAGTAAAGTAGGAAAGTGATTTTTCCCATTATTAGATTTTGTTTTTGTTAACTTAGACCGCAACTCATGGCATTTATGTGATATGTGGAGTTAAATACTATGATCATTGTCATTAGTGTTCAGGTCTCAGTTGATGAGGAGTTCCAAAAGTACTTAAAACTTAACTAGGCTACCACAGTACACATACATTTTTTAAAGCGAACATTTTTATTTAACTAAAATCTTTGCTTCTGGGGGTCCCTGGAACAAAATGTTTTTGAGATGGGGGTCTGTGGCCAAATACGTATGTTGATCCTTCAACATACGTTTTTTCTGTTAGGATTTAGAAGACATTTTTAGAATCGGTCTCAAGCGCCACAGACCATGTCAAGCGCCACTTGTGAAGTTCTGGACGACCTGCCAGACAGAATTCCCAGAGTTTACAGTAAAAGCAAAGTGTTTTGTTTTGACCTTTTGCAACTACTATAATTGTGTGCGTGGGGTTTTCCACAATGACATATCCTGACTCTGCAACTCAAGACAAATCAGAATCTTAACTCATATCGCGCCACCTGACACAGCACTTTAGTGGCCAGGTTGGTTCTTAGTCGGGATGGTGGTCCCTGGCTCACAATCAGTTGGTGGGTCATGACCGAAAGGACGGTCAGGATCAGATGGAGGGATTGTATCTCTATCCCCCAGGAAGGAGGAAGTTACTATGGATGATGTTGCTCTGGAGATGGAAGTCTGGAGCTGTTGCCCCCGTGACCCGACTACGGATAAGCGGTTGAAGATGGATGGATGGACGGACAGTGGGAGAGAGCAGCAGAGATTAGGGAGCTGGTACTTGTTGCCCTGGTACTCTGGCCCAGTCCAACTAGATTCAGACCTTTGTGTGATACACAGCCACTCCGGGTCGTGTGTCTAGATAAGTTCAGAGTTGCAGGGCTATTTTATGAAAGTGGCTCGAGAACAGACTGAGGTGGTTAATACTGACAGTGTGTTTGGTGTAGTGTGTTTACCTTTGTTTCATTTCACTGTTCAGTTACAGAATCACACACACACGCACACACAGTTGATTCAATATGTTTAGCTTGCTGAGGGCTGCCTCTCAGTAAATGTATAGGCTACAACGCTACATTCATACTTTTTGAGTTGGATTTTATTGTGCATGCATAGACTACAGTGAATGCCATATGAAAATGTAAAACTAAATGTCCCCGGGCCATAACTTATCTCATAAACATATATCTGCAAATGTCTTCTTGACTCATCTTAATTTACACTATCCATACAAACACAATAAGACCAGCAAGACAGTAATTGGGTATAATATGGCCCATTATGCTAAAAGAGCAAAGATCCGGACATATGATGAATCTATAATGATATTGAAAATTCCAAGTCACTTTTGTGAGGTAATCTATATAGCCTAGTAATAGCCTAGCAGTAGGCTACAATGAAGTAGGCTATAGCCCCAAAGTTGATTAATTAAAATGCAAAGATATCCTGTAGTAGGAAGTGTTTCTGACCCTAAATCCATTCATTGCTTTTATTTAAAAGAATAATCAACGACCAATATAACTTGAAACAGGTGGGAGACTGGGAGGAAATGACAGTGAATTTTAAAGTAGTCTACGACTTTTAGGGGAAGTCACATCGTTATATACTATAGTTAAAATGTGTGCATATGATATTAAGGTGCCTTTCTTTCATAAATGTGTTTACCTCATCCTCAAGCAGTGTAGGCAGATGCTCTGGTTCATAACATCGCTCCTCCGTGGTTTCATCCTCTTTCCATGCATGCTGCAGGTATGTGTATGTGACTGCAGCATCACCACCAGTGCCGGGTGTCCCCATTGTGTCGAGTTAAAACGATCACGATTTTGAACGTCTTAATTGTAGTAGCGAAGTATAGTGTGTCTGTGCCAGATATTGATGATCCGAACTGGCGCTGCACACGACACTATCAGCCTCTTCCTTTTACAGTGTCCTGGCAACGGTGTGTCGAGGAGTCGACATGCCGGCTGAGGACAAGCAGGCTTAATTAAGTTAATAAACGAGGTCGGTTCGGTACGTCGACTGGTACTTTTGACATTGTTCTCACTCTGTCCGAATCTGTCCAAACAATAACATGATGCTGCAGCATTCCCAGGTCAGACCAAGTCCAGACCCACACCACGGCAGGGAGACGAGACCTCGATCAGTCCCGACCAGAGACCAGAACAGGTGAAGCAGCTGCGACGATCGTGCCTTTAGTTCGTGTCGTCAAACTATAGGGACTTTATTGTAGCTGTCATGGCAACGAGTCAACGACTAAAAGAAACAGGACGATATTAAACTGCAGTTCCCGTCGTTCTAATCTAATCTACACCCCAGCGAAGCAAGAAATGCAATGTGGCTGCATGGGCTGAGGCTGCTGTCTGAATCAATGCTGTACGCCTCCGATCTCTGTGCAGTTTTGGAACAAGCGTCCATGGCATGCAGTGACTCATGTAATATAGTGCAGCCTCCAGCCCACTTCTTATTAAAGTGTTCTTCTTTTAGCATTCCTAGAAGTTTGCTTTGATGTAGCCTAGTTATGTCATATGCTGTTATGATTGTTCCAACTTCCGCAAAGATTGCTAGCTAGTATGCCTTATAACAGCAGGCAACCTTAAAGGACCACTTCACCACTTTTCAACCTATCTTCATATAATAGGTCCTCACTATTAATCATGATAAAATGGCACAATTTTGTTCTTTCTTTTTCTTTTCAAAATCTTTTTATTAAAGTTTTGTGACAAACTCAGGGGCAAGCATTAAACAGAGACATATCAAATATGAAAATAAAAAATAAAAATAAATGGCACAATTTTGTTCTACTCAGTCTGTGTCTCATAGGAGGGCTGTGGGCAGTTTACAAACCAGTCCACCATACACTGACAGCAAGACAGGAACGCCCAAAAACGTCACATCCGTTTTTTTTACTGTGGGCAGAATTTTCTATGGCTGCCAATGCAACTTTTTCCAATCCTTAATCACATATGGACAAACATCTATGCCGATGATATCTAACTTGCGGAGGTAACGTGCCTTGTCCACGGGCAACAGATCTTTCAACGTATGGCATTGCAAATACGTTTGATAATCGCTACTCTGCGCAATATTGTTTTGGAAATGCCGCAAATTGCATTGCAGTGAACGAGAGCAAATCACAACTTCCCCTGGGGGTGGTGACTCCGCCCTGAATACGCGTTGTCGTGTCAGTGTATATGTGACATCATCAATGGGGAATCCAAGCTAATGGAAACTGCAGGCTTTCTAGTCCTGAAAAGTTGCAATGCGAAAAAGGAAGCCATCGTTCTCACGATAATAAAAATCTAAACATTTTTGTAAAAAACATCTTGTTTAAAAAATATCTGCCTAACGATGATGTCACTGGTGGACGGGTTTCCGAACTGCCCACAGCTCTCACCTTTGGAGATACAGCGCTTTGAAAATTGGGTTATAATGTAGGCTCAACGGAGCTGGATTTAGAAATCGCATCGCTGGTGGTGACGGAGGAGGGCTATTCTACCCGGAGCAATGCTAAAAGGTAAACAAACGGTCGGCGCGTTATATATGGATTAAACGGTTGTCTACGCTTATAAGCGTAGCTGGCAGAGATAGGTCCCAATAGCATAGCTATACATATAAGCGTAGATGGCAAGAAAATAATTAATGGTGACTCAGTCAAAATGTGTTGACCCTTGTGATACAGTAGGGCCTACATATCATTCCGTTCAAAATTCTTCAAATGTTGTCTTTTAATTTAATAATGGCCAGTAGCTTTTTTAGCTTATATCACCCTGTCTGTATGTTAGTGAGTCTGCCTCAAACAATAAAGTCCTGCTTTACACAGAGCAAACAAAGGCAAGCCCCTTTTAAAACATTTTTACAGCACTGCATGAGTACTGAAGGCCTAGATATGGGTCGGTCGGGGCTTGGACGGCATTTCCTCGTGCCAGGCAACCACTTTGGCGTTGGTATACATGGCGACCTAGTTCACTGACAAACACTTCTGTTGATTATAGTGTTCTTGTCGCTCCTGGCTGGTACCATAGTACCAACAGGTATCAGAGAGAGCGCATACGGTAACCTAACCGGAAAGGGCAGAAAGGCTGTTAAGATCCAAAAAACATGCTCAGCCACTTTCTTTTGCGAATAGTTAAATTTGTAAAGACGCCTTGACTCCTTCAAAACTGCTCTCAAAGGGCACCTATATGGACGGCTGCAATTCGAAACTGGCCCCCGTAAAATCTGAATCCCCCACCCACCCCTTTTCCCCCTCACTGTATGGGCTCCATTTTCATCACCGCTAAACCCCTTATCCCTAAATTATTTGCCTTTTTTTTTTTACTATTTTGCAAAACACTTTTGAATAGTTAAAATGGCCAGTCAACAAGCTCACAACGTGTCAATGTAGATTGGCTAGTTGAACTATTCAAAAATGTTTTTCAAAATAGTAAGAAAAAGGCAAAGAAGTTTAGGGATAAGGGGTTTAGCGGTGACGAAAATGGAGCCCTATATGTTTCTTTTCCCTTTTCACCTCCTCTATGATGATTTCCTGTTTTGACTATATAGTTGTGTATATTCGTACGTCTCTAAATGTTTTGATGAATTGAAAATTCATCAATTCAATTGAAAATTCAATTCAATTCAATTGAAAAGCCCTATTGTAAACAAGTGTAATGCTTTATGCTTATGGTGTCGTCCACTCACAGTTAACAGTTTTTTTGTATTTAGTTGTACTTGAAATGTACTGTAAATTCCGCAAACTGTTAATAACTCAATCAATCAATCAAAGGACAAGGACTGATAACATTTGCTTGCAGTAGCTTTTTAATGTATGTTTTGATATAGGACTGTTTTGGGGTCCTGAAATTAACAGAGGACTTGATGTTTTTCACCCAACCAGTCACACACACTGTGCATTCTCCTTTCTCTCCAGATCAATACCATTTTGTATACACATCCAGGATAGACCACTTTAATTGTGCACTCTATCTGAATAATTATGGCCCTGATCTGGCTTTAGCCCTGCATGGCGATGATGTAAAGCTTGTCTGGGTGCCAGATGAGCTCAGGGTGGCAGGGAATGAGATAGCTATTATGTTGGCAGTGCCCTGTGACTGCTGAGCAGCAATATAGACGACTCACTGTCCTGGCGGGGGTGGAAAGACTTATTAGATTTGTTGACCACTCAGCGCCCTGGCATGTTGAGATAATGGGGAAATACATTTATATTAAGCTGCCAGACTTTTAATAGGATGAAACTTATCCTGCATATCTCCACAATTACTTTGACATGGCACCAACCAACGCCGACCATTTGATCCCACACTTGGCACTGCTCCACACCAAACTAATATAGTCACATTCAGCATTCAGGGAGTGTTCCATCTTCCTGAGGATTAGCTAGTTATGTCACAAGTGGTATTCAGCATGATTTACAAAGAAATACCATATGGAGCCATCAGATACAGAAGTACAGAGAAAGTGATTTTCTGACATTTCGGTTTCGAGGTCACAAGTCAAGAATACTGTCTCTCTCCTTCTCTCTTAAGCCTGATATTGTTGTGCGCCGGTGTCATGCACCAGAAATGGCAGACATATACAATTAGCTCGCAACATATTGCGGCGTGACGAGAAAAGGGTGCATACCCTGTCCAAGTCTACCAAATAATACTTGGTAAATCTACTAAATCTAGAAGCCAACACATACACAAGCTGTGAGATTGACTCACAGTTTGACTTTGTTTAGCAGTTTGTTAAAAGTGCTATTCATACACAGAAAAATGTGTGAATATGTAAAAATGAAGCTGGGTTCTTTTACACTTTAAGAGTTAAAGATGATGCCGTGATTTTTGTACTTACTGTATATGGAATAACATTACTCTAAGTCTAATAGACCCCCAGGTGTGGTTAGGGGGGGGGGGGGTACTACCTGTGAGTGGGGAGTGTTGGCTGATGAATGAATATCAACATCCTAATACATCCTAATACTGGGGGGTCAAATTATGACAGGCAATTCCTGCTGTCAAAATATGACCCCCCGCCAGCCAAAAAACATTGTAAAGTGCTTTGAGCACTTGGAAAAGTGCTACATACAGTACATGCAATTAATTCATTATTATTAGAGAGAGAGTGCACCCCAATTGGTTCCATGTACTGTATGTGCCAACCTGGTTTACCTGTGTCATCTGGACAGCATTGTTAGTTACACAATAAGTCTGTGGTGCCACCGTGAGGTCCGTGATGTGCCAGAGCGAAGAGAGAGGTGTCAAAGGTTCCTGGCAGTGTGGGCGATCGAAGCACGGTAAAGCTGTCGAGATTGTGTTGGTTTAACACTGAGGCCCTTATAGTCTACACTGTAGACCAGGGGTAACCAACCAGGGGTTCGCGAGCTACAAGTAGCTTGCACGAGCCATTCAAGTAGATCCCGGAGTGAGCAGGTGTCAGACTGACAGGCAGCCATCACTACCAATGCACAGAACGTGGATTTAGAATAGCTCGCAGTGATGGCCCCAGATGTGTGTATTGGGCCATCAACTGCGGAGTTCGTTTGTTCTATTGTTTGACCGCTATCTCCCGTAACCCCTGTGTTGTGATGCACAACTTGTGCATAATAGTCATGCATATCAGAACACTACAGAACAGTATAAAAACCCACAGAGCTAAACATCCTCTCACTCACTACCTACACAGGCAAGCAGTGACTACTCTATTCTGACGGCGGGAAAATAAATCATAGTATAGTATAATAATCATTTCCACCAGGAATGGGAGCATGCATCCTTCCGACTTAGCCATGTTTTGGCTCAGTGCAAGAAACCATTTATGGACGGGGACATGGTTAAAGAATTGCTGAATGTCACGGCAGACTGCTTGTTTTCTAACCTTAAAAACAAGGAGGAAATTAAAGCATTGATACAAACGTATTCAAAGACTTGTGAATACTTTTCACTTCAGTTTGACGAGTCCACTGATGTCACGGACACTGCCCAGCTAATTGTGTTTGTCCGAATGTTTTTTTTCCTGATTTTACCACCAAAGAGGACTTTCTTGCCCTTATTCCATTGAAAAAAAGGACCCGGGGTGAGGATGTGTACAATGCATTCAAAGATTACGTTTATTAACTTCGGATGAAATGGAGATTTCTGAACTAGTAAATGACTGTCAACTGCAGGGCAGAGCTAGAGACCAAGACTTTTGGTCGCTTGTGAGCAGAGACAAGTATCCCCTGATTGTGTCGTGTGCACTCAAGCTGCATGCCTACTTTGGCTTGGCTCCACTTACTTACGTGAAATGGCCCTTTGACAAATTAAAATAATAAAATCCAACTCGTATGACTGACTCACATCTTAATGACACCCTCAGACTGGCAATCACTAACTATGAACCAGATTTCAAAACGCTTGCAGATAATGTCAGTCTCAGCAGTCTCATTAAGGTGGGCTGACCCTGAGAGTATTGTATCTGTCACAGTCACCATATCTGTTCAAATATATGGTCATGTATGCATTTGTGATTTGGACATCTGTAAATGTGAATATTCATCGAACTGAGAAACAAAATATTGTGCTGTATAAGCAATTCATTTCATGTCCTTTGCATTTTCCTTTATTAAAAAAAACTAAGTTTATTTGTATTTTTGTCCTAATAATGTATATTTATAATTCTAATACATATTTAGGCATTAATTATATAACTATCAGAAGTTACTTTGTCTGGATGTGTGCACATGCATTGAGCCTGTCAGAAATCGCAAAAAACGGCCCAGGCCGTAGCGTAACGGTCTGGGCACCGGACTGGTAATCCAGTCGCAGTGTGCCGCGGGTTCGACTCCCGGACCCGACACGGCCTTTACTGCATGTCATCCCCCCATCTCTCTCCCGTTTCCTGTCAGCCTACTGTCTGTCCCTTCAAAAATCAATAAAAGGCGTAAGCCGCAAAAAAAAAAAAAAAGAAATCGCAAAAAACAAGTGGTTTTTCAAAACATATTTTAGTGGTAGATCATGGCTTACAATTGGGAATAAAATGGGCTCTTGGGCTTGAAAAGTTACCACTGCTGTAGACTATACTACAGCATGCTCTGGTCTTGTCTCTTCCTGTAGACTCTACAGGAGGAGACCAGACCAGAGCATGCTGTTCTTCCTGAAGAAAAAAGAAAAGACAATGTTTTGATGCTCCAAAAATTGCTTCATTGTTTGAACAACAGTCTGCTGCAGATGGAGCCTGTAGGAGCCAGTGTCCTCTACTTTGCCGTGATATATTGGACGCACGCATGCATGCACGCACGCACGCACGCACACACGCACGCACACACGCACGCACGCACGCACGCACGCACGCACGCACCAACACAAGAAATGGCAACAAAGAGAACAAGCTGGTGAGGAAAGCTGCTCTATAGCTAGAGTTAAACTGGGCAATCTGAAGGTGGTGGTTGCAGAGAGAAGGATGAGGAGGAAGCTGGACCCTACCCTCCCTATATGAGGTGCTTATTGTCACAATTATCTATCTATAAATGCACCAAGTCTCTGTGTGTACGTACCGTACGTACGTGTGTACGTACGTCTGTAATCCATGTAACTCGAGAACTGTTCGCCCGACCGACTTCAAATTTGAAACACGCGTTTCACACCCCCACAGGGAGTGCAGTGCCCGGTGTCAAGTCCGTCAGACCCACAGTTGTCCAGAACCAGCACAATAGCCTCTGCCAGGGCTCTGGACCTGATCACCCGTAGGTCCTGTATATCTCCATATATGAAGCATGGCCTGTTCTGATATCACAATGATTGTTCTGACATCACAACGATGTCCATGCTGAGCAGTTCCGCCGGCTGTACGCCTGGGGTGACTGTGTTTTGAGTCAAGCCTTTCCAGTATTCTTTCCTCCTTTCCCCAAATGAAGCTTTCAACAGCGGCTCATCGTCAACTTAAAAGTGTAATCGTGACAGCCCTAATGAGGAGCACATTCAAACACACAGACTCATCCCAACTCGTCTCACACAACACACCACAAAGCTAGTTGGACAGTCCTTTGTGCCAGCCATGCAGCCATCAGGCTCCACAACAAAGCCTGAACCCCATATGAGAGCTTATAAGACCTCCTACACCATCTGTTCTCTTCACTGTGGATTACTGACTCATGCTTTGATTTTGGCACTGTCTGCTCATTTGGATTATTACTGACTCTGGCTTTAACTCTGGCACACTTATACATGGACTCCTCCTACAACTACTACTACTACTACAGTATGCATCACATTATTCAAATACTACTGAAGGCCTGTTGTTGACACTACATACATTTATTCTCATATTCACCGTCAATAGAGTTTTGATATATATTCCTTCACACAAGATGTAGTCTAAAAGTAGCCATTGGTTTTCATTACTTTGTGCATAATAAGGCACACGATGGCGATGGGCAACTCAAAATTCATTCAAAGTCATAGCTGTATTCTTAGCGAAAATAGATCAACGAGTTCACAACGGAGTGCATTGCATTATGATCTTGTAGATCTGCTATTTCCAGTAAAAAAAAATAACTTTAGGAAAACTGTAAAATTAATAATTCAACATTTTCGGCTATAATGACATTCCCACAATAGGGTTGAAAGTGGTTGAGATATATATTTGTTAGGGCATAGAATTAGACAGAAATGAGTGTGCCCAAAGTACTGAAGTAGGCTAATACTGATTATTATAATACTGATTATTATGACAATATAATAATTATGTAAATTGCAATAATTATGTGTGGTTGTCACAAAATCCCAAGGCACACCTGGGACATGTCTCCCGGCTGAGTGAGCCTCTCAACACAACGTTTGGGAACCAGTATTTAAGTATTTATCACTGCTCTGGAGTGTTGGATGCTATAGCAGAATAGCTGCATTGGCTGAATTTGTGATGGTTGGTGAGCAATGTCTTGAGCTTGGAGCTTTAGCACCCCCCCACCACCACGACCCCCCCCCCACACACACACACACACACACACACACACACACACCATGCACGCTTATCGCTGCGTCCTCACACAGCACTGAGACATATTGTTATCTGCACGCCTTGGAAATATATGTGCTGAGGTGCAGAGTAGAGCTCTGCAAAGAGAGACGAACAGTGCCTGTCTGACAAAAGAACCACTCGCAACATCTGTTTTCTTTTCCCAGCACCTTGTTAGACAGTTCAACAGACACCTCTGGCCAGAGGTGGAAATACACAGACCATGTTGCTGCAACAGGGAGGCAGGCGCACGCACGCACACACACACGCACGCACGCACGCACGAACGCACGCACACATGCACGCACACACACACACACACACACACACACACACACACACACACACACACACACACACACACACACACACACACACACACACACACACACACACACAGGCTGCCTGTTATGGGCCCAAATATACAATATTCCTATATTGTATATTTCAGATCAAATGGGCTTGCATAATCAAAAATGTCTGACATGAAAACTATTGCCGGAGGGATGGGTGAGGTCTGCTGGACTTTAGAAGTAGCCTATAGTGTGATTGGATTGCTGTGATGTAATGCGGATTATGGATGTATCATGTACCTATGATTGTTTATAGGATGTTGTGTACTGTTGTTTTGTCTGTTTTTGTCTGCCTTTTATTTTTCAACTTTTACTGATCCTGCATTTAAGGTTTGTTTGTCTTGTTTTCTGTTGTCTTTTTCTTTGTGGTGAAAATGCAATGTGTTTATACTTGTGGGGTTTATTTAAGAGAAGCTGTTAATGCCACCATTTATTATTTTTCAACTCCTGTATTTAAATAATGCTTCTGTGAAAAAACCAATAAACAAAACTATTGCCGGAGAAAACACAGAATGATTCAAATTGAACGAATGACTGAAAGCTATTGCAATTGTGTCCTGTATTTTAATTTTCCAATATTATCTGCATAGAGTTGAAGGATTTTCAGTAATCACATTTCTAAACTGTCTGCAACCACCTGACTCTAGCATCCATATTCTGGGGGGAACATAAGCCAAAAATAGCTGATCTACAACGTCAGCGACTCCATCGATTGCGATAATTTCTGGCATTGTAGACTTCCGCCATGCCCGTGTCATAGTTTAGGAGGCAGCCAATCATGACTAGGTCGCTACTACGCGATTGGCTGGTGGCGTTTAGGTGGCTCCCATTGGCTTAGACAGCATTTTCACCTGACAAAAATGTTACTCGCCATACAAATACGGGAATCAATACTGATTGAACTACGATACACAAATGTATTTTGCGGTGGTACAGTTGTGTTACCCTTTTTTTTAATAGCTTTTATGCCTTTATTTATAGGACAGTAGACTGACAGGAAATGGGGAGCGACACACAGCAAAGGCCATCGGGATCGGCATTCGAACTTAACTTGCGTCACGATGCATGTCAGGCTTGCCCAGCGGCCCAGACCACAGTTGTCTTTTTGATAAAGGTCGTACAACCAAACAAAATATTATGGATTAGAGAGCTAAATCATGTCTGCAGAAAGCTAGAGAGACACGTAGAGAGAGAGACACACACACACACACACACACACACACACACACACACACACACACACACACACACACACACACACACACACACACACACACACACACACACACACACACACACACACACACACACACACACACACACACACACACACAGAGAGAGACACACGGAGAGAGACACACACACACACACACACAGTCACACACACACACACACACACACACACACACACACACAGTCACACACACACACACACACACACACACACACACACACACACACACACACACACACACACACACACACACACACACACACACACACACACACGGCACTTTCAAAGTCCAAAATGTCACTTTCTCAGTGAAATAGCTTGATTTCACTGTTTTTTTCAGAGGGCTGTAACTTGAAAACTAGTACCCGTACATGCCTATAAACTGAGTTGCTTCTTAGTGGGACCACTTTGTGCCATGTGAGAAGTCCTGGGGCGGTTTGGGGCGGCGGTGGCTCAGGGGTAGAGTGCCTGGATGGTAACCGTAAGGTTGCCAGTTCGAACCCGGGCTCCCCCAGAGTTACTGTCGAAGTGTCCTTGAGCAAGACACTGAACCCCTAATTGCTCCCGATGTGCTAGTTGGTGCCTTGCATGGTTTCCGCTGCCATCGGTGTATGAATGTGTGTGTGAATGGGTGAATGTAATGCACAATCTCTGTAAAGCGCCTTGGATAAAGGCGCTATATAAATGCACCATTTACCATTTACCATTTACACACACACACACACACACATACACACAGCAGGTCCAACATTTTTCTCTTCCTTCCGAACACTTAATTACTCCAGCCGGCTAATCTTTCACCTAATAAAAATCTATTAAATAGACCTGTCTGCTCATAAGCTGCAGGTAGTAATTTAGAGAGCCTGGAGCAAGACCAGTGTTTCCGCGTTATGCTTGGCACAGTGCTGATTGCTGAACCAAATGAGCCCTTATAGTTTTAACTCGTCTTAATTAATCTGCATTAATGTACAAGTCAACACAATTAGAGAATATAGATTTTTTTTTTTTTAATAGTTTACTATCTCTCTATCTATGGTACTAGGCTACAGCATGTAAATTGTTCAAAAATGTAAATTATTCAAATGTGTGGAATTGTGGATCTTATTCAAATACAACAAAATATTCTAAGACAACTTTGGGGTCTGAGAGGCTAAATGTCATTAAATGGTGGTCCGTGGCTTAAATGCAGAATAAATAATGGACCTTGTCCTTGATATGAAAAGGGCTGAAGTTGAACAAAAGCAGACCCTCCCTGAGCACTGAGCAGGCTTCAAGCGCGCGCGCTTTAAAATCCTCCGGTAGCCACGCCCCTCCCCCCTCTACACACCTGCTGCAAACAGACACTACTACCTTGCTCACGTGTACTGTGTACAGTTTGGTAAGCAATAATACAACGAGTGAAATAAACAACTTACAACGTATAAGTTGAGTAGGCTGGGTTGTCTCAACGGAGTCTCAGTCACAAACCGTGACAGTTTGAAAGAGCAGAAGAATTCATCTTCATAACATAGGCTCTGCAGGTATGTTAGCTAGTGGCTACCCTACCTAATGCTAGTAAACATTAACGTGTGTGTGTGTGTGTGTGTGTGTGTGTGTGTGTGTGTGTGTGCGCGCGCGTGTGTGTGTGTGTGTGTGTGTGTGTGTGTGTGTGTGTGTGTGTGTGTGTGTGTACGGGAGAGAGGTAGCCCCTTTCGGGTATAAACAAATATATCAGGATATAAACAAATGTATATACTAGGCTGTGTTGTGACAGGATATAATAGGCTATATGTATACTACTAGCCACTAGGTTGTATATGTTACTTTTAACCAGTACTGTAGGAGGCAGTATACATAATGGTGTGTATGTTTGTCTGCTGTTGCTAGTGAGTTGTGACAGGGTACAGTCACAGTGTACAGTATGTGGCTCTTGGCAGCTTTCTTTCTACCATACTTAATTATACTCAAAGCTTATGGTGTCTCTCTCAACCTGCTCCACAGGTACATGCGCCAGGGTGATGACCTCAGACCCTCAAGCTCAGCTTCTTCTCAACCCTGCAGTCTATTCTCCTGTGACATGCTGTGAATGCTGGACGCTATAGACTAGAGCCTGCCCTAAATCCCTGACCGCTGCACTACACCAGGATGCTATGTGCAGTACTAAACATCCAAGGCTGAGTGAGAAGATGGCAGCCAGGAGAATGAGGCTGGATGAGGATCATGGAGATGACTAGCCCCTAACCGAGGGTGCCGAAAGGGGCTAGGAGATGACTGGAGATGCCGCTGTTGGGCTGATCATGCGGATCTCTTCATCCATGGGTTCCACAGTTTGATCCTGGTCAAGGTAGGAACATTGTTTGTTTCTTCTTTGCTAAATTGCAGCCGCTTTGTTGTACAGTATGTATGCTGTCACATAAAGTGTCTAGTGTGATTCATTCAAGCTGGTGTACCGTCCATTACAGTTGTGGGTCCCAATGACTGGGTGGCAAGTAACTGTTTCTGTCTCTGGAATGCTGATGTGAATCTACCAGTTTAGTACGTTGTGTTGTATCTGCTGCCGTTGAAGGTATGTGAGTTATAACAGGGAACAGTGATTGATTGAAAACTTGATTGAAAATTAATTCAAAGGGATACACACACAAGAAAGCCGCTAGGCTTGTTTCCGTTGTGGTCATTTTGGGGAAAGGGGACATGGGGAGTAACAAAACAGACAAAAACAAAATACCATTTGTATTTTGCCCTGACCCTGTTCCTTTTGGGGATGGGGGGGCAGGAGACAAAGACATAACAAGACAGTATAGGTGTATGTATGAATGAATGAATGAATGAATGAATGAATGAATGAATGAATGAATGAATGCTTGCTTTTATTTTCGTGCCTGGCTGCCTTTCGGAGCCCATCCCTTATGGGATTATTCAGACACCAAAATAGTAAACAAAGATAAATAAATATCACACAATGTATACATAACTCTGATCGAGAGTAGGCTACATTCAAGTAGTCCATTTTGTCAAGCTAGAGACTAGCTTGTATGTGTGGCTGTTGATCACTTCTATAATCCTAAGAGTGAAGTTGCTATTTCCTTGTTTTGGGCTTTGACGTAACAGCCAACAATTAATGTTTGTTTAGGGCACTAATGACCACGTAAGAGACGTCATGTACGTGGCTGATATAAATACAGTGGGTGCCCCTCACTTCACACAAGGGTGATTTTTATTTTTACTTTCATGTGCTACTCTTGATTCTTGTGAAATAATATTTTGAGAGAGGACTTGGGGTGTCCCTATTGGTCCAGAAAAGAATACTTAAAATAGTTAATACGTTTTGTCAATGTTTTTGTCCAGCTCATGAATGTAGCCTGTGATAGTGTGATTAGTGAGTAACAAGGAAGAAAGGAAACAATAAAATTAAAATCACACCCGTGGGAAGTGAGGGGCGCTAATTAAAATCTAACTCATGTTGATTAGGTATGATGTAATGGTGATGTAAAACAAACGGTGCCAACACAAACATTAAACGCCATTAACAATAAAGAGACAATATGACGTAATGAGGCACATTATGGCGTACATTTTCCCTTCATTGTCAATGGCGTTTACAAAACAAACATTGAAAATGGTAAATGGTGCAGTTATATAGCGCCGTTATCCAAGGCGCTTTACATAGATTGTGCATTACATTCACCGGTTTCACCCATTCACACACACATTCATACACTGATGGCAGCGGAAACCATGCAAGGCACCAAGCAGCACATCAGATCAGGATAAATTTGGGGTTCAGTGTCTTGCTCAAGGACACTTCAACACTAACTGGGGGAGCCTGGGTTCGAACTGGCAACCTTGTGTGGTTAGTTTACCATCCAGTCACTCTACCCCTGAGCCACCGCTGCTGCCTAAAGACAAACATTAAACCTGTATATAGGAGAGGCTAGCGCCCCTCAAAAATATACAAATCTTAACCCATGGAATGGTGCATGAACCCCCACCCCCACTATTGTCTCAGGTGGGTCTATGATGGACCCACCGACATAGACAATATTGTCCATGAACTGGAACCCTGGCCACTTATTGCCTTTATTTTTCCAAACACACTGCCATTAAAGGAGAATTCCATGTTAGTAGGCTTTCTTACCTTTATTTGTATATAATAGTTGTTACGTCCCCACCAAAGAGGTCCAGGTGTTATTTTGTGCAAAAGCGCATTATTGGCTATTTCCCCTACCAAGCATAAGCCCTCAATTAATTGAATTGAAATTGCATTGAATTGATATTTTTTTAAATGATATATCCTCTCTTCATAATGTAAATAGTATCCCAAGCGGCACACTTGACTACTTATTTCGATGAGAATAAGCGAATTAGCACAAAAACCCAACCCCCATTGAGGCCTTATATTAGGGGAAATAGCCAATAATGCACTTTTGCACAAAATAACACCTGGACCTCTTTGGTGGGGACGTAACGACTACAAATAAAGGTAAGAAAGCCTTCTAGCATGGAATTCTCCTTTAATGACACGCCCGAAAGAGTACAGATGCTCTGGTGGTTTCAACACTCTTTCAAACACACCGACTGAGTGACTCTTTATAACCACCAGATGGCAGCACTGTATAGCAAGCAGAACGTTTTAGTCACCAGGCAGACCTGGTGTAAAAATGTTTAAATCTGTTTGATTTCTCGGCAGGCTTTGTTACATCATGTTTAATAATCAGTGTGTTTATTTACCATACTGTCTGAGAAGGAGGAGAAGTGTTGTATTTGTAGGGCTAGTACTGGTTCTCAACCAGTGGTCCGGGGACCACCAGTGGTCCTTGAGGGGGTTCCAGGTGTTCCCCAGCTAAATGATAGAAGAGTTGGTAACCAAATGGACCCTTATAGATATAGCATAGTTATTCATCTTATTATAGGCCTAGGCCTATACTAGGCCATTTAACTGAAATTGTCTTTATTTCAGCATTCACATGTGGCAAGCCCTTAAACATGCTAGTAGTAGTATTTGTGAAATATGTCTTTTCCCATAAAACCTACACCAAGATTTTAATCTGTGGTCGACTGGTCGTGTCACCAACTAGGTCGCTGAGCCAAAGTATTGACAACGAGTATAGGCCTAATCATTAGGTTGTGACTGAGTCATGTATCATTTCACTTTATCTTAAATGAATGCGCACGTTGTTCCGACATGTCATCCAGACGTTCAGGGCCTCTGTCTACAGATGACATCACTATAGTGGTCATTTCCACAGTCTAAAAAAACAATGGATTGCCAATAATGCTTGGGTAGGTAGACTATTTAAATAAGGACCAGATTGTTTTGTTCCCGTCTGTGACAAAGAAAGTACAGCCAGGGTGATAAATCGTACATTGTTCTTTGCCAACCTTTCCATTTTATTTCTGTACGAGTTATTAGTGCATATCTAATGGAGGGCGGGATGAGAATGCGAAATGACTAAAGGACATGAAGATGTTTCGCTACAAACTGCCAACTGGGATCGCAGGGTTGAAATTGTTCAAATGTAATACATATATATTTATATTTTTGAAAATGTGTGCCTGTAATAACATGCCAACATTGGGAAGCCATGTTGAAAGTGGTTAACTTGTAAAATGTCCGTGCGTGCGTGCGTATGACTGAGTGTGTGTGCACGCACATTTGTCTGGGTGAATGTCAATGTGAATAAGACACAGATGGACAGACAGAAACTGACAGACAGTTTCATAGACAGCACAAGAAACGGTATATAATTCACCCTTTGTCAGACTGCTGATTGGTCCCTGACTGACCAGCATGCTCTTTCTGACTTGACATTATATGCCCAGTCACCAAGCTGCACCTGTGATGTTCCTTTTTACTGACATAAAGTTTAAAATAAGAATTGAACGCACATAATATCAATACGCAGCAACTGAAACACGTTATTTCAATGGTAGTGCAGAGAATGGATTTTTGTCCAACCACGAAACGGCAACCAATGGGTGCGAAGAGGGGCACAACCATGGGCGGGACTTGACAAAGGGTAGGATCTGATCATGTTAAATACAGAAGACACCTACTAGTTGCAGACAAACGCCTCATGGAATAACTGTGAGCTTGAACACAGTGATAAACTATACTGCCATAATCTCCCAGCTGACCCAGCCCCTCCCAGCCCCCATCCCCCAACTCCCTCCATCATCTGCTTGCTCCCCTGTTTCCCTCCCTCCCTCCTCCTTGCCCCTGTGTGGCCGTTCGCCCACCATGTCGTCCCCAGCTGTCCTGCAGCTCTCTGCAGTGAGGCAAGCATTGTGGGACGCATAGCCAGGAAGGGGAGGAAAGGAGCCGGGGAAGGTGGGAGAGATCGGTGTGATGTGGAAGATCAGTAGCCTGGGAAGCATTCCTTTTTGGGTTTCTGATCCGGTCGGGAGCGGATGGTAACTTGACATGTTGTAGTCACAGATTTGTAGTCATCAGGCAGGAAACCACAAACCGGAATCAGAACCAACCAAAATTCCCCGTGATCAAGGCCATCGTGGTTTTAGGGCCTATACCCAATGAAAGTCTTGATTGCCTCATATGAATCCCACACGTTTCTTCAAGAACGTCTTGGAATAATTTGTTTGGTATATCCATAATTTATTCCAACTCGTAGACTAAAAACAAACGGGGGTGGGGGTGGGGGGATGGGGGGACACAAAACAAAACTACAAACGGGAATATGATTTTTTTTTTTTTTTTGTCTTCTATTTTTAGATTTTATCATCCAGTCTATACCGGATCACACAGTGATTTTAGAAATGCAGACCAGGCTTTCCTTCCGAGGTGGAAAGCCTGGTGACGCGAGGTTAGAAGTCCAGCAGCGCTGCTGAGGGGGATGCGGGGGGGAGGGGTTCTCCCATCCTCAGAGCTGTCTGGCTCCTCCATCTCCCTCGGGGCCCTGCTGTTAGACAGACAACAGCAGCAGCCTCTCTCTCTCTCTCTCTCACGGCCGGCATAATCCACTGGATTGTTGTATTAAACGCAGCACACCAGTTGTCTGCTCCCTTGCAGTTGCACTGTGCATTGCATCACCACGGACAAAAGCTATAAATAACAAAAAGGGTGGGGGAGGAGAGGAATATAGGGGGGTGGTTGTCAAACAGATTGGCAGCCATTTGACTGGCTCCGCCAAAGCCTGCTCACATGCAGGTGCTCGCAGTCACGACTTGGCGATGCAGAGCAGAGCAATGTTCTTCTCGCTCTCATACGTACCCGCGATGCAGTCTTTGGCACACATGGCAGTGTGAACAGTGGATTTGATAGGCGTAGCTAAAGGAATTCAACAGCACAGCATGGTCCGTTCTACCTTGTCACTCACTGAGGTATCAAACTTGTGCTCTGAAATGAGCACCCCGTCACGTGGGAGACATCTTCAGTTGTGGTTATAAAGGCTGATGATGATAGGCATCTGAGAACCGGTGGAATAGAGCTGAAGCAGGCTGGAGTTGGAAGGGTTAAACCCTTCCAACTATAAATAACGGTACTTTAAGTGCATTTGGATGCCAATACTATAGTATTTCGTGGGCAGCCGTGGCCTACGGGTTAGAGGAGCACCCTTGTTGCCGAAAGGTTGCCGGTTCGATTCCCCGGACGGCAGGAAGAATCTGGGTCGCGAAGTGATTGTCATCACTCACCCAGCACCGCTGAAGTGCCCTTGAGCAAGGCACTGAACCCCCAACTGCTCCAGTGGAGCTGCTTAGTGGCCAAGACTGTGGTTGTAGCAGCTGGTTGTAGCAGCTCCCAGGTTTGAATGTGTGTGTCACAGTCTGTCTGTGTGTCTCTATGTGCAAAATTAGCACTTGTGCTCAGCTACTGGGTAAAAAAATAAAATCTATGTTGCAGTATTGAATTGATCCTTTTACAGAAAGATATTGGCTTTGGCTTGAAGGCGACTGCAGAGTGAGACTACAGTGTACATGACTATCATCACACACTACAGTGGAGTGAAGACACGGACAATGACAACCAAATAAACCAAGACAGCTGTTCATATTTTCCCATGATGTCTGGAGCCCCAGCAGAGTGCTACAGTACATTAGCATACACCCCCCTCCATGCCCTGCAGGCAAACTACTATACAAGAACAACTCAGTGCAAGAAAAAGGGCCCAATTCACCCATGAAGTCAAATGAAGCCACCACTGTGTAATATCGGGTTCAACATCATGCTTCATGCACATAGCCATTACAGTCACTTACACTGTAACCGAATCATTCTCGCCATTGTCGTTATCAGCGACTCCAAAGCCAGTTAACATACACTAGATAGATGTGCACTAATGGTGCACGTGCAGTTGGCGTTGCAGGCACCCAATCAAGTGAAACTCAGACACGCACGTAGGTACACACACACATGCACTACATGTGACCATGCAATCCATGCACATGTCTCAGACAGACATGCAGTACTTGATGGCATGGCAAGTGAAGATTGTCTATAGTCTATAGCCTACCAGTGGTTTTCTACCCTTTTCACATCAAGGACCATTATTTATTTGGCATTTCAGCCACGGACCACCATTTTGATGACATTTAGCCACTCACACCCCAAACTTAGAATATTTTATTGTTGTTTTGCACACAACTCCATGCTGTATTCATGTGGTACCATTAGGAGAGGCAACAGGCAAACGTGGATCAAAATAATGCTTCTACATTCTCTAATTGTGTAGACTTCTTGTAGATGTTTAACAATAATTTAACTCTTGAGAGCTTCAATTGAAATCACCTGTTACGGGTCCATTTGATCTTAGATCTACAGGGGTCCATTTGGTTACCAACTCTCCATCATTTAGCTGGGGACCACCTGGAACCCTCCCTCCCCGGACCACTGGTTGAAAACCACTGGTCTATACAGTGTTGTTTTTGCAAATTTCTATTTTAGTTTTAGTTTTGTCCACTAGTCCCTTCCTAACATTTTAGTCTAGTTTTTATTCGTTGACGAAATTGTCAATATATTTAGTCTTATATTTATTTGGTCATCATAGCTTAGTTTTCATTTAGTTTTCGTCAGTGAAAAAAGGTAGTCGACGAACATTTTTCGTCTTAGTTATAGTCGACGAAAAGAACACTGGGTCTATGGTATACTATAGCGCTGCATAGGGACAGCATTGTCCTTCATTCAGCTTCTATTCACTAGATACGGAGGTCTACGTTCCTGCTCCTGTCATATCCCACTTATTCTTCTTTCATCTTGATATATGGCTTTCTCTCTTTCTCTTCTCTCAAAACCCCTTACTATACTAGTACTATTCTTCATCTGTATTCCATCTCTCTCTCTCTCTCTACTTATTTTGCCACCCTGTCTCGTTCTTTCTTTCTTTCTCTCTCTCTCTACCATCTCCCCTTGAGTCTTGGGTTGTTTTATTTAAGTCAAGGACAACATTAGCATGGCGATCACAGCCTTTCTATCAGCAGTACTGTGTTCACCGGCAAGGCTGCATGCAGGCGGGGCGGGCCTTGTTATCAGAGACGAGAAAAAGAGAGAGAACATGGCCAGGGAGCGCGCACACACACACACACACACACACACACACACACACACACACACACACACACACACACACACACACACACACACACTGTACGAAGAGACAGAGAGGAGGGAAGATAAAGGGCTGGTGAAATGATGTTCTGTAACATCTGTAGATCCCAGGACAGTTGGTGATTACATAAGACAAAACATACTATGTACTCCTATGCAGTGCTGGGAAAAATAACGTACTCAATTGTTTTACTTATTATAGGATTAGGGATGCACAATAATCGGCCCGATAATTATTATTGGCCCGATATCAGGAACTATGACATCATAATTATAGGCCTGATAACATTAATAGCTCCGATAATATTATTGTATATTTATTTTATGTATTATTTTCATATGCTTGCAGTTCTGCTAAATGATTATTTGTTGAATCTGCTGATTGTTTGAATCTGCTGACAAAGCACCCAGCGTGTCATAGGTATGATATACTGTATTTGCTTAGTTCAAAGCTATGTGACCTAAGCAAATAATCAGAAATCGGATATCGGTCATAATTTCATAATCGTGCACCTCTACTTTCCACCACTGACTTCATGGCTGTACTCCCCTTGCATGCCATAATGTTGGTTGCGTTGTGTTGTGGGGAAGATGTCTCCTTCCTTTCCTGGACAAATTCATTGTCATAAGTGTCACGAATCAGGATATCCTACTAGACGGAAGAAACTCAAAATCTTGCCCCAATAAACCGATGTTCAAGAACCAGTTCAAATTGTGCCGTTTTTTAAATGCATTACAGCTATAACAAAAAAGACAAACGACAAACTAAAAAAACATTGCATGGATGCACCTGGGACGTTTCCTCAGTGATGTATCCCAAGGTCATCAGGGTTTCGGGTCTGTCGAACATCATACCCCTCACTCAGGCGACCCAGCCGGGGTGATCAAGTCCCGACTTGAGTCCCAGCAGCTACCCTCGAGGGAATGAGCAAGGCCACACAATCCGTTGGAACTACTCTGCCAGGGCTGGGAGGTACGCTTCTGGCACATGGAAGGACTAGGCTCTGTGCGCTGACTCCTGCCCGGGCCCCTCCTACGTCTCACCAGGTCCACTCCTGCTCTCACCAGGCCCAGGACCTGAGCCGGATTCCTAAGCCGCAATGGTTCCGCAGACTCCACCTGAGCAGCAAGGTGGTGCTGCAGGTGGTGCTGCAGGCTCCGCTTGCGGCTTGAGTGGCCCTCCTAAAGGCCTCACCGAGGGCTAATTATAATACTGCAACTTCTAACGCAAACAATTGGTGCATACGGTACATGGATATAAAACACTATCCACGGTGCACCCTCACAAACTTGCCCATGCATACTCATGCGTGTTTACCAAGGCATTTGTAGTAGCATGAAATTAAAAACGCAGATAATTGTATCGTAAACACACAGCTGTGTCGCTAAAACCAGATAAATTTTTAATGAAACAGATGCCATATCCTGGGCAATTGTATGTACTTCAGCGAACAAGTCGCCACGCCCACCTTTTGTTGGCCTTCTTCCATCCTCCAAACACACACGTTAAAAGTCTCAGTGCTAATTTATCCATTTCTAACTCGGAGAGTACAAAGATTAAACCAAATGGTCCTTTCGGTTAAATGTGCGCGCTCTGAGTTTAAATGACTCAACAGGGAACACGCTTCCTTGCCTCAGAAACACCCTGTATAATTAAAACACATTAGCCCTCATACTCATTATCACTATTCACTAATCACGATTACAACTCATTGGCACCATTTAATTTTTTTTGGGGGGGGGGTGGGGGGTTGGTGCCATGTAACCTTGTAAAAAGAAATAAACAAATAAATAAATATGTACATATAATCTCCAGCTGAGTATTAAATGTGCTCATGCATTTCACAGCCTGTCAGGCCCTGGGTCTGATTTGTGATGCACACAATGACAGTGTGTCTCATTTCCAGGGACATGCATGCTCAGCACGAACGCAACGTGTACCAATGAACACACACACACACACAGACACACACGCACGCGCACACACGACCGCCAGTCAAGTCGAGCCTGCTATCATTTGAGAACCTTCCCTTGGGAGAATATTTTTTTCTCCCAAGGAGAACATCTCAATCTCCATCACCACTGTCAGAAGGAATGTATACAATTGCAAGAGAGAAACGCGAGTCAGGCATTCATACATCCTTCATGATACATACATACATACATTCCTCCATCTCTTTTTCATTCTCCCACTAACGCTCTCTTGGGACGCACGCACGCACGTCGCACGCACAAAACTGTATAGGCATACACACGGAAACAAGAGCAAAATATGTTATCTTTTTCATTGCATGGTGAAAAAATACATTTATTGGAATTCGTGTTGATGTAGAAAAAAGTGAAAAGTGACTTTGTTTGGGTCTTGTCACAGTACCACAGCTGAGAACTGTATGGTGGCAGCAGTGGCCATGGGTGAGACATTGCTGACTCGGCAAGCTCCTTTTTGGACATAATGTATTTTGCGTTTCTTAAGTACCTGGTCTTATTACTTAACTTAAGACCTGGAGGCGTGGTCAATGCTCTTTGGCCACTCAGAATAGCCAAATGACATTGATCACACCTCCAGGTCTTAAGTTAAGTAATAAGACCTGTTACTTAAGACACTGTGTGACACAATGTCTGCTACAGTCAGATGGCAACAGAGATGAGATTAGAGACCTGCAGTACCAAATACACAGTGAAACCACCACCAGTGTTCATTTTAACTCCTGGAGTGTAGATAATCAAATCGATAAGTTGGGTCTATTTGGTTACAATGGCACACTCCCTTAAGTTACAAATGGATAAATTAACCCACTTGGACCACGGCATCTATAATTCAGGGGAGGGGGGTGGCTGGCTCTTTTCTGAGATTTGTGTACAGTTAAACGGTGTATAGTTGCAACTCGGGTCAGTTTCACTAAGACCAGAGGGTTTAAGTGGTCAACACCTAAGGTCTTTATTGTATAGGTCTAATAACAAATAATAGGACAAATAAAAGCTCAGGCTGCTCCGAAGACAGACACAGCACCAGCAAATATACAGTAGTGCACATTATGAGTACGGCAAATATCCTTGAAGCGCCGATCTGTCCCATTCATCGAGTGTGAATTGTGTTTTCTTTGTTTAGTTTTTGTTTGTTTTAGCTGAAGAATTGTGATACTGTCACAAAGACCATTCCCAGTGATTTTCAACCAAGAGGGACCAGCTGCACAAACAACTCTTATTAGAAGAATATTGTGTGATTTAATATATGTCGGCTCGTGGCTTGACTTCAGGTTGACACAGAAAACAGCACGGCCAGCGTTGGAACTGGTTGAGAAATGAGAACACCTGTTAAAGTCATGGTGGCCACAAGTCTGTCAGCAAGCGTCCAAGATGGCTCAAAGGAGCCCTCATACACTGTGATCACTTTATTGGAATGGACAGTTCCTCAACCATCATTATGTTCGGGCACATTTTCAAACATTTCCAAAATGTTTTAAACACAAAAATAGTGAAAATAGACACTTTGACCAGAAGCTCACAATGTGTTGGGCTGTTTTTGTAGATTGGCCATTTTCACTATTTGTCATACGACAAAGTAGCTTAACCACTTAACCCATTCTGACCGGGCACCCATTTTGGTGTTGGCATCATGTTATGCTTTAGCTATTGAAAAATAGCAGATCTACAAGCTCATATCGCGCCACCGAGTGGCGCGATACGAGCTTGTAGGTCTGCTATTTTTGAAAAATCGAAGACACTTTTAGAATCTGATCTCAGGTCAGAATGGGTTAATAATGAAACTGTCAGGATGTAATAGACATTTTTAGAATCTGATCTCAGGTCAGAATGGGTTAAACACTTTATAACAGTTGACCAGCATCCAACAAGAGTCTGTGCTTGGCCGGCCTCGTCCTTTGTTTTCCCAATACACCAAACTCTTTTGCAGAAAATATCCCATCTATATGCTCACAACAACGTGACACATTGTGGGCTTGTAGTACATACGTACTGTACGTACATCAGCTATTTTCACTGAATGTTTGCCAGTTATAAATTAATGTTTGCATAACATGACACATGCCCAGAATAATGACACCGAGGTTCGTGTGGTTCCCCCGGCATCCGTATACGATGAAAGAAAGCCGTCACAGGAAATAGCCGATCTACAAGCTTGTATATGGGCTGTCTTTCCAGTGATGATATTTAATGTGGAGTGAAAACGGAAAACGCCCTAGTACGGAGAACTGGGGGGACTCCGCTCAACAATGTAGGTTTATGAGTCACATGTTGGGGCGCCTATACAATATCACCTGCTGCCCTAGCTCTGGTCCATAGCCCTAACGCCGTCGCATTAGAGCTATGGGACTTTCTGCGATCACATGAAATGCAGACCAGCCTCTCGACTGTAGCGAAAATAAAAAGTACGTTTTCGCTACTCACCAATACAAAGAAGGTTTGTGTGATGACAAACGCCTACTTTCCGCAGTGGACGCACTCTGAGCCACCCAACCACACGTATAAAATGCACTTTTTTGGCCAGAGAAGGATTTCTTTTCACTGGAAGGAAAAAAAGAAAATCATTTTCTAGCCAAAAAGTGCATTTCATATAAGTATGGTGGGGGGCTCAGAGTGTGTCCACCGCAATGCAACAGCATTACAGCTATGGACCAGAGCTACCGCTGCCCCAGACGATGGATTTAACCTCTGTTGACTAGTCTCTACAAAGCTATTAGTTACGTAAAGTTAGCCAAATCTGTGAGAAATCTGCAAAGCAAACGCTTACCAATAGCTTTCTTTACAAATGTGTTCATAAAGGTGTCTACTATCACCTCTCAATTTGTTCCACCCCAACTCCCTTGGGAAAGTTGGGGTAGACCTAGCCTCGATACCCAGGCTTTCATTTCGTCTGCGCGAAAGATGAAAGCCTGGAAAAAGCCGTGGGCTGAACCAGTCTAAAAGTGGGAGTCAACCCTTCCGGGTGGGCGTCGCTCTAAATGATGTGACGTAGCGCTGCACTAGGGGGGAGAGGAGGGGCCGGGGGTGACGGACAGATCGATGAGATCCAATCAGGGTGCGCGCATTTCTGAGGCGCGACCCGCCCCTCTAGACCAGAAATGTCTCTGCTTAGGTCAGGCTAGGGTAGACCTATCATTAACAACCTATGCATGTGTTCTAGTTTGACCCGTCAAACTAGGGTTTTTTCATGATTCTGAATTCCATTGCAAGCATTTGTTTTGCATGAAAAACACTTGTTTTTTTTGCACATTTGACACATTTGTGAAGAAAGCTATTGATGCATTTATTTTGTAGATTGGCCACAAATTTGGCTAACTTTACGTAATTATATGGACTTCATGTCATCATCTTTGATGTCTCCAAGGAAGTCGTTTAGCTCTCTGGTTCTCAACCTGTCTGATGGGGTCCACGAGGGTATTGCATGTTACGATAACGTTAATATTAAAAAAGTGATACGAATAAATAAGAGAGCTTTAAGAGCTCAGAACATACTACGTTAGTGCCAATGTTTTCCGAGGTGGGACACGATCGAACGATTGATCGTTAATTAAATTAAACGTGCTCTGAAAATGAGGTCGAACACTGTTGAGAAGTGGACCCCAGAAAAAGGTTGAGAACCACTGGTTTAGCTATTACAAAAAAGGGAAGAAATACCACATCAACATTTGTGTTTTCTCTCTGTAGAAATCTCTCTCTTTCTCTCTCTCTCTCTCTCTCTCTCTCTCTCTCTGAACACATATTTCCTTGACAAACATGACCAGCTCTGGTAGGCCAAACATGGGTAGTGCATTTCTATTTCAGATGTGACAGAAATCAAGTTAAACAAAAAAAACAAAAATTGCAACAAAAAATGCATTTAAAAACAATGTTCGTTTCTAAACTCAGATACTGAGTATTAATAACATAGAGGTCAGTCTTTTTTTTTCTTTTCTTTTTTTTTAACCATACATTTTTCTTTACATATAGATTTATTTTATTCTTAAATATCTTATTTCTCTTATAAAATA
This sequence comes from Protomyctophum parallelum, assembly GCF_964188405.1. NCBI lineage: Eukaryota > Metazoa > Chordata > Actinopteri > Myctophiformes > Myctophidae > Protomyctophum > Protomyctophum parallelum. Next base: position 7,632,578 of record NC_139704.1, on the reverse strand, counting down.
ATTAATCAGAAACCAATTCTATATACAGAGGACAAGAGTGCACACAAGTCGGGGTAAATGGATGGCGTGCATGCCACGAAGAAGGTGGGTTTTGCAAGGGCAGGGGTTTGCTGTGTCATACTTCTTCACCACATACAGTATATGGATCTGTTTGTTATTTCCCTCCTCCTCCTGCCACAGTCACTGGTGAATAAGTGGTTCCCTTGGTGAGCGTCATTCTCAGTATCACCATTCATAAAACAAACAAGGCTGTTCTAAATCAATAAAGAGCCTCTTTTATGTACTCTGCTGAGTGGCAATGCTTCAAAGTGATTGTGACCTTCAACGGTAACAATGGGGACTGATCCATACAGTATACTCCAGAAGCCTTGGCCTCGCTCAATGCCAGATGGCCGGCTAAGCTATAGCTAGCCACCGAAATATTGTGGTGTTTTCTCGGATAGGGCCTCGTCCAAAAATAAATGTTATTTTTGTTCCCCCCTCCCCCAGGCCCACCCCCCCCCCTTTTTTGGAATGGAGATCTGTTATTGGAAAATCATATTAGTTGAGAAATAGGCTTAATCCTTGACCGTGAAATGGCACCGAAAACAGGAAGAATAAAATAAAAATAAAATACAATACATGGCATGTTGCAGCAGTCTAATCTGGTCAAGAGACAAGAGACAGTGTAATGGCAAAGGAATTGGCATTGGCTTGCACTGTAATAATCATAATAATAATAATAAAGTACAAACAAAAAAGTAAATAGTAGCTACATTACAACAAATTATGCACACTGTGGGGCATTAAAGGAAAAATAATAATTGCATTTTCTTCCCATTGATTTCAGTGAGTCATTAACAACAATGTTAAAACGGCCTACATTGTTATTTTTCCATTGGTTTTATAATAAAGGGGACAGAACACTGATACAGGGCAAAGGCAGGTTTTTCCCAAGGTGTACCCTCAGTAACGTAAATCTCTGGCGCACTCATGCTCACAACAACACTCGCCGCTTCTCCTAAAGCTGTTAAGTGTCTCATTTTCTTTTTTCTTTTTTTCTTTTTTCTTTTTATACAAATATAGCTTCTTCACGACAACGTATGAAATATCGATTCATCAAATATTGACTTTAGAATGCCTGGGGGGGTGGGGCGTAGGCTATGTGCGGAATACACACACTTGTGGGAGCAGAGTTGATGTGGCACAGTGTTAAACCTTATGATGTACAATGACATGAACTTTCATGGTGTTATAGTGGCGTCAGCTCTCTATTCACAATGGCAATGTCCTAGTTTTTGTGGTCTCCCAGTGCCCCGTACCGCCCCCCGTCCCCGTCCCCCCTTCCCCCCCATAAAGTAACACAACAGTAAAAGACATCGTACACACAGCACAATCAATATCAACCCGGTAAGAGGATAAACTCTACGTGTGTGGATTTCACTGCTCTTTTCGGTTGCTCTTTAATTTTTCACAGCTATCTCTGGCAAGCGGCAATATCTTTGTATATTATTTATCAAAATCTCTTAGTAGATCATATTCACAGTTGATAGTAAGGTTGCTTTTGTCTGACTGGCAAAAATACCCAATGGAGTCTAAAATTGCTGGTTTAAGTTTGTCTAAAACCTGGATGGCAAGAGTTTCTTGAAGAACTGGAGGTATGTCGTCAGAGACTAATGGATGGATTCAGATTCAAAGTGTAAAAGTACATTTAAGCACATTTAACACATATTCATACACCCAACCATCCGTTTTCTCATACATGTACACACACACACACACACACACACACACACACACACACACACACACACACACACACACACACACACACACACACACACACACACACACACACACACACACACACACACACACACACACACACACACACACACGTGTAGTATTATGAAGTGGTAAAATAACATCTTACAAATCTTGACGGAAGAATTTCTGTCCTGTGTCGAATGCCATAGAGAGACCGTAGACATTGATTTCTGTACAGCGAAACAGGACATGTACTGTATGTGAATAATATGAGGACATACAAAAAGAAAAAGACTCTTGATTGTGACGTGTAATTTTTTTCCTTTTTTCTTTTTTTTAATCCTACAAAGGGGGATGGTGAGGGCTTATTTTTCTGGAGGAAAGGGTTGGGTCGAGGCAGAAGGTCTCCAGACTATAGTCTGTGGATACTACACGGTGGTTTCATTCCTCCAGGGCCCGGTGCGTATATTCCCCGCGCTGTCTCCAGACTATAGTCTGTGGATACTACACGGTGGTTTCATTCCTCCAGGGCCCGGTGCGTATATTCCCCGTGCTGTCCGACGTGTACAGGAGCCCTTCGTGAAGGCCCCCCTTCAGGATCCCGTTGTTCTGATTGGGCGGGATCTGGGGGTAGGATTGTCTGCGCGGGCCGGCGGCGGCGGTGGCTGTGGCCGCCGCGGCAACGTGCATCTCCAGGTGGTGATGCGGCGCCGCCGCCGCCACCAGGTCGTCCTCCGCCGCCGCCATTTTGCCACAGCCACACAGAAAGGTCCCTGTGCTGCCGTCGCCCCCGCCCGCCTCCGCGTGGCACAGCGTGGGGAACAGGTCCGCCTTGGAGCAGCACATGTGCCTGTGGCAGGGATTGTGACACGCCAGCTCGTGGACCGCGCTGACCGAGGCGGCGGCACACGCGTGGCCGCACGCGTGATGCCCCGCTTCGTGGGGGGCGGCGGCCAGGTGTGGGCAGAGGGCGTGGGCCACGTGGTGCTCGTGCGTGCTGCACGGGCTGTCCGTGTGCGAGCTGTGCGGGCTGCCGCCGTCGTCCACGCTGGACGGGATGTGATAGGCGTACTCGCGCTCGTTCCCCGGCGCTCCTCCTCCGCCGCCCCCACCGCCCCCAGCCCGGTGGCGACCGAAACGCGAGCGGCCCTTAGTCCTGACGCTGCTGCCCTTGAGGCAGCGGTGCAGGTGGATCCCGGGCCGGTAGCCGCCCTCGGCCTCGGCCAGCAGCACGTGGGCGCTGGGCACCGGCTCCTCGTCCATGATCAGCTGCTGGCTGTGCAGGGCGGCGCAGCACGGCGCCACCACCGCGGGGCCGGCCAGGCACGTCTGAGCCGACGGCAGGGGAGCGTGTTTGCAGTGGCTGTGGCCGCAGCCCATCAGGGCCTTGCTTCCCGGGCACCCGGGCGAGTCGTTGTGGTGGCAGTGGCCGTGGCCATACCCACCACCACCGTGCCCCGGGGTGTCCCCGTTCACGTTGACCTTGGGCCGGGCCGGTCCGCCGGGCCCCTGGGCAGCGCCGCCGCCGCGTCGTCCGGGGCAACACGAGCACCAGCAGTGCCAGACGTCGTCGCGCTTGGCGCAGTGGTGGATGAGCACGAACAGCCCCAGCGTGACGGAGAAGGCGCCGTACAGGCAGCTGAAGATCATGTCCAGGAAGTGGCCCTGCGTCACGGCCAGCGCCCCGAAGGTCCACGTGGCCAGGAACAGGAAGAGGGTGAAGGCGGCCGTGCGCACCTGGGCCTTGAAGGAGTGCTCGTTGGCCAGCAGCGCGGGGTTGATGGGCACTCCCGGGCAGCCGGCCGGGCACTGGCCGCTGCCCGGCGGGTGCGTGGCCAGCGCCCCGGGCTCCGCCGCCGGCCCCTGGATGCAGTGCGTGGGCACGTCGTGGACCGCCAGCCTCTGGTGCTCCTCGCTCAGCTGCTTCAGCTCGTACTTCTTCTCAGGGTGTCGGCGCAGCTGGACAAAGGTGCACAGGAAGTAGACGCACGTCACCAGGACGATGAAGGACACGGGGCCGAAGAAGGCTCCCAAGCTGGGCTCCCACGCCATCCAGCAGCTAAAACACGCACGTGCGCACACACACACACACACACACACACACGACACACCAGACACGCACAGGCGCATAAGTGTGCACACATACACACACAAAATGTTAGCTTCATCATTACAAAATGACCTCTTTAAGCTATTTAGTAAACACATAAAAACAAACATACATGCCGGGTTCATCAAACACTAATAAATCCCCCTTTGAAAATCAGAATGGGTGGAGGCGTGTGTGTATCTGCCTGAAAATCTGACTCAGGCAATCGAAACTTTGTTTATGGCGATCATTATCCACATATATAATTAGAGATACATGAATGTCATTAACAAAGTCACCGACAAGATAATACTGTAAAACTACAAAAGTGTGCTCCTTGGACAGCACAGTTCTCCACCAGGCTGTGTTGCCTACCCAGGGCCCGCAAACTGTGGCCACTTGGAATGGGATCCAAAAAAATCTAATTTATACAGAGATTTAAAAAAAATTGGGATGGAGGTCCTTCCTTGGCTTAGTGGGAACGAGCGTGCAAAGTTTCCAAGCAATCGGACGCTGCATCATGTATTGATCAGATGGCTAAAGAGATACTGTGTATAGATTTGCGTGCGGTTTGGACAAAATCTGTAGGAGTAATATTTGCTCTGGCCTTCAGGGAGTAATCATGCATGCACAGTTTCACAACGATCGGTCCAATGATGCTGGAGAGGAGCTGTACACAGACAGACAGACGCACGCACGCACACACGCACGCACACACACACACACACACACACACACACACACACACACACACACACACACACACACACACACACACACACACACACACACACACACACACACACACACACACACACACACACACACACACACACACACACACACTTTGGACAACAATGCTCTGGCAGTTTGACCAGGGGTGAAAGGACTTACTATGGCGCTTGCTCCCCACTGCCATAGTTGTCAATATTTACAGCTGCGGTGACGCCGCAGATAATGAGAGGGACTCCACCACTCACTAAATAAAACCTGAGGGGGGAGAGAGAGAGAGAGAGAGAGAGAGAATGCATTATGAATTGTGATTTATAATCCCTTTTCTTGAAAACAGTAAAATTTAAAATTTTGACCTTGACCTCTTTGAGGCAGCCTACCAAGTTTCATGAAAGTTCTCAGTGGTTCACAGTCAGACAGACAGACCAAAGTTATTATAGATTACTTTTTTTTATCAGTTTTAATTTTTAAATTTTTTGAGTTTGTTTGTACTTTTCAGTTAGTTTTAATTGGTTGTTAAAGCTTGTTTGCTACTGTAGTTTACTAAATACGTAATTACGTATTCAGTAATTGCAACCAAAATACTCGGCTTATTTATGGAATAAATTGACATAGCGGTAAATAGACATAAATGGACATTTTCTCTATGGTTTTAGATAGTTTCTGTTATATTTTCTTTCTAAACTCGTTTTAGTTCTTTTGTTAGTTTTACTTAATTATATTAACCTTGAGATGCACACACACACACACACGCACGCACGCACGCACGCACACACACACACGTGTTGCCCTTGCATTAAAATAATCTTAGGCAACGACAGATGCCCTGGTGATAATCTATACGCCTCATTTGGGATACTAGACCTGTGCCCCTCGGCCAGAGGAAAATGGGAACGCAAGTAACTAGTTTAATGACTTCATTCCTGTGAACGTTTTCTCTTGTTTTTCGTTTTAGTGCACCTTTGAAAACCATAATAACTTGCCTTCAAACGTTCAATGACGAAATTTTAGAGTTTAGTATTGAGTTTAGGAAACTGTCAAAACTCCGGAAAATTGAAGTGCTGCTAATAGCAGCACTTCAAGACAAAATAATGTCTTGCCAGACATTATTTTCAGATTTCAGAAGTTGTTCAAAGACAAGTGGTTTCATTAAAATAAATGTCAGTACGGAAGATTTACTGAGTTGGAGTATGATGAAAGGTTTCACGAATATTGTACTTGATTCATTACCCAAAGCACTAGAATACATTGTCTATAATTTAATGTTGGAGCTCCCATCTCTCTTATGCAATTAATTGCCGCCTCTGCGATTTGGAAATTGCAGCAGTTCATATTTAGATTCATTATTTTTTTTTCCAGGCGTACCATGTACATCACTTTGACAGAAACCACTTGTGAGTCAATAGAAGGTACTCTACAGTATGCTTTTGGGAAAATCTGCTGCCATGTGCAAAACAACATCAATTTACAGAGGACTTTAAACACAACAATCTAATCTAAATTAATCTCACACGCTAGAGAAATCAATGTGATTGCTCCCCCCCCCACCCCCTCATTCAATTGGTTTTAGAACCTGTTGCACTTGTATTATGCATTATTATGAAAAGTATATTTGAACTTCTCCACATGCACGCATTTTAAATTAGTTTTGTACAAGTGTGGGAAGAACATCTTTCTCCGAAGTAGCCGCAGAAAGAAACCCAGTCCTTTGCACCCCTCCCCCTCCTTCCACTGCCATCCTCACTCTCTCCTCCACTCTATTTCCTCGTCCGTCCTTCCTTCTCAATCTCAACCCTCTGTCAGCACTCTAGCCTTTTTTTCCCCCTTACCATTCCATCATGGTCTTGGCTTCTATTCTGTTTTCCTCTCTGCCCCCCACCCCACCCCCTGTCCTCTCTCCATCACACGGCAGCCATCCCCGAAATTCAATTACAATCAAGATGTTTGTCTGGGCCTATAGTGTGGGGGCGAGGGCGGGGCATTGCTGGCCTGTCAAGTGTCTTTGCGAGGAGCGGTTTTCCCCCCCAGGGACGCCCTCCTCTCCCCACCAGAAAGCCATTTACACAGCCGTCAGACAGATAAGGCATAAATGAGAAGAAGTGGTGGATGTTAAAGCCTCCATCCCCTCACCCCCAGCATCCTCCTGCTCCATGACCCTCATTCCTTCTTGTCTCACTTACAGTACAGTGTGTTTTAACAGCGGGCGACAAGCCTGACATATTTTCCGGAATTAAGTGCGTTATTTGTCTATGGAAGGGGTTCGCAAACTGTTTTGGCCCAGGTACCATTTGGGGGGGGGGGCGAATTTTTTCCAGGTACCCCCTCATCCTCGCAAAACCGATTTGCAACCTTACATTTAGATGCCATTTAGATGCCATTGGAACTATTTGTATTAAGACTTTTCAATGAAAGTCACAACACATTTTCACAATAGCATAGATGTAGACCTATTTGACAGTGCAGAAACATAATTGCCTTCCTTGATGCATCAATTAAGCGTCAACGACCATCAGCTGGTCACAGTCACAGACACTCGGCCTCTGCAGCGCTCTAACTGAAAGAGACTGCATGGAGTCTGTTTCATTTCTATCCAAAGGCCCTTGAATGAATAAATAAATAAAAACCCTGGCTATGCGACCCCCATGGACCCCACTTTGGGAACCACTGGTCTATGGGACCTGGCAACTACTGGCGATAGCAGGCCAAGAGGTGATAGTCTGAAAGTGGGCGGAGGAACGTCGCCCGAAAACATGACAATATTTTATCTTTGGAGGACATCGTCCGTCCAATCAAATGTATGTGTTGCTTTGTTTACCCTCCACAGTTTACCACCTATGCGAGGACATAGATCTGACAGCAGGAACGCCCACTAGGAGATTTGTATCGCCCAGAGTCGCCGCCGTTCTCCCGCTGTTAAAACGCAACCTGTGATTAATTTTTTTGGCTTTTAAGACCTTTTTATTACCTAAAAGAAAGTAAGAAAGAAAATAAATAAGACCATTACTATGCATCAAAATTAATCAACAAATGATACTATAAAAACTGGGCGACAATTGTGTGAACAGCCGATCTACAAGCTATAGCGTTGTGAGCTGCTATCTTCACAATATCAAACAAAATGTCAAACTTTAATGTATACACACATGTAGATGGATCCCTGTACTCTGTCCGTGCATACCTGCAGGGGCAGATGCCCAATGATGCACACAGACACACAGCAGACAGAATGCATGCGCAGTTGTGCTTCTGAGTAGATTTTGCAGCAGCGACCGTCCAATATAAATAGACTCTGAGTCCATACCCGGGGTGGGGTTGGCGAAAGGGCCTTTCCGTGTGGAGTTTGCATGTTCTCCCTGTGTCCCCTATAGGGCAGGTACCCTCACAAAAACATGCAGTTATCCTGTTCGGAGTAACGTGTTCCTTCCACGCGCTACGTCCGGCCGGGGAAACTCTCCCCTGTCAGGTGAAAGGAAGCAGCTTGGACTCCTCATGCATAGAAGGAAGCATGAGTTCAGTCCGCTGCCCCCCCCCCCCCCCCCCCAGGTTGGCAGAGGAAGTGTACCGCCCAGGATTACAAGTCCACAATTAAAAATGTACTTGCGTAAAAGTGCAAAAGTATTGGCAACCAAATGAACCTAAAGTAAAAGTAGTCATTGTGCAGAATGTCACAAGTTTTCAAATGTATACAAATCTTTATAAAATAGCAGATCGACAAGTTACCAATGTATTTTAGCCAGCAGCACTATAGTACCACCACCCTTCCCTCACCTGACACCCCCCCCCCAATTCTCTCTTTCCATGCACTGTCCCCTGTTCAGTGTCTAATGCGTTGTCCTTTCTCTGGAATTGGCCCAGGATATACTTAGAACAGCTGGGGACGACTCGCGGTCACTGGTCAGACAGGGCAACTCTCACGGGCAAGGCAGGCAGCGAGGCTGCTTCTACACTAGTGTATGCAGTCAACCTATTAGACTAAAATAAGGGGTTCAGTTGGGTTTTAAGTCAAGCGTGAGCTTAGTGTGACACTGCAGTAGTTGACAGGTATGAAGGCCTTGGATTTATTTTCATGCTCATTGGTGGACTGCTACTGTATATGGCTGGTGTTGGCTTCTATACTGTGACCGCAGAATGATATTTGAGTTTGGCAGTATTGGTCTACGCTTTTTTCTTCTTCTTCTGAGTGTGCACCTCAACAGAATGGCTAAGCACTAATGCCCAGGTGGCCTACATTCACAATTGATTTCTTTCTCTTTTTGGTGTGGAAAACCTAGACTAAAAATAGCACTAACCGGCGTTCAAGGAACGGAAACAAACAATGTTTTACTCTGAGCGGATATGAAAACAGAAATGAAATCATAACTCGTTCTGAACAAAAAAAGTTAATTTGAAATCTAAACTGTTAGTTTTCTCCTCCTTTCTCATCCCTATAATATTTAACAATAAGTCTAAATTGTCTCCATCTGCAATTACGATTTCTTTCCAAACTCCCAAATATCTTTGGGATCCTCACTCACATCTCTGCGTGCTTTCATTTCACCAATGTGCCTTAATTCTCTATCGCAGACACAGATTATTTCTGACATCAAACCAAAAAAGGCAAAAATACACCTGTCCCGCGTGTGCACGCACGGGAAGCCATTCAAAACCTGTCTAGCAAAGCAACAAGCGCAGCAGAGCACACATGCTCCCCTCCCTGTCATCCCGAGGACAACGATGAAACGCAGCACCTGCTGCTGGCAAGAGAAAGGGAGACCATCACCGTCCTCACATCCACCTCCACGTACTCCAGACAAGCCCATCTAAAGCACAGCAGTGGCCTTTTTAAGTACTGGCCAAGCATGGCTGTAGCCAAGCCAGACTTAGCACAGACTCGCCATCATTGCACTCCCTGACCATTCTGGTTAGTGTGTGGAATGTGCATTTTCATCCTTTCCTCACTGAGATCAAAATCACTTTATTTGTCACTTTCCCCCCCAAGTACTTGCATACATAAAAAAATATGAAATACTGTTTCCCCTCAGTCACTTGCAGTGCAACATTAAATACATCAGGCCTATTTAATACCAACTGACCAAAACTAAGATCTTGAATGACAATATCCTAGAAGACATTCTTTTCCTGTTTGATTAAAAAAAAATATGGACTACGAGGCTGCCTCTAATAGACTAGGCATGCTGTCTTTCAATCTTTCTGTATGATTTTGTTTTTAATAGCAAAGTCACTGAGTAATGTTGACATGTAGTACTACTACAAGTAAGACGCGCAAACGCGGGAAGCGAACGCAGCTGTGTGTGTGTGTGGGTGTGTGTGTGTGTGTGTGTGTGTGTGTGTGCTACAGCTGCGCCCTCTGGTGGCGGGCGGGTGGTGTCACAGCGGGACAGACAGACACACAGACAGACATGATCTGCAGGGTCTCATAGTTAGTGCTCATTGCGTTCGCAATCACTGCGTTCGCAAATACAAGTGTGCATACACATTGCTTTTCATTTCTGTAATTATATTTAAAAAAAATAGGCCCCTATGTTTAAATTAGTACTTATACTTATATACTTCAAGTGAAATATTTTCAAATGGACAATAAATTAAACACTATTTATTTTTAGCCTATGTAATGTCAAATTTGTATTTGCGTCCACAGCGGCACATCAATAATTGTTTTAAACAAATTAGCCTTTTCACAATTATCATATTGAGAGGGGAGAGCAAAAAGAATGTCCTGTGCAGACAATCGGTCAGCCAAAACTGGGTGGTTGATTGCTCTCTAGACCTTCCACATGAAGAAAAACGCTCTATACCAGTGGTTTTCAACCTTTTTCATATTGTCAAGGCCCATTATTTATTGACATTTGAGCCACGGACCACCATGTGATGACATTTAGCCTCGCAGACCCAAAACAAAAAAATATGTTGTTATGGTTGGAAATGATTTTGCCCACAATTCCTTGCTGTATTGATGTGGTACCATTAGGAGAGATAACAGGCAAACGTTGATAAAAAGATTAACAATTCTCATACATTCTCTAATTATGTAGACTTCTTGTAAATTAAGTAACGCAAATGCGAAGCCCACGCAGCACCTTCCTCTAGCCCATTAAGAACAAAAATGTAACTCTTGAGAGCGTAAAATGAAACCAAATGTTGGTTTAATTTTACGCTCTCAAGAGTTAAAGATTCATAAGGGTCCATTTGGTTAGCTGGCGGACCACCTGGAAGCCCCTTGAAGGACCACTGGTGGTCCCCGGACCACTGGTTGAAAACCACTGCTCTATACCAAGGTGAAATACTGCTTTACGGGTGCAGGCCGTGTCACCCAAACAGCGTGACTGTGAGTTAAGACCACAGATGGAGGCATTTAAAGTGTGCTGTCCAACACATTGCAGGGGGATTCCTGGCCAAAGGTCACTGCGATATGCCGCCGAACTAGCTGACGGGCCAATAAGCCATCATCATCACCACCTGCTGCCATTGGCCTGTTGGTGTGAGCTGAAGTGGAGCCGGATGAAAGGGGTTGGGGGGGGGGGGGGGGGGGGGGTCTTTAGAGGAGGAGGAGGAGGAGGAGGGGGAGGAATTCATTTGTCTCCAGCCAGCCACTAAGTCTCATTGCATGGCGCTGCTGTCGGGGACCAGAAACCTTGTATGTCCCCAAAGCGGTTCGTTTGCATGAAATTAAAGAAAATAACCTGTGTATCGCTGTTGATTTTGGCAGCAAATCTAGATTTTAGTTTCAGTCATAGTCTTTTGAATAATTTTCATTTAGTCTAAGGGAGATGACAGCCATCCGTCGAAGAAAACTCATTTCGGTCGCTTGTATTCGTGACCTTTATTCTTTCGGTCATGACCCACACTTCATCACCATAGGTGAGAGTAGGAACGAAGATTGCTCGGAAGACGGAGAGCTTTGCCTTCTGGCTCAACTCTCTTTTCGTCACAACAGTGCGGTACATACCGCCCCTGCCGCTCCGATTCTCTTTTTTTTTTTTCCCATGAAAATAATTGTCTTTCAAAGTCTGTATCTGTGTAGCAAAAACATTAGAGTACCTAAGAGTAATTGGACAGCCAACTAGTGCTGCACGATTCTTGCTCAAAGTTTAGAAATGAGATCGCATACCGGTAGGTGTCTGAATCTAGATTGCAATCTTTTATTTTTCGATTAATTGCGTGGCACGACTGTAGTATGACCAAGTAGGGCATTCATTTACGGGAAAAAAAGAGGAGAAAGAAAATATACTGTTACTGTTATCTGGATTCTGGACATACAAGGTTTCTCCCCCCAGATGGTCCGCATATACAGTCAGTCACTGTGCATCAACTCGACCCCCCCCCCCCCCCCCCGCCAGTCACATTATCTCATTCCCAAGCTGCACATGAGGGACAGCTTCCAGAACATTTCAAATTAAAGCCCTGTAATCATGCAGGTGTCCCAGTGTTTGCCTGTTAGAGACTGTGCTTGTCACAGCCTGAGAGCGCCTTTATACTGGTGGGATCCATCTTTATCCTCGATGACTTTCACCCACTATTCCCAAAGATGCAGACCTAGTATAGGCATCACTCAGAAGATATTAAAAAGGAAAACAATCATATTTTACCTTACTGCTGTTTAAAAAATATTGTAAAATATGAAAGTCCATGCTTGCTACATGGTCACTGTCGCCACCGTGATGACGATATTGCTGCATAAAATTGCCATCTCAAGTCATTTTCAACCTTAAACACAGTTTCCTAAAAGCAAATGGGATAATCTGTCAAAAGGGAGTGTTTGGTAGGACTGTCTTGAATTCAGTTGTGTTATCTCCGTCCTTTGGTCTTCTCAACCGAAAATGTCTCTTTGGGCCAGCCTATTGATCATTCCGCAATAGCAATACAAGTCACATGAAAAGTCCAGCCATACGATCTCTCCGGAATTTACTAACAAACACCTGCAATGGGTGTGAAAACACAACCTCAGGCATCCAACTCATTTGGCAGAGGTAATAAACCACCTCATTTAGATAAGACATTCTGACTGAGGAAAAAAAATACTAATAACTTTAGTAAAACGATGATTACGAGGAGGCGAGGTTTGCAGAATTATCGCGAGGAGGTTATTAATTAAAATGTGTGCCTCCATCTCTTTGCCTCCGTATCTCTCGTAGCACTCGAGCGTTCCCTGGCAGGTGCTCGTGCTGAAGGTTCTAGACTGAAGTTCAGCAGCACACAGTAATTGCCATCATGGCGCGCAGAGAAGCCCACACAGCACCTTCCTCTAGCCCGTCAAGAACTGATACCAGATTCTACAAGATGTCTTCTATAAAATCATCACAGTTTTCTGAACGTATGCTCAAGGACCCCCAGAATTATCTGTATTTGGCCGCCGACCCCCATCTGAAAAAATTGTTGTTCCGGGAACCCCCACCACAAGCAATTCTTTATTTATTCTTTCTTTATTCGGATCCCCATTATCATGAGTTAAAATGTTCGCAGTGAAAGAATAGTTATTCAATGATTTGCACACATTTTCACGATTTTTCAATAGCAGATCTACATGCTCGTAGCGTGGCACACGGTGCCGTGCTACGAGCATGTAGATCTGCTATTTTTCAACAGCTTAAGTTTAAAATAATGGTTAAACGCTAAAGTGACACAGATGCGTTCCAGATCTTAATGGGCTAAAGATGAAAAGTACCCCCGATGTGGCTCCTAAAGCTGATCCTCTTAAACATGCCAAAGGCCATGAGTAAGCAGGAAAAAAAATGAAATGGAGAAAGGAAGGAAGGAAAGGGGGGGGAAATTCAGGAAGCAAAAAAAAAAGATATTTCAAACTGCCGTGTGAGGCTAAAGCGAATAGGACAGAAATCCGCCTGAAAGGGCCAAATAGATTCATTTTTCTGATAAAGCTCTCGAACTCGAACCTATTGGCTCAGCTGCCTCCCAGGTAATCGTGGTAATTAGTTACAGCCTTTGGGCTGGTGCCATGGTGTAACAGATTGTTTTACCGTTGTCCTTTTAATTCCATTTTCATCCTCTCACCCATTTGGGTGAAATGACACTGTGCTGCTGGCTGCCACTCTCTTACATCTCGTTGGATGTTGTGAAGCCTCAGAGCAGACAAGACAAAAACCACCAAGCCAAAACATTTATCATACAACACCACACCCACTTCAGCTGTTCCACAGACAAGCTTCCTCTGCCAAAGCAGGAGGAAGAATTTGTGTATGCATAAAAATAAAAAAAATCGTCTGCCTATGCAGAATGAGCTATTTTGTGTGTGTGTGTGCATGTGTGTGTGTGTGTGTGTGTGTGTGTGTGCACACGCACACACACGCACACACACTCAACTATAGTGCATCAAGATAAAAAAGGTTATTGTCTGTGATGGCCAGGATCATGGCAATGATTATTCTAAAAAAAATATGATATTAAAGCAGCTGTTCTAGTCGGCTCCCATTTAGCTCCCTCCCTATTATAACCAGAGTCATTGCTTCATTGATTAAATGCCTTTCAGCAACTCCGAGACGTTAAGGATCTCAACATAAATAACCACTCTCAAATAAATAAATTGGAAGGGATAAGTTAACCACCGATGAGTGACAGCAATGGTTATGAGCATTAGGTCAACCGTCGATGGGAATCCAATTACACATTTACATAGATACCCTCCTAGGCACACGGTCTCCTTACAGGCTCCGCCAGAGCTATTGTTGCTAAGCAGCGGCACACTGAACAGCACAGCACCAGCCACGTCTAACAGGAGAATCCAAATTGAATAGCCCCCCCCCCCCCCCCCCCCCCCCCATTTCAAATAAAAAATGTTCAGCTTCTGGCAATCTCCAACATTTATCAGACTAATTTTCACATTATGCGAGATATTATTTTTCCTATAAAGAAAGTTCTTCCCTCGTGGCAGGCAGCGTGACTCCGATTGTAAAATTTAATTTCTTAACATGAACAAAAAAACACATGAAAATCCCACTAGGAGAGCCAAATGGTATAAATAGGAGAGCCTTGACAGCCATGTCACTGCAGAGCTACAGACTGGAAGCGAACAAAGCCCATGGCTTGAAAGAATGCAAACTAGCTCTGTACGTCTCCACAGATAAACATTGCAATAACTCATCCGAGTAAATCTATTGTAGCTCTTTAAAAAAAATGAGCCAGAGTGTATGTACCTGCATGGGAATAAATATAGCTGTGCCTGTACCGTAGCATAAATCAAGAAATACATGCATGCAAGCATCGATGCTCCTCATTCTCAACACATAATACAGTATATATAACACTGTATTAATATAAACAAACCAAAAACAGAATTGTGTTGTGAACCTAGACCTCTTCTAGAGCTGTGGTTCCCAAACTTTTTCATGTCAAGGACCCCCAAATTGACTCTAATTAGCCCGTGGACCCCCATTTGAAAAGATATTCCAGGGACCGCCCTAAGAGAAGATTTTTAGGCTCTAGCAGTGATTCTCAACCCGTTTAAATTTCAAGGACCCCCAGTTTGACATGCATATTACTCTACAGATCCCCATTTAATGGCTTTTCTATCTCTACTGGGACCCCGATTTATATTGTATAATCAATGTTAATGTAACTCTGAGAGTGTACAAATTTGTACACTGAGTTATAGACCCATAAGGGTCTATTTGGTTCCAAACCCCGGGCAAGTTAAGTTTACATTACACCAAGACAATATACAAAAACATGCGTTCCCCACTGTGTACAGAAACCCTCCTGCCCCGCCGATAGGAGGGTTTCTGTACACTGTGGGGAACTCATGTTTTTGTATATTGTCTTGGTGTAATGTTTTTCTGTACTATGTGCTGCTTTTGTTGTTGGTGTTGAACAGACCTGTGAAGATGAATATCCTTCGGGACAATAAAGATTATTATTAAGAGTATTATTATTACTGAGGTTAAGGTAATGGTTAGGTTTAGGCATAGTTTTACTGAGGTTAAGCTTAGGGTTAGATTTAGGTATAGTTTTACTGAGGTTAGGGCTGCCAATCACAGTGCGCACCGTGCACAACCCGTGTAGGCTTTGGTATGTCGCGTCCTTGATGGGGTTCCAGGGTGTCTCCAGCTAAATGTGTTAATTATAATTATTATTTTCAGTTACCTCTTTATCCATAGTTTATATGTTGACTATTCAAAAATACCAGATAAGCTCGAGCTTGTACATCTGCCTTTTTCTTCCTTTTTTTTTTGAATGTTTGAAAAATATTGAAAATGTTTTAAAAATCAAATGGGGTCTGCAAACAACTATATTGTGTGCCAAGGAGTAGTTTCGTGCCAACTACTGGGTTCAGAGGGATAATCCTACTATAAATGCATCACTTCTCTGCGTGCATACGTGTGTGCGACTGTGCGTACGTGTGTGTACGGTTGTAATGCACATAACTCGAGGACCGTTTGACCCACCGACTTCATATTCGACAAACGCGTTCCACACCCTCACACAGTGCAGTGCCCGGTATCGAGTCGGGCGGACCCACGGTTCGCTCTGCTCAGGCTCTGCCAGTGGGAATCCCCTCAGTTGGAATCCCCTCACCTGTGCAATTTCCAGCCTCTGCCTCAGCCAATTGATTGCCATGGCAACCCCACACCTGACAATTGATTAGCCTACTTAACCAGTCCACTTGACAACGGGTATTATTAGGTTCCCAAGTTGCATCATTCTCAAGTAGGCCGGTAGCCGACGGGCACGTACAGGGCTAGTAATAATAATAATACAACTGTATTTTTATAGCACCTTTCATGACATGACACGCAGATCAAAGTGCTTTACAGAGCAATGGAGAAAAAAAAGAAAAGCATAAAACAATAGCAGTAATGCAATACAGCGAGGACATGAATAATGACAACAAGGATTTGAAAAGCTCAACTAAAAGCAAAATTGTAGAAGTAGGTCTTGAGCTGTGCTTTAAAAAGTGTGTACACTACAGCGGCTGCCTGTCAAATAGGTATAGTGGGAGTTTGTTTGTTTGTTTGTTTGTGTAAGACGGGGTCAGTATTGATTTTGGCAGCAAATTTCTCTTTTAGTCTAGTTATAGTCTTTGGAATGAAACTTCATTTAGTTTTAGTGACATTTTAGTCACCTGGAATGTTTTAGTGTTAGTCTAGTTTTAGTCGACCAAATATCATAAGATTTTAGTCGACTAAATAAATCTACAGTTGATTTTGTCGACTAAAATGTATTTTGGTGGGCCTTAATGCCGTCGTAATGGCTGATTTTACACTTGCTGAAAATAGCTGATCTTTAAGCTCACAAACCAAGTGTAAAATGACTTGTACTGGATCTTTTGTCTACTAGTCCCTTCATAACATTTTAGTCTAGTTTTTATTTGTTGTCAATATATTTAGTCTTAGTTTTAGTCGTCATAGCTTATTTTTTATTTAGTTTCCATTCAGTTTTCACCAGTGAAAAAGGTACATTTTTCGTCTTAGTATTAGTCAACGAAAACACTGGACGGGGCTGCATGCCATCATGCTCACCTCAGCAGGGGCTGTCTGGTGCTGGGGGGCACGGCGGGCGTGTCACCGTCCTGGGCCTGGGGAGGCTTCTTGGTCACCTGCTTGTAAATGTTCCTGGCCGTCACTCCCAGCCACAGCATGGTGGACAGAGACGAGTAGTGCAGCACAACTCCAACCTGGGAGGAGAGAGAGAGAGACACAGGAGCACACATATATATAGAGTTATAAAGGATAGAGTGTGGACCGGGGAGCAACAGCCCCGCTTGAGCTGTGAGGTGTTGGCTTATGAGGCTCCAGCATATATCTTTAATGTAGCTGAGGGCTAAGCCATGCAGGGCATTAAAAGTGGCGATTAAAAATCCTAAAACTAACGGGCAGCCAGTCAAGGGAGGTGAGGATGGGAGTAATGTGGTCACGCCTTCTGGAGTTTGTCAGCAATCTGGCTGCTGAAGTCCTATTTTTGCCGAGTCACCTGATGCGCTATGCAAGCAGAATGAAAACAAAGGGATGCTGGATGGCAGACGAACGTCTTTCATTACACCAGAATCACCTCTCCACCTGACCTCACACAGCCCAGTGGTTCCACCCACCTTGAACAACAGCCAATCTAGTGCATTGTTGCTGCTTTGCACACAATTGCACTTTTCAGCTGCCTTCTCACCGACAATAAAACACTAATCTTTTTAGACACCATTTATTTCATTCGGATTAGCAGGGAAACTTTCCATGAAGGTACTGAAAGACCCACCCACCTCAGACATCAGCAACATCATGAAAATTACAAAAAAGATAATTGTCCGGGTGAAAATCACCTGTGTTCTAGTGTTCTAGGGTGAAAACCGTGGGGTGCATTACGTAGTTCAGACTAGTCATTGGTCCGACAAACGACAACCCATCTCAAACCCTAACCTAACCATAACCGCAAGCACGGGAGCAGCGCATGTCCGACATGCGTACACATGTCGGACTAATGCTTCGTCGGAATTACATGCACTCCCCGAAAACCGTTATGTATTCCAAACCACACAGCCGACTGTGGTGGTGGATAAGGTGGATTTTAGAAAAATCGTGAAAATATGGCGCAAATCTTTAAATATATATTCTTTCAGAGCAAACGTTTTTAACGTCACTGGAACAACATATTTTCAGATGGGGGTCGGCAGCCAAATACCTACATTTTTGGGGGTCCTTGACATGAACATGTTTGAGCACCACTGACATAGAAACATGGGTTTTTCACTATTACACTCACACTATTACAAGGGTCACACGACAGAAACAAATGCCTGTATTGACAATCCACACATCACAGATTGGCTTTCCTGTAACTTAAGAGCAGGTTATTTATTTAAAGCTGTCGGTAAAAACAAAGCTCTGTAACGGCAAGGGAAAATGGCAAAAAAGAGAAACAAAGTGCTATTGATCCATCAAGGTGAACACAGGGTTGTCTCTCTGCCTGGAGAAGGAGGCCTCATACAGTACTTCAGCAGGTGGTGGTGGATATCAAACGCTTCCTTATCAGTTGAGTTAGAGGACACACAAGGCCCGTGACATGCATAACAAGTCTAAATATGAATGGCAGTCACGTCGAAGACAATCAACATGCTTGTTTTGCCGGAATATATCCACCACGCTTCCTCGTTTTAATATTCATGAGTTATGTGTGAGACTGTCTGTGAGTGAGTTGGGGGATTTGATCTGACATTGTTTAAAGGTGTGTGTGTGTGTGTGAGACAGAGAGAGAGAGAGAGAGAGAGAGAGAGAGAGGGAGAGAGAGATGAAATTAGGAGGCATTGGATCTTTTCTCCATCCAATCAGCTTTCTGTTCGCTCTGCAAACAGCGAAGTGAGAGGCATCCAATCAAATCAGCTCTCTCCAGTCTGCTGGGTGTCTAGCTGTGTCTAGGGGGACTAACGCTAGCATACCGGAGTCCACATGCTAATTGGAAGTGTCCTTGAGCTTGTTATGGAGAGCCCAAAGTGGCAAATCAATCAGTGCTATATATTGTTCACACACTTTTGAGCTTCACGAGAGACAAGAAGATGGCTGCATTAGCATATATCCGAAATAAGCTCAGCAAGGTGAGGATTGGATGGAAGTTAGTAGCGATAAGGCATGGTTAATACTTATTACTTGCGTAAGCAGAGCGCGCAAGTAATAGTTTTCGTCCAGTGCTTCGATGCGTATGTCGCGTTTGATGTGTGTGCTCCGTGCCAGCGTATGGCGTAATGACTACTTTACATGCTTGATATGGCAGTGGTGTCAGATTACATACATGTATACATAGGGACATTTACCTTTAATCCTCCCGACACTAAAACATATCGTCATTACGTCACCATCGAAAACCAATTACACCCTGGCATTTGGTCCTTTAATCCACATCTTTATTACGTCATCATTGAGAGCAGTTATACCCTGACGTCATATGCTATTACGATACATACGCATCAAACGGGGCATACGCAAAGTAACCACAGTATACCGCTAATCAATTTACAAATGACATATACATTCCTTTAATTGATTGTTGTTAATTACGTAACGAAAGAATGAATTTGAAATGCTTAAATAGAAATACCTTCATGTTCTTCAACAGATCTCAAAATAGTGTCAGACAGGTAAATACTGTTTGTAGCGGTCGACAGTACTTGCGCGCTCTGCTTGCGCACTAGTAGGCCATTTATGACCTACTTGTGTGCAACAAGCAAGTAGGCACTCCACAGAGTGCAGTTCTAGTTCATACTGGGGTGAACCAGTCAATAGAAAATTCTAATTATAACCCTTGAATAGGTTCATTTAAATGAATGACCCCTATGCCGTGGATGCCCTATGGCAATATGGAATGTAGCAGAACCTGGGTAGCAGTGATAAAAGACGGAGGGGGGTGATAAGCTTGTGCTGACTGGTCAGCAGGCGTACAAGCCCTATAGGGTGATGCTGTAGTTGACCAATCAATGCAAGCTGAAGCTGTGTCTTCCCTATGGGATACAGTAGATACAGCAAATGACCAATCGGCAAAAAAGTGCTGAAGTGGTAAACAGAGGGCTCAATTGTCACAACTAACGATGACGCTATAGCCCCTTCTATAAACAGCTTTTGTCGCCACACATCTCAATATTGACAATGAAAGGGGAATTCAGGTCAAATGTCCTCTAAATCTTGTCCCCACACGTCTCAAGATTTGCCATTTGCCGACAATGAAGAACGACTTAAAGATTTACGCCATATGTAAACGAGCAAGCTAACCAATCACAGGCAACAGGCATTCTGATTGGCCAGTATGAGATGATGCATGATGATGTATGATGATAAGAGCGCTCCTCACTTCACACGGGTAAAAAAAAAGCCTTAATAGTAATAAGTGAAAGATTAGGAGAGAGAAGGAAAGATTATTAGGAGAGAGAAGGAGAGAGACCCCCCCCCCCCCCCCCCACTAAAACTAAATTGGGAAGACTCATGAATTTATGTACATGTAGTTAAGGAACTCGACCATATGAAACATGGACAAAGTTCATCACATCGCTTTTTGTGTTATCCTTTTATCAAGGATATTGTGTGAAGTTCCTACAGTATAGTACCATACGGGCAGACAGGGTCTGAAGAGCGATAGACAACACCAGAGAGAGAGAGAGAGAGAGAGAGAGAAGCATCGTTGTATTAGTGAAGACAATGAGAAACAGCATGCGTGAGTGACAGATAAGAGGGGACAGTGCCTTGAGAGACTGAGAGGAAGAGTTGGGAAGAGCTGTGCACAGAGATTGTGAGTGTGTGTAAACGTGAAGGATGCAGCTGAAGACTGTGAAGGAGGCGAGGGGTGGGGAGAACTGACAGAGCTGCATGAATCCACAAAGATCCCCTTGAAGCTCCCTGTCTATGTACTTGCGTCTCCCCCAGGGAGGAGCAGTATAATGCAATGCATGCACGCACGTCGCATGTGATTGCGTGCGTGCATGCATGCGCGCCCATCTCATGAGAACCTGGTACTAATTATCCAAAATGTTGTCAGGCGAGCCTGGACGAGGCCTGCTTCAGTCCCACCGGCAGCCTGTAATCTGGGCTCCAGACCAAATCTCTGTAGAGTTGTCCTGTTAGCGGCGATTGGTTGAGGGAGGAGCCCAAATACAAATTAAAACCATGCAATCACCCAAGGATAAAACGAGATAAACAAGTAAATGAAGTCAAGGTCAGAACCCATTGCAGTCAGAACTGCAGCATCACTCCCAATCTTCCGCCATAGTCTGAAAACCCACCTTTTCAGACTCCACCATGGCCCATAGCACTTACCCCACCCCCTTAGATAGCATTTCTGTAGACTTAGATAGCATTTGATACAGACTTATAGCATGTTATGTAGACAGCACTATATATATATTGCATTGTATATAGTCATAGCACGCCATAGTACATATGTATAGCATAGTAGTATATATATATAGTTTATATGTATAGTCTCATAATATAGATATTCCACTGTTACTTTCTTAGCTTACGCATGTTTCATGATAAATGGTTTTTTGTGATGTATTCCCATGCTTGTTGTTCTTGCTTAATGTAAGTTGCTCTGGATTAAGAGCGTCTGCTAAATGCCTAAATTGTAAATTGTAATTGTAAGGTGCTATAGGGAAGGTGCCAGGGCTCCAGACTAACTTTTTCACAGGTAGCACTGGTGCCACCTACCTTTTCAGTTGGTAGCGCCACCACAAATTAGGTAGCACCAACTTATTTTTGTATAGCGCCGCAGCGCTGTATTAATACATGACCTTATCACCAAGGCTAGCACAGGTTTTCTTGGCTGAAGCATAAATGCCTTAAATTAAGCACATAACATGTTATATTTCTCACTCACACACATTCTATAGGAAATTATTATAATGAATAAACCTATAGTGCATTTTTCCATATCGTTATCATTTGGCTACTGTATATGAAACAGAAATGAGACACACCCCTTACCTTCTGCATGGGCATGTTCAACCTAATGGCCAATAAGGATATTTAACACTGAGGTGCCTACGTGCCCACTCTTCCTGCACCCTTTTGCAATATGAAATGCCACCAAATTCATAATCCTTGCCCACTTTCCTCCTGTCTTTTCTTTATATGGAATGAACATGTGAAAGCTGATGTGCTTTTATTGTGAAGGGGAAAGTTTCTAAACGTCTCAGCCTGCATATTTGCTGATCTACAAGCTCACAATGTGTGGTGGACGCGACGCGTTGTGAGCTTGTAAATCTGCTATTTTCAGCATGCAACACCACGTCGTACGACGAAGAATATACCAGGTTTCACGTGGGAGATTTGTTTGAGGCGATCATGTATGTAGCCTGGCCTGCATACAGTCTATGGCCTGCACACAGCGCTACTCAACGCAAAATAACAAGCTATTGGAATGGAAGCTATTTTTCAACAACAAGTTTACCGTGTTTGGGGTCGGGGACGAGGCGCAGTCCCCCATATGTTGTGTCTGCTGTCTCCGTGGATTCAGCGACAGCAATGCACAGCATGCATCATCATAGTTTTTCTGTGTGCTATTAGTGTGCGCTCCAGGGAAACTTAGCCGATGCTGAAATACGTTTTTTTCGGGGTTGATCAGTGAGCGCGCTGCCGCTGTTGAACTCATGCGTGTCGTGTGCAGACCGGTGCAGACAGACAGGCAGAGAGAGAGAGAGAGAGAGCGAGAAAGAGACAGAGGAGGCGCGGAATGAGCGAGAATAAAGTAATATTTTATTATCGCATTAATGCCCGTGCTTCATGGTTGAGGCTGGGAGTGAAAGCAATAAGTAGCACCGGTGCGATCGTTAAACTTTTACACGCACATTAAGAAATTAAGTCGCATTAATTTAATAAAATGTAATAAGTTTAAGTTTATTCAAACAAAGCCTTCAGTTCTGCCATTAGACAGGCCTTGTATTACACATCAGTTAAACTTTGAACCTTAAATGCCCCCCCCCCCAGATCGTGCTATTCTGTAGTGCAATAGTCTTGCCATTAAAGAAAAATTAAACCCTTGTATAGACTGGATATTTCTCATCAATCCGCAATGTATTCCAGTTATTTGGGGATTGTTTTTCAGTGCAATGCACACCACCGCAGTTGTGTCGGGACGGGTATGTTAAGACATCTACCCTTGGCGAGTTACCTGCGGGAATACTAAAATACACCTTCACACCAACAACAAAACACCAGAAATGCAAGCTATAAGCATATCACCGATACCTGTACTTAATCAGTGTTAACGACGTGTTTTGCAATATGTTTTACCCACTTCATGGTCAATGCAGAATTCACGTGGACGTGTTAAAGCAGCTGGGGTCTATACTATAGACCAGTGGTTCCCAAAGTGAGTTCCGGGGACCCCCAGAGGTCCGCGAGGGAGTTCCAGGGGCTCCCCAGCTAAATGATAGTTAGGACCCAAAATGAACCCTTATGGGTTTGTAACTCTTGAGAGTGTAAATTAACATTGATCTTACAATATAAATTGGTGGTCTCAGAGATAGAAATGCCAGGCTTATTAATATAAGTAGTACCTCACTTTTCTATTACTGAAATTGGGTATCAACTGTTTACTCTTGGACGAGCACTCATCTGATTAACATGCTGAAAATGTGTCCGTGCAGGACGGGAACTGGAATAGACAAATTAACAGATACATCATTGTGCAGTCAGGTGTCAGTGAATAGGTGAGTCCATGTGGGCGGCATTTGAGATATAGTCAATTACAGTTATGGAGGGAAAGAAAATGAAAAGAGATATCAAAGTCCGAAACTCCTTGAATAAAACAAAATATTTATTAGTATTATTAAAGTAGTGCACAGAGTTCAAAAGCACTTATGGACTACTGCCTAGTGCCTACTGAGTTTCTGGCTTCTTACTGTAAGTACTGTTTGAACTCTGTGCACTGCTTTAATAGCACTAATAAATATTTTAGTTCATAGAAGAAGCTTTCTAACTCAATATATTTTTTCATTATTTTGGGGCCAGTTTGGAAGCTCTTCCCCCAAACTGTTTTGTTTTATGGTTATCACTTACTTAAGAGTTACGACACGGACGGCGACCTCTTTTTGCAGGCTTCCCTGTCAAAGTATCCTGCCAGGCGGTTAGTCAGGCGACGCTATAGCCGGTGTGAAATGCAACACTCTGGGCTGCGACATATTGAGGCGTAGTTATCACACTGTGGAACAAGGGGACATCTAAAGTGCTTGTGACAAGAGCGTATAAGGTTGTCCCCAAATTCGCCTTGTTTTTAGGATTCGAACTTGGGCAGGGATTTTCGAGCGGACGCACGAACCATCGTTTTTTTTTTATTAATTGAATTTTAAAAAGCCATTGACTCACCGAACCATCCGTCCTGTGGGTGGCAACATTGCATATTCTATCGGTAAAAAAAAAAAAAACTTTGGATCTGCACTGCGATGCTTTGCGAGCTTGCAGTTCGGCTATTTTCAGCATGATGCAACAGATGGTACGACCTAACCAGAGTCAAGCTGTGCTTGGGAGATCTGCGTTTGTTGGACGAAGCGACACAGCGCTTCCTGGCGCAAAAATAAATAGTTAATGAGCCTCATAATAAGGCTCATTATAAAGTTTGCAAGATAATTTGCAAGTTTGCAAGATAATTCTTCACAGTTCACCCCAAAGAAAGCTAAATATGCAATTACTTATACTCTTACAGGCATGATTATGCTTCTATGCCTTTTTCTTATGCATTGTTGTTGCCAACAAAGTGTTATTTGTCATTTACTATTTGTTTCTTGATAACATCACATTCTATATATATTCCTGTCTCTCTGTAATGTAATGGTAAATGGTCAGGAATGTGGTATTAATAGAGCTTTTTCGGTTGCACGTTATGTTTAATCAAACTACAACATGTTTATCTAGCTAGCGCTTTGGACATGGTTTGTTGTCTCCACCAGGCCGAAGGCATGGGGGGAGAGTATGTTTTGCACTCCGTCCGTCCGTCCGTCCGTGTGTCCGTCCGTGTGTGTGTCCGTGAGCAGCTAATCTCGGCCACCGTTAACTCGGTCGATGCCAAATTTTGCACACACACTCCCTGGATGCCAACGATGAACCTCTGCCCCAAACTTTCCAGAACGGCCTGTTATAGCGCCACCAGGAGGCCGCTTTGTGCAAAACAAGTTTTTGCACAGTACACCTAAAGATTTTGTCCAAACATCGCGCAAATTGGTACACAGTCTCTCTAGAGCCATTCAACGAAACCGGTCTTTCAGATTTCTCAGACTCCATCCTGATTGGTTAAGATTGGCTTCCAAAGTTCACAGGAGTGCTCAGTTTCAAACAAAATGCTGCAAATCATGAACACATCACGTGATTTCCGTGAAATTGTGCACGCACATTCCCACTAGGCCCAGGACGAAATGCCACATGAACAATTTCAACTCAGCCTCAAGGTGGCGCTATAACTGGCTGAAAAGTGTTTTTACCTCTAACTGCACGGATCTGTGGATAATTTACTTTTGTTGCCCTTTTATCCAACCACCAGATGAAGGAAAGCTGCAATGGCCTACATTCCTATCCTGGTGGAGACCTGTGCCCAGAAGGGCACTTTTTCTAGTTTCCATCTATTCTAGGCTATCTGCGCGAAAGAGCACTGTAGTTGCGTGCTGCGGCTGCACGCATCAGAGAAATTGCATGTCAGAGTAATTTGGTGTTGGACTTGGAGTCGGGATTATTGTATTGCAGAACCTTGTCGGGCTTTAGCAGGACCGGGCTGGACATTATGTTATATATTTTCCATAAAAAAGGAAGAAAAACAAAAGGCAGAGGTTCGAGGCTTCGAGCACATTCATTGAGGTTCGAGTGCCAACGTAATGAGCGAATTAAGGACCGAACCTTAGAAAGTTCGGGGATACAGCCTTACAAGAGAGGACGTGCTATAGCCTCCCAAATGCACCACTGCTCGCCATGAAGCACGGGAATGTGGCTTGTTGATACAGGGAACCTTTGAAACCGTGACTGAAGAATGGAATTGTGCATCAATCTCTTGCGGCCTACAGTACGCACACTGTAAATGCCCCCATGCTGAGCTGAGCTGACAGTCCATGATGCCGTATGATGTTTCAAGCTACCCTCCCCCCTGAGCAGTTCCAACTATCAATCACCCAGAAGGGAATTCCACAAGGGCTGCAGGCTTCTGTCACGGCAATACTGCTGGTCTCCAACTATTATCTCCACCTGTAGCGCCACTTTCGTATACCTCCTTTCCTGTCTTTCATTCGTTCATGGTTGATACATCATCAGTACCACTCAGCTTCATGAAGTCATAGCATTAAAGGAAACTGCCATTCATCAACGTAAATCCCCTTTAATGCTTGTTGAGAATGCATTCCGCTTCTGTTATGCAACACCTGTTGTCGGAGTACCCATTATGCAGGGGAAACACTCACTCGCTCACTCACTCACTCACTGTGACACAGCATGGAATTGTATCCAACTACAACAAAATATTCTTCAGTTTTGGGCCTGAGAGGCTAAATCTCATGGTGGTCCGTGGCTCAAATGCAGAATTACTAACCCATTTTGGGGCGGGAACCCCTTTTGGTGTTTTAAGCATTATGTTATACTTTAGCTATTGAAAATAGCAGATCTACAAGCTCATAGCGCAGCACGCTATGAGCTTGTATTTTTTAAAATGTAGTGCAAATCTTTGAATATATATTCTTTCAGAGCCAACGTTTCTAACTCAAATCTTTGCTTCTGGGGGAGTCCCTGGAACAACATATTTTCAGATGGGGGTCGGCGGCCAATTACATATATTTTTGGGGGTCCTTGACATGAAAATGTTTGAGAATGACTGACATAGAAACATGTTTTTTTTCAGAAAACCGGGTCCTCGGGTCTAAATGGGCTAATGGGCCTTGATATGGAATTGATAGCCTCCTGCTGGAAATGATTCCCGCTGGGAACGCATGCCCCTCCTGTTATGTAATACATGTCGTACCCATTATACTTTATATAGTGTCCCGATTCTTGAGGCCAGTCCATGACGTCACATATTGCTGACATCAGGAATGTCCACACGGGCATAAAATGAACACAGACAGACAAGACAGACATTAACATTGTGTCACACCCCCGAGTTTGAAATCGAGTCAGACAGTCAGTCAGACAGTCCTCGAAGATATGCGGGAAAACACTCACTAACTCACTCACTCACTGAGATTCTGTGCATTTATAGATGTGAGGAGATACATAATGTACGCAAAACAATGACCTGAAATGCCGTCGGGCATCTTAACAACTTAAAACGACACCATTTAGTTAGAAAATCGGCTACGTTTCCCTTAAAGTGCTAATGCAACCAATTAGGGGTGAAATAAGTTCTATGGCAGCTTGTGGTAAATAGCTGAAAGCCCTTACTGTACTTGTACTGTAAATAAATACGCTATAGAGAGACCCTACAGTCTGTGCCGTTTGTCAAACAAGCTTCTAAATATCTAAATACTGTGTGGAAAGAAATGGGTTGCAATATCGTGGGATAAAACATTTTATTTTGTACTTTTTGTGGTAAAAGCGCTCAAACGTTCTTCTTTCCTGCCTTGATCTCCTTACCCCCCCCCCCCCTTTCTCTCCTGTCCTTTCTTTAGTTTTCTTGGAAAATGACACGATGGGAACTATGCAGAAAAATTAATTTGACCCACTCTTTTACTTTTTTACTTTTACTACTCCACATCGTCCCCAGAGTACGGCTGAGCTTTCCAGCCTCTAGCTGGGCCGTAGCTGGGCCGTAGCTGGGCCGTAGCTGGGCCGTAGCTGGGCCGTAGCTGGGCCGTAGCTGGGCCGTAGCTGGGCCGTAGCTGGGCCGTACCTGGGCCGTAGCTGGGCCGTAGCTGGGCTGTAGCCCTCTAAACTCTAATTTTCATTTGGTTTCACTTCATTATTCCCCACGGCTAGCAGTTTCTGGAATGGGCGTTGACGTTGTTGTCAATCATGTGGCTATGGCTATCCCGGTTTCTAACCAAACAAACCCAGTCAACGAGCACTACAAGCATGTAAACAAAAGCGGTAAAATATGTCGGATGATGATGTTTATGAAACCTGTTGAGTGACGGGGCTGATGGCCAATCAGATTTTCGATCGAGACTGACGTCGCCGTAGGCAGAGTCACCTAGACCTGAATCGCCAGGAGATATTATTTTAACCCATTCTGACCGGGCACCCATTTTGGTGTCAGCATCATGTTATGCTTTAGCTATTTAAAAATAGCAGATCTACAATCTCGTATCGCGCCACCGAGTGGCGCGATACGAGCTTGTAGGTCTGCTATTTTTGAAAAATCGAAGAACGACTGTGACATTTTTAGAATCTGATCTCAGGTCAGAATGGGTTCATCAGACCAGTGTGTGTCCGGCGGAAACCTCGTATGAATCTGATCTCAGGTCAGAATGGGTTAATGGTAGCGATTCAGGGCTGGAGCCAGGCTAGCTGGGCTGGAGACGACAGTCTGTTCACTCATACTGTTAGCTGAGCTGGAGAGGACAGTCTGTTCACTCATACTGTAGCTGGGCTGGAGAGGACAGTCTGTTCACTCATACTGTAGCTGGGCTGGAGAGGCCAGTCTGTTCACTCATACTGTTAGCTGAGCTGGAGAGGACAGTCTGTTCACTCATACTGTAGCTGGGCTGGAGAGGCCAGTCTGTTCACTCATACTGTAGCTGGGCTGGAGAGGCCAGTCTGTTCACTCATACTGTAGCTGGGCTGGAGAGGCCAGTCTGTTCACTCATACTGTTAGCTGGGCTGGAGAGGGACAGATGTGAACACTGTCGGCACAGAACCAAACGAGAGACAACAGCCTCCCCTCTGAGACCACAGTCTGATTAGAGGCAACACGGTGCATGCATGGTGCCCTCCTGAAGCATATTATCACCCTCGGTCACACACTGCAAAATCCTTAATGAATATTAATTTAACTCTGGCAGAGCCATCACTATTGCTATCACCCTATAGGCAATAGATGGTGAGCGAGTGCATAATGAGGAATAGGAGGCTTCAAAGCACAGTGGCTCACTGTACCAAGCGGCAGCCGCTAGATCGGCTGGCAGTTGTGACAATGTAAAGCCAATCAAAATCCAAAAATTGTCACGTTCTTCACTACACACGACAATAATTCACCAGTATGGATGATTGCCTCATTATACTATAAGTATAACTATAGTTTAGATGTGGATCATGGCCCTTTGGCCACCCATCCATCTTCAACTGCTTTATCCGTAGTCGGTCGTGGGTAGGGGTGGGTCCCGAACCTCGGGACCAAGCAGGTACCCAACCGAACATGCATGGGTACCGGGTATACCCATTACAATAATTCAATTTCGGTTCCAACTATCTGTTCCTACAGACGTGGGCAGTCACACGCTAATTATTTATTTATTCAACAGCTAAATCCGGTGAAACACTGTTAGCTGCGAGGGCGAGCGTCTCTCTCTCTCTCTCTCTCTCTCTCTCTCTCTCTCTCTGCAGCATTGACAGGGGACATGGGGGTGGGGGGATCGTTTGGGGGATAACGTTTGCGCTTCAGCCAGTCAATCAGTGAGACAATAACACGCAGCTGAGTGATCAGCGAACGGCGAAGGCAGAGTCTCACAGCTGTACAGAGTTTCTAATTAATGGCTCTGTCTGCAGTGCACTCCCAACGCACAGGAATCCCAAAGAAGGAATCACTTCTGTCCGTGACATGGAAAAGGAAAGACTCACTTGAGTCACTTCTGTCTGTGACAATAACCAATTCTACAGTTTGACTTGTACACACGCACATAGAGCAAATATAGGCCTAATAATATATACAAAAGGAAAAAATATATTATTGTCACCCTTATCCTCAACGTACGGTTAAATAAAGGATAATATGCTACTCTATTCATTACATGTCTTAAATTGACTAAGGAAATATATAGGAATAAAACTTTTTGTTAAATAAACATTTGACCTACATTTTAAACATAAGTTATTTACCATTTGGAACCGAAATAGGGAACCGTTAGGAACCGGAAACGGTACCGGATTCACAAAAATCCCAACGACAGACTATTCCCTTCTCCAGAGCAACATTAGTAACTTCATTCAGGGGGGATCCCGAGGTGTTTCCAGACCATTTTGGAGATCTAATCCCTCCATCTGAACCTTGGTCTGCCCCAGTGGAGAGGAGCCCTTTGGCCTATACATAATGTAACCATGTGACCAGCCAGCACATGAACGGACATTCCTAATGAATCGTTTGGAGAGCGCTCAGAGAGAGAGCGAGAGAGACAAACGTAAAGGGAATGATACACTTACGGCTTGACATATGATGGGGTATTTGATCCGATTGATGCCCCCGGCGAACACGGCGAAGGTCAGTGCTGTGTGGAAGCAGAAGTTGAGGAGCATGTGCCATCCCTTCCGACTGATCCGGATCGCGCTGAAAACAAGAGACCAGAAAGAACAAGAGTTAGCAGTCACAAACACCCTCTTTGATACTTTGTGGTTATAGGGCCAGATTTATCACTGGGGCTGCAGCCCAGAGGCCCCTGACTGGGGTGCTCCCCCCCCGCACCAAAACACACTTTATATTTTAGACCTGAGGAGTGAGGACGATTCTACAAATGACTTCTAAATCATGACAGCTTTCTGAAAAACCCTATGTTTCTGTGTCAGTGGTCCTCAACCTTTTTCATGTCAAGGACCCCCAGAATTATCTGTATTTGGCCGCGGACCCCCATCTGAAAATATGTTGTTCCAGGGAACCCCCACCCCAAGAAGCAAAGTTTTGAGTTGAAAACGTTTACTCTGAAACAATATATATTCAAAGACCTACAAGCTCGTAGCGCACGACTCTACCGTACAACAGTGTCATGGGGCGGAAGTAGCTAATCTACAATCTCACAAGGCATCACTTTGCTACTGTACTCGCATGTATGAAACAACGTTTTTACTTTTGCACAGTAAAGGTTTTGGAGCATTATATTATTAAGCTGTTGTGCGGACAGACTTTTCCTCACGTCTTTACCTCAGACCAGGGGTGTTCAATATGTCCATACACGGATAAAATAATGTGTCTGTGGCAAAGACTTGTCAGTATTACCCGTATTGCTTCCAAGATCATCGGACTTCCCACAGCCACACTTTCTGATATGAACAATAAGGCCATCACACGGCTAGCACTTTCGATATCAAATGACGCTGATCATCCCTTGTATCGCTTCTTTAGCCTCATGCCATCTGGACAAAGATACGTTTTAGTAGGAGTTATGTTCCCTCAGCCATTAAACAAACTGCCCCGCCGATGGGATGGTTCTGTATACTGTAGGGACCTCATCTTTTTGTATTGTCTTGGTGTTATGTGCTCTGTGTTGTTTGTGATGTGTGACTGTGAAGACGAATATCCTTCGGGACAATAAAGATTATTATTATTATTAGGTAAATACACATGTAGACTTGCAGTGACTGTCGGTCCGGTGTCTTGTACAGCTGACCCACGTTACATGCGTGCTGGTGGCGTGGTGGTGGTGCTGCTACTGGACTGGCTGCAGTTTGTAATCTGATCTCTCTTATGATGGCTCGATGCGCTGTAGTCTCTGTGACTGTCTGTGTGCAGTCTGATTTGTGGTGTGTGCGTGTGGAGGGAGTGTTGGTTTTAAGTTTTAAGCAGCAGCATTAGTAGCATTTTATTTATTTAATTAGCAAAGGGCTGGATCATTCACTTTTTCATCAGATAGGCATATAGAAGTACATCGTGGGGTGTTAGTTACAGTATGCCTATGATCCTGGCAGAGCGCATGCACAGCTACATCCCTTAGTGTTACTTACAGTAACACTTAGGATTTAACTGTGCCTGTCAACTGTGATTTATGCATATAGATCTGTCTGGCAATCACTCACTGGAACAATTGATCAACCCCCCCCCACACTACAACTCAACTGTTCTCCTAAAAGAGAGAAATATGCCTTAGCCATAATCACCAAGAAAACCGATCAGAGTCTGAGATACAGCTGGCTGGTGTTGAGAAATGTAAGAGTTTAGACTAAGATAAATGTTTGAGAAACACTGAGCTTTTCCGTATTTACATCTTGTTTTGGGTGATTTTTGTGTTGTCTTTTTATTCTTATCCTTCTAGTTCAATGCTTTTCAACCAGTGGTCCGGGGACCACCAGTGGGCCTTGAGGTGGTCCCCAGCTAAATGATGGAGAGTTGCTAACCAAACGGACCCTTGTAGATCTTTTAACACTCGCGAGCGTACAATGAAACCAAAAGGTCGGGTACATTTGGTTTAATTTTATGCTCTCAAGAGTTTGATTATTGTTAAAAAAAACAAATCTGCATTACTAAATTTACAAGAAGTCTACACATTTTAGAGAGAATGTAGAATAATTGTTATTTTGATCAACATTTGCCTGTTATCTCTCCTAATGGAATTGTGGACAGAATCTTATCCAACTGTAAGAAAATATGATTTATGTTTGGTTCTGAGAGTCTAAGGGCTGTATTTTGCGTGTCTTAAGTACCAGGTCTTATTACCTAACTTGAGTAAACTAAAGACCTGGAGGCGTGATCAATGCTCTTTGGCCACTCAGAATAGTCAAATGGCATTGATCACGCCTCCAGGTCTTTAGTTTACTCAAATTAGGTAATAAGACCTGGTACTTAAGACACGCAAAATACAGCCCTAAATCTCATCAAATGGTCCGTGGCTCAAATGCCGGAAAAGATTGATGTGAAAAGGGTTGAAAAGCACTGTTCTAGTTTGATCTGAATGTGTTACCCATAATAGGCAAGGCATCAAACAATGTTGCTTTGTCATTGCTTCCCTTGTCAAGTGCTATACTGGGGGCTTATGGAAAGAAAGAATAAAATCCAAAAATAATATAATAAAAGTCATTTGACATTCGGCAATGGTCATAGGTTTAATTCCCAGGGAATAGTGTTTAGAGGAATACCATTGGATTGGGAAATAACCATATGACATATATTATTGACACATATAAAAACATTGAATGACGTCACAACACGGAAGCAAAGCGCTGCCCGGCGACAGTGAGCAGAGAACTGGTAAATATTTGCGATGCTGGATCGCATTATAACGTTAAGGGTGCATCTGATCACGTCCTAGGCAATCTGTGACCATTAATTGAATCCGTCTGAACACGCCCTTAGCAGAGATTCAGTTAAGTCCCTGGTTGACAAAACAACACTTTTAGAGATGGGATAGTCGGTATTAGAAGGGATCGAAAGCTGGCGATCGACGGGTCTTTATCCCATTTTGGGCGGGAAACCCTTTTGGTGTTAGCATCATGTTATGCTTTAGCTATTGAAAAATAGCAGATCTACAAGCTCATAGCGCGAACGACTGACATAGAAACGTAGCTTTTTCAGAAAACTGTCAGGATGTAGAAGACATTTTTAGAATCTGATCTCAGGTCAAAATGGGTTATATATGCGCACACAGTCTTTTAGAAAGAAACTCTTCATTTGTACATTTATGGCACATGTGACAATCATTATTTGTTTTTGTTGAGTTTGATCATCTTACAATCTTCCTTCATGCATGCGTTCACACGTGAAGTACTTCACTCGGATATGAATCATCTGGGTGACTCGACGACATAAAAACAAATTGGTTCCACTTGGCCGGGTCAATTGAAACCTCACACAATATAACACCATGCACTCATACCATGCTTTGTGAAATATACTGTAGCGTCCGTCAGAGTGCTATATACACCCTTGGGCACAGCACTTAACCCATATTGCCACTTTCCATTCAGCTGTTAGGAAACGGAGAATATATATACTAGGTCAGATCATTCTGGCAGGTGATTCTAAATGAACTGACAGACTACTGTATGTATTGTATTCAGCAATCACTTTCCTGAGTCAATATAGCCTCCACTTATTTTTTTGTATCAATCACATTTTTTATTATATAACTGCGCTGGAACTCGTGTACCAAAAGTGAAAGTATACTCGTTATACAGAACGTCCCATTTCAAGTTTTCAAATGCATAGAACATATTTTATCGCAGATCTACAAAGCTCACAATGCGTCGCGTTACGCAGTGCACTGCGTGGACTTCCAGATAGATTGGAGCCTAACAAAAACACTCATGTGAGCCTTCCCTAGCCTTGCTCTGGTGTCCTTTTCTGTTTTCAAACGCTTTTCAAACGGAATGAATTATTCCCAAAACCGAAACCATTCCCTCAGTAGGACAAATGTAAATGATTTTAAGGTCCGAGTCGATGACATGGTAATCTCAAGCAAAGAAGAGGTCACATATCTAGGATGTATCCTTGATGTATCCGGGTGAGGGCATGGGCGATCAAAAAAGTAAATCTGGGTCAGAATCTCTTAAAAAAAGCGCCCTCAGGACCTTAGCTGGAGCCCTCATACTGCCCATTTTTTATTATGCTTGTACGTCCTGGTTCTCGAACATCTCAATGGCACAGAAAACTAAGCTCCAAACTTCCCAAAATAAACTAATCCGACTTCTTCTACACCTAGGGCCCATGAGCCACCTACAGTATATGCAGAGCATTTTGACAGCATAGGCTGGCTCAGGGTAGAAGATAGAGTCAAGCAATTGAAGATGGGCCTGACATTCAACATTGTAAATGCAACTTTACCCTCCATGCCCTCAGTACCCACTTACTTACTAATTACTTAACCCATTCTGACCTGAGATCAGATTCAGGTTTCCACTGGACACACACTGGTCTGACGAACCCATTCTGACCTGAGATCAGATTCTAAAAAATGTCAGTCTTTCTTAGATTTTTCAAAAATAGCAGACCTACAAGCTCGTATCGCGCCACTCGGTGGCGCGATATGAGCTTGTAGATCTGCTATTTTTCAATAGCCAAAGCATGACATGATGCCAACACCAAAATGGGTGCCCGGTCAGAATGGGTTAAAAAAAGGTGAGCAACACCCACAGCCACGATACTAGAGGGAGCGTGCAACAACGATCTGGTACCACCCAAATATAAAACACCTTCCACAGCACTGCTACTCAGGCATGGAATGCCCTCCCCCTTCTCTCAAAGCAAGCAAATCACTGGCTTCCTGCAAGACAGGCCTAAACATTCACCTGTCAGCAGGTCAAAGGGAGAGGAGGCGATCGCCACACCACCTTATCCTGATTATCCCCTTTCCCATTTACTTCCTTCCCAACCTGTACATGCCATATATCTCATGTTTAGAGAAATTTCATAATTGTTATTATTTTATATCAATTATTGTTGTTGCTGTTCTGGATTGTTGTTCGTGTCACGATTGTGTGTGAGTGTATGGGGACCCGAATGGAAACAAGACCGCAAGGCCTTTCTTCGGTGAGGTCCTTTTGGACAAGATGCTCTCGCTCTGGCCCAGCGAGGAGGGAGGGAGGGAGGGAGGGAGGGAGGGAGAGCTAAGGCATGCTGTTGCTGCTGCTGGCCATGCAGTGAGGGGAGGGAGGGAGGGAGAGAGAGAGAGAGAGAGAGAGAGAGAAGAGAGAGAGAGAGAGAAGAGAGAGAGCGCTAAGGCATGCTGTTGCTGCTGCTGGCCATGCAGTGAGGGGAAAGAGGGAGAGAGAGAGAGAGAGAGAGAGAGAAGAGAGAGAGCGCTAAGGCATGCTGTTGCTGGCGAGGGAGAGAGGGAGGGAGGGAGAGAAATAGAGAGCTAAGGCATGCTGTTGCTGGCCATGCGGTGAGGGGAGGGAGAGAGGGAGAGAGAGAGCTAAGGCATGCTGTTGCTGCCTGCTGGCCATGCAGTGAGGGAGGGGAGGGAGGGAGGGAGGGAGGGAGGGAGGGAGGGAGGGAGGGAGAGAGCTAAGGCATGCTGTTGCTGCCTGCTGGCCATGCAGTGAGGGGAGGGAGGGAGGGAGGGAGGGAGGGAGGGAGGGAGGGAGGGAGGGAGGGAGGGAGGGAGGGAGGGAGGGAGAGAGAGAGCTAAGGCATGCTGTTGCTGCTGCTGCCTCTGCCGCTGTCCAGGTGCTGAACTCTGTCCGGCACAGAGGCCATAAATCAGGCTCTCTCTCTCTCTCTCTCTCTCTCTCCTCTGGCCTCTCGCCGGAAGGAGGTTTTCATATGCTCTGCTCTGAGGGCTTTCATTGGGTCAAGTACATTAACCTGGCAGCCCCACACGTTCCCCTCTCCCAGAGGGGAGGAGGGGAGGGATCGGAGGGGGGGAGAATTGACCCCTGTTCCTCTCCTCCCCCCAGCCTGCGCAATCTACTGAACTAACACCGGAACATTATGAATAATAATGATAATAGTGGGGGAGAAATACGACATACTCTACTGGTCTCTTAATTTATTTATGAACAAATTGAAGTATGTTCTGATTAATCAGATCACTTAAATGATTCCTATTCTAATCATTATCCTTTCCCCTGTTATGTATTTATTATTTTTACATAATTATATAGAAGCTTATATGTGCCATCTATGTTGACAATACATTTTCGATAATCATGCTATATAGATGATCACGTTTTTTGTTTTGCTCTAGACCTTTTCTTTATACTATGCAATCTGTAAATTATAGCCTATATGTATTGCATTCAAATCATTTTGATAAGTGTATAAGCCCTTCAGGCTTCTTGCCTCCTCCCAGCACTTTTTTTTTTTTTTTTTTTTCTACTTTCTACTATTTTTGTGTATTATAGTGTTATGCTTTAGCTATTGAAAAATAGCAGATCTACAAGCTCATAGCCCGGCACCGAGTGCTACGAGCTTGTAGATCTGCTATTTTTGAGAAATCGTGAAAATGTAGTGCAAATCTTTTAATATATATTCTTCCAGAGCAAACGTTTTTAACTCAAATCTTTGCTTCTGGGGGGCTCCCTGGAACAACATATTTTCAGATGGGGGTCGGCAGCCGATTACATATAATCTTGGGGCTCCTTGACATGAAAATGTTTGAGAATGACTGACATAGAAACATGAGTTTCTCAGAAAACTGTCAGTACCGTAAATCCTCCAATAAACTCCTCCTTTCTATTAATTACCGGGCCCCTATTAATCACCGGCGGGAATGGCGTTGAATTAAGTAATAAATTCCGGCCTCCTTTTATGAGACGGGGTTTTTTGTGTTGTTTTTTTCCCAAGTGCTGTTACTTTCGCTGCTCTGGCTGGCTGTGCCTGTCATGTCAGCGTCCACTGTCCAGATGCCGTGGCCGCGGTGCTCGGCTCGCACACAATACAACAACAAAGTTAACTTCGGGAGAGAGCCCCCACAGATCTGCCCTTCATGCAACGAACGTTGGTTCTATAAACGGCAGATCGATGAGCGCATGGGGGGTTTTGCAGCCTGGCGCACTGGCGCGTTGTGGATCTCTCATTTTATGGAACGAATGTACCACCGGTATGCTGTTAGCTTGTTGCTAGCAACAAGTCTCTCTCTCTCTCTCTCTCTCTCTCTCTCTCTCAGACATTCTCTCTAACACGTCTCTCTCTCTCTCTCTCTCTCTCTCTCTCTCTCTCTCTCTCCCTCCCGTTGAAGCACTGCAGTGTTGCACTGTTCTGATTTGATATTACCGGTATATGAAATAGCCTATCATACATTTTATTTTTATGTTATTATTTGCAGCTGAACTTGTCAGTAGCCTAACTGTAGGCCTTTACCACAGTACTGTGGTAGTCTATCTCAGTTGAAGTTATATACCGGTATATTTGTGAATGTGACCAGATTTGACTGAGGGACTGCCATTGTATTTTTTTTTTCATGTCATATGAAAGCAGGGAATCATATAGCTTCAAATGACAATGACATTGGTTATTCAAGTTAAATTGATGTGTTGATGTTATTATGGTATTTACCATATGCCAATAATGGAAAAACAGTTAAAATGACCATTGAGCACCTGCAACTGCACTGTTCAATATTTCATGAGGACTTGGTTTCAATAGGCTACATGAGCCCAATACATTTTACTGTGTTCTGACCCAAAATGTCATTGGTTCATTATGATCAGTTTGAAAAGTAGAAATACAGGCCTCCTTCTTATCGCTATCGGGATCGGTCTTGAGACAAATAATAGCCCGGGTTCCTAAAAGAGGATTTACGGTATATTTAGTAAGACATTTGTAGTGCGAAATAAAATCAAATAAGATTCAGTCAAATCA
Organism: Protomyctophum parallelum; assembly: GCF_964188405.1. Lineage (NCBI taxonomy): Eukaryota > Metazoa > Chordata > Actinopteri > Myctophiformes > Myctophidae > Protomyctophum > Protomyctophum parallelum. The sequence continues at coordinate 7,594,465 of NC_139704.1, read as the reverse complement.
AATCAAGAGAAGAGGGAGAGATAAAGTAACAAAGAAGAGACCCCCAAACAGCCATAACATGAGTCCTCCCCCCGCCCCACTCCCTGTGTTTGAGCCTGTCACTCTCTCAGCTCAGCTCACTAATGTGTGCAGTCAGTGTATGGCCTTGAACAACCTCCCTTGCCTTCCGCCCATCTAACATGCATGTTTGCAGCTTGGGAGATGGTGTCAGTGGGTTGAAGTGTTACTACTAACGCGCTTCGGGTAAAAAAAACGGCGAGGTGCTGCGAGTGGCGCTGGGGAATGTCTGTAGGGAGCAGTGTTGATTTCGTCGACTAATACTATGATAAAAAAATGTCCGTCGACTACCTTTTTACACTGACCAAAACGAAATGGAAACTAAATGAAAACTAAGTTATGATGACCGAAACTAAGACTAAAATATATTGACAATTTCCTCAACAAATAAAAACTAGACTAAAATGTTAGGAAGGGAACTAGTGGACAAGAGATCCAGTATAAGTAAAAGACACAAGTCATTTTACACTTGGTCGCATGCTGAAAAAGTTTGACAAAATCAACTGTGGATTTAGTCGACTAAAATCTTATGATATTTAGTCGACTAAAACCAGACTAACACTAAATCATTCCAGTTGACTAAAATGTGACTAAAACTAAATAAACTATTCAAGAGACTATACAGTATTCCTGTTCTGACAGCCGCCTTCAGGCTGGGTACACAGACTCAAGATATCTCAAAAAGTAAAAGTGTTTTGTTCTTTCTTGTTTTGAACTTTACATATCTTTGAATACCACTCCGTGAGGCACTTTTTAAAGAGCTCAAATAAATACATTTTGACTTCGAAAAAGAAAAATGAGTTTGAAGCGTGTGTTAATCAGATACTGTATGTCTGTGAAATGGGTAGGCTATAGCAAAACCTCAGGAACATGTATAGGCGAAGTGTACAGATAGAAATGAATGCTACTGCAAGCAGGGTCAGCTCTAGTACTGGACTGGTTATGGCTATTCTGTAGAAGGCTCAAATCAAAACGGGTGCCTGGCAGATGGTGATAAGAAAAGTAAAGCCACCCAAGGTCTCTGACTAAGGCACTGATTCTACAGTCTGCTATGACTGGTCAGAGCATATCAAATGTCCGGCCCAGTTCTATGGTGATATTACCCTATACCTAAATTGAAACATAACACTATACCTAACCTTTATTTTAGCTAGAGATGTCCCGATATACTGTATCGGTATCGGGTAAGGGGTTGACACTATGGCAGGTAAATAAGATGTTGGGACATGTGGAGTTTGCTTTGGAGTTGCCCAAACTGCAAGTGCACATTTGAGTGAGGAGTCTGCTATAAACACAACACGAGATATAGCTATAAACACAACATGAGATCACGACACTGGTATCGGTATTCGGTATCGGTATCGGCTAACACAGAAATTGAGGTATCGGGACATCCCTCATTTTTGCCAATTATTTCTTTCACTTACCACTGTGAAAAGCTGAGCGCTGCAATGCCTAACCTTAACTAAAAATACATTGTGAACTATTTTGGGTAAGGCACCGTGAGGCAGACAGTCACACACCCACCCACACATGCAAAACTAAGCAGACGCAAACTGGAATGAACACACGCACGCACACAGTCTTTAGTGAGTCACACAGGCTGTAGTGGTTCATGCTAGCATTAGTCAGTGACTCACATGAAACTCCCCCCCCCCCCCCCCCCCCCCCCACCACCACACACACAGAAATAGTGGGAATAGCAAACGAAAAGGTAACTTAAGGTAAGGTAAGTCACTAAAGCCTAGGTGAGTCAGTGCAGCACATTAGAAATCTGTGAGCTGGCCTTAGCGGTCCAGGCACCTTGGCTAGTAATCCAGCATGACAGTGTGTAACAGGTTCGAGTCCCGATTCCGACAAACTTTGCTGTGTGTCTTTCCCCCATCTCTCTCCCCGTTTCTTGTCTATCTACTGTACATCTAAGGCAACCCCCCCCCCCAGGGGGTCAAAGGTGACAGACAGACAGTGATCGCACCACCAGTGTCAGTCTTCTACGTTATGTGGATTATCACTATGCAGTTGTCACTCTGACATTTGCACCCGTGTGTCCTATGTGCAACGCACTGACATGTTTTGTTTTTGCTTTTTTGAGCACCGTAACTAACTCACATGTATATAGCCTACACCTGCTGCTATATGCTCACGCACCTTTTCTATATCTTATCTCAGGCACTATTAAATATGTAGATATATAGAAACCATTTCAGAAAACTATTTCTGAAGGATTTAGAGGCCTTTTGTTTAGAATCGGGTTAGGGTTAACCCATTCTGAACGGGCACCCATTTTGGTGTCAGCATCATGTTATGCTTTAGCTATTGAAAAATAGCAGATCTACAAGCTCATATCGCGCCACCGAGTGGCTGGATACGAGCTTGTGCCGTGCAGGCGTACACGACCGGGTGCAGAAACTCCCCAGGATATGGGGGGAAAGACAGCACCTTCTTCAGATCCTGAGAGAGAGAGAGAGAGAGAGAAATAACAATTATTATTGTGCTGTAACACATGTAATAGCATGCATACTTATGTCAGTGATTGCACGTTGTGTATACTGTAGAGAAATATATTCATACAAACTATGAAAATGACACAATGATTGCGAGTGAGGGGCGTGCGGCGTGTGGCAGCATAAGCCTATTACTATTATTATTAACTCATCATTTGTCTCCTTCATATTAGAAGACATCGCATGCTTCAATTTAGCTACTTATTAAATACGTGCGATGGCTTGCGTGAAATCTAATAATTGAATACACTGGATGTCAAAAAGCTTCAGGTGCCCCTTGTTTAACAACACCCCTATCATCTCGTCACATCGCCCGGATGGTCCGCTCACCGTGACGGAGACAATTTGGGGGTTCCGTCATATCCGAGCATGCTAAATAAATAAAGCGGCACACCGTATCTCCATAACTCCCAGAAGCCCGCAGCAGCGTGAGCTTGTTTGTGTCTGGGAGAGCCATTCACACACCCGGGCCTGTCTGACTCCATCACTGTCTCTGTGTGTAGCCAAGCAGAATCCTCTGTCTCATGTTTACTGACAGAGTGGAGGATTAGGGCTGCGGGGGGAAGGGGGGGGGGGGCTGCAGCACTATGCAGGGTCATGTGCTGGGCATAAACAAGCCCAATCAGTGGCGGGCGGGGCGTGACGAGGGCTGCAGGGGTTTGCGGGCGGACGGACGGACGGGGCATTTTGGGAGGTGTAGAACAAATTGATGACTTGTGGCTACTCAGTGAAATCATCACCACTGTGTGTAACAGAGACCCCAAGAGCACCACAGCTCTTTGTTCGTGTGCGTGCGTGTGTGTGTGTGTCAGAGAGAGAGAGAGAGAGAGAGAGAGAGAAAGAAGACATGATGTATTTATTTGGCATGTCATTTCACTTGTATCCCACAAATGCAAGCAGGCATAATTTGGGAACTGCGGATTTACATAGAATGGAATTTAAATTTGTCCTCTTATGGAAAACTATACGTTACAGCACAGCTAAATACATGTATGTAGATTTACCGAAGGAAGAAAACACTGTCCTACTGAGAGATCCCAGAGAATATACATTTTAAAGTTTAGTAAGTTAGTAATAATTATTATAGAATCTACTTCACAACACAAGAATCACAAATATCTTAAGACACGGCGAGAATCAATTACACCACAGAACAGTATTCACAGGTACACACACTCCTGTTTCTCTGCAAATGACAGCAGCTGCAGCTAAATGGCCATAGGGGGGGAGAGCGGAGGCTAAGCCGAGTCAAAGGTTCTCATGGGACATATTAGCATCATCACTGGGCTTAGAATGACTGCCGGGGATGACAGCCACTGATCCCCTGAGTCTTTACCCCACCGGTGGTTCTACGTTATCTAGCACAGTAAGCACACTCTATTTTGTTTTACTGCACAGGCTACTATAGTACTACAGGCATGCCACTGCAGAGAGGAACGGTGAAGGAGATTTGAACCCATGATAGTATACTCTAACTAGCTCCATTGAATTGGCTAACTGGACTGAACTGAAATTTTACAAAAACCAGTAAGTATTTAAGACTCAATAATGTCCACTTTAAGTATAAGAAAAGTGCAAGTCACAAGACATTCAAGAGATTTGAAATTTCAACTGTGAACTGACAATAAAGTATCCTATCATATACTGTATCATATATCACATTTTAACAACACCAGTAAGACGCCTGAGGCCGAGAAGCGACCTCGCCCACCAGTAGTACACCTGAGGGCGAGAAGCGACCTCACCCTTTGGCCATTATATGGAGCGTGTCTTGAGTGTACAGGGTGTGGTGAGGTGTGATTACGACAATGTATTTGTATTTAGTTCATAAAGTTGACATAACTATAACTAAATGCATTTGAAATTAAATTAAAAAAGGTTACTTTTCAGGATTCCAATATAGCAAAAAGACAATCAGGATTTAAATTCAGATATATTAAAAATAGCTGATCTACAAGCTCAAAACAGTGAGTTTTGACAGTGATATACAATGTGGCCCCTCTGGAGTGAGTGTTGAAATATAGTGGCCAACTTCAAAGTTGCCCACCTATATAGAAGGCTTGGTTTGAACTTTGAACCTGTTTCACTGTAGGAAGGAGAGGCAACAAGCTTGGTTTGAACCTGTTTCACTGTAGGAAGGAAAGGCAGGGCGTTAATGAGAAACGGCACGCACATTCAGACCACTATAGCCTCACAGGTAACTGCGGGAAGAAACAGGTGGATAGCAGACGGCGCTTAGGGACGAGAGGAACTTATTGGGAGGAGGGGGGAGGCAAACTGTCACTTTCAGTAGAAGGATCGTCCGTGAGAAAAATGGCAAGGCAACACTGCAGGGTGCTCTGAACAAATCGCGCATATGGTTCCCAGCAGTGGTATGGGGGAAAAAGTACTCAATTGTTTTACTCAAGTAAAAGTATCAATACTGCAATGTAGAACGACTCCGTCACAGGTACAAGTCTGGAATTCAAAATGAACTTGTGTAAATGTACAAAAGCATTGGCATCAAAATGTACTCAAAGTAACAAAAGTGACAATACTCATTGTGCAGAATGGCTCATTTCAAGTTTTAAATTGTCTACAAATATTTTTTGAAAAAAGCCGATATGTAGTAAAATGTATATAGCGCTGAAGTGGTTACTGTATGTTTTGTAATAATAATCAAAATCTACAAAGTAACTATAGTAACTAAAATGTTCAAGTAATTGCGGTGGAGTAAGTACGTACAATATTTGTCTCTGAGATATGCAGTGGAGTAGACGTTTTGGAAATTGGAAATGCTCAAGTAAAGTACACAGAACTCAAAATACAGTACTTGGTTACTTTCCACCACTGCTTGGGAGAAGGAGGGAGGCAAACTGTCACTTTCAGTATAGAAGGATCGTCTGTGAGAAAGATGCCAAGGCAACACTGCAGGGTGCCCTGAACAAATCCTTCATATGGTTCCCATAGCCTGTGTTTATGCTCCTGGGGTTGGGGTGGTGTGTGTGTGGGGGGGATGCAGCTGCTCACACAGACTAGCTGGCAAAGGGTTGCTCTGTGACTAATGCACGATACTTGCACACCGGCTCAAGTACTAATGGTTTTATCACTAGCAGCCGTTTTATCCACTTAACAATAAACTGTTTTCCTATGGAGGAGTGCTAGCCAGCCAGCCAGCCAGCCAGCCAGCCAGCCAGCGGAATCGTCGGAGATTTGCTACGCTAATATGTTGATCGCTGGGTTTTTGCAACCTACCTGCACTAAATTTACATTTAAACCTCAATAAACTGTGTGTGTGTGGCGAGTTGGCTCCGGACTGTTAAAGCTGCAGCCCCCTCCTTGTTGACCTAGCTGTCACCGTGACTGATCGGCCACTGGCACAGCCTGCAGCATGCTCTGAAACGCTCTCCTCCCTTGTTGCACTGACTCTCCTCCAAGACAGCCGCCGGCAGAATGTCAACTAAGGACAGGAGTGGTCCCGCACCAAACCCCCGATTCCACCACACGGCGGTTATTATCATTATTGCTGTCGTATTACATCACAATGCCGGGGGCCACTTTATGACTGGGTCCGTGTGTGGCGGGGTCGCCGCGGCCATGTCTCTGACAGCGCAATTTATTACAGCTGTGCCACTGTATTACCGCGTGAGCTTGACTTTGCTTTCTCCGGATTAGCACTGGCATGCTGTGCCTGATATATGGCATGGTTGCAAGTTGTGTCGCGCGCCGAAAACAGTGGATCTACAAGCTTGCGTCGCGCCGCGCTGTGACCTTGTAGATTGGCTATTTTCAGTGCACGACACTGAAGATGTGAGTGTTATGAGTGTTGGGAGGCAGTGGCTCAGTGTCCGATAGAGCAGTCGGAGGGGAATCGCAAGGTTCCCAGTTCGATCCCAGGCTCCCCCAGAGTTAGTGTTGAAGTGTCCTTGAGCAAGACTCTGAACCCCTAATAAGGGCCTTTCTCTGCCCCCCCCCCCCCCCCCCCCCCCCCCTCCCACTGTTTATATTGTGTTTAGTTTCCAAGATGGCCGCAGCGCCAGGAGGGGTGGGGCAGAGTTGAACGGGCGGGGTCGACATGTGCCCTTACTGGGCTGCATTCAAGACACTTGCCTTGTGTTTGAACACAGCTTTGATGGATGTGTTCTGTTCCCCCCCATCAAGCAAAATGTTTGATCAAACCATATGGGCTTCCATTGGAAATGCATTGGAGCGGCCATTAAACACAGACACAAGACAGACACAAGACAGGTGTCTTGAATGTGTGAACGTAGCCCAGTAAGGGCATATGTCAACCCCATCCGCTCACCTCCGCCCCACCCCCACTAAACACAATATAAACAATTGGAGAGGGGTGGGGCAGAGAAAGGCCCTTAATTGTCTCGATGTGCAGGTTGGTGCCTTGCATGGTTTGATCCACCTGCGCTCTATGAGTGTGTGTGTGTGTGTGTGTGTGTGTGTGTGTGTGTGTGTGTGTCTGAATGGGTGAATGTAATGCACAATCTACGTAAAGCGCTTTGGATAAAAAGTGCTATATAAATGCACCATTTACCAATTCAACTTTACGACAATCCATAATCATCCCACACAGGCTAAGTATAACTGCAGGCTTTATGTCTACAACACGTTTCCCATTGTCCTCTTGCCCTCGGCAGCCGCTGCTGATCCTGTGTGTTGTAGTTACAACTTTAATCCATGTCTCCCCCTCCCCCTATCAGATTATCAATTCAACTTCGCAACAACCCATAAATAACCCATTCTGACCGGGCACCCATTTTGGTGTCAGCATCATGTTATGCTTTAGCTATTTAAAAATAGCAGATCTACAAGCTCATATCGCGCCACCGAGTGGCGCGATACGAGCTTGTAGGTCTGCTATTTTTGAAAAATCGAAGAGCGACTGACATTTTTTTTAATCTGATCTCAGGTCAGAATGGGTTCATCAGACCAGTGTGTGTCCGGCGGAAACCTCGTATGAATCTGATCTCAGGTCAGAATGGGATAATCATCCCACACAGGCAGCGTGCGCT